>NC_043711.1:100394440-100481776 GCF_006229205.1 Suricata suricatta | reverse complement strand
CTGAGCGCACCTGACAATGCGTCTAACACAGAAACAACGCCTTCCACACTCCAGGGAAACCCAGACCTGAACAGGGCACCTAGAGATCCCTTCACGCCCGAAGGGGGCCCAGGCCAGAAGGTGCCGGGTCCCATGGTGCTTCTCCACTGGGCGCCGCTAGCACCTGATGCCACATTCGGACTCTTGTCCCACCGACGCTCTCTGTGCGTCCTGCTCAGGTCTACACCTTCACACTCCCATGGGCGTCAGTGGCCCGCGCTGTAGGCCCACCCACACCTGCCTGGCATCCAGTGGGACTCACGCCCCCAGCCTCTCCCCTTGTTCCTACACCCTACCCTGCCCATGCGGGATGACTCCTCGAGCTTCCGTCTCCACAGGCTGCCTGGGGGGCCTCCTCCCTCTGACAAGGCGGCTGCTCCTCTTCCCCCTCTCCCATCCATCCAATGCAGCAGCATCCGGCTATTCCACCACCCAGACCCACACCCACATGCTACACCACCTACATCCTTCCCATAGCTTCTGACCTCCCCACCAATGCACTGTCAGCATCCTGACGTATTTCTGTGAACAAGCCCGTTGTTTCTAGTTTTACGTAGATTTACTTTAAAAGTTAATGGTGCATTCTTGCCCTAAGTACAAAAACCCCCACACACAAAGCAGGCATAAACACGCAGGACACAAAATGAGCCTCGCCAGGCCCGCCAGCCAGAGCTCCGGGTGTACCACCCCCCCCCCCCGCCTGCCCCCCTGCAGGCTCAGAGGGCCAATGAACACCTACTCGGAGCCCTTGCCCTCAAGGCAAGCAAGAAGTCAGACAGAGCCGAAGTGGGAGTCCCGAGTCGCTATCTGATGTCTCGCAGACATGTCTGGGGTCCTCTCTGCACACTGCCCCCTCGGACCCTTGTCCCACTGGTGGTCACGTCCCAACCTCTGGGAAAGTCTGACTGAGAACCGTGGTCTGCCTTCGAGGCTTAGAACAGGCGTGTCCTCCTTCATAAGCCACTGCTCACTGGCACAGTCAAAAAGAAAGTTCTCTGGCCCCCGAGGTCTAACAAAATCTTTATCATCCACTTGGTAGCTGGCTTAAAAAAAAAAAAAGGGTGGCTCAGTTGGTTTTGCGTCCAACTTCCGCTCAGCTCATGATTTCACTATCCATGAGTTTGAGCCCGGCGTCAGGCTCTCTGCTGTCAGTGCAGAGCCTGCCTCGGATCCCCTGTCCCCACCTCTGTGTGCCCCTCCCCTGTGCGCCGCGCGCCCGCGCTCTCTCTCTCTCTCTAAAAAATAAACAATTCAGAAAGAAGAGAATTCTTCATCTAACTTATGATTCCGGCCGGACTGCCGTCTTCTGTCGGTCAGGCTGTGCCATCTCGTCCCTCAGAGCACCTGTCGCCTTGCCTCTCACACAAGATGTACTAAGCACATGTGAGTAAATTACATAAATCAATTTCCAAATGCATGCTGTGAATTTCTTCTCTTTTGTAAAAGCTTAACGGGACAGACTGTGAATTCTGTGATGGCGTTATTCACAGTCACCCCAACCTGCAAACAACTCCACGCCCCTCGGTGACCTCTTCACCAGCAACCACCCTCTGCCCGCCTTTAAGGCGCAAGCGCATGGACTTCTCCTGCAGAGGGGTCGCTGTGAAACAGCCGCCCCCGGCTTCCCACCGCACTTAGTGAAATCCGGGAGCCAGGCCCCGCATGAAGTGACCGCTACCTGGGAGTTTCTCCCACTTCTCCTCTCCAGCCGCCCTCCCCCCCACTTCTGTTCTCACACTGGGCCCGTCCTGTCACTTCTCAGCTTTCCCTCCAACCCTGCTTGGCGGGCTCCTCTGTGCCCCTCAGGTCAGCTCACACCTCCAGAGACGCCTCTGTCGGCCACCACCGCGCCAGCTGCCCTGAGACGGCACCCCCCGTGTTTCCTTCCCGGCATCTGTCAGAGTCGCTACTGCCTTGTCCTCCCCCTGGGTGAGCGGAGCGCCTCTCCAGCCGGGGTTTGGGGTCCACGACGGCAGGGACCGGGGCGATCTCGCCCACCAGGCTCTCCCACCACACAGTGCCCGGCACACAGGCGCTGCCAGGCGCTCGGTGGAGGCTGCTCCGTAAAAGAGTAATTCACGACAGCGGCGAGCAGAACGAGGGGCCTAGTGAAGGCCAAGCAGAGCTAACACGGGTGAAAGGACAACCAGGAGCTGTTGGCATCCACGGAACTAAAGTAAACGGCAAGGTCCCCGGGGGACAGAACACGAGAGACGCAAACGTCTGAGGGCCGCGGCAGCCAACGCAGGGAAAGCCGGGCCGGAGGCAGCTCCACCACGTGACCTGAGCAGCGTGCTCCTCCGTCACGCGCCTGCCCCGGCGCCTGCGCACGTACGGAGGACGCACGTACGGAGGACGGAGGACGCACGACGTGGCCCGCGGAGGGGCGCAGAGTCGTCCCACGGCAGCGGGAACGTGGGCGCTGCTCCAACGGTGCGTACACGTCAGCATCGACTTGTCCACACCCATGGGACGTGTGCGTGAACTGTCGCGTAACCTGGAGATTCTGGGTGACGGTGTGTGACAAACACACCCCTGGTGAGGGTGCTGACAATGGGGGGGGGGGGGGCTGAACGAACAGGGGAAATCCCTTACTTTCCTCCTAATTCTGCTGTGAACCTAAAACTACTCTAAGAAGAAATAAGGTCTTAGAAGAGGAGAAAGGGGAAAACAAACGATCCGCCCCGGTCCTATGAGGAACCCGTCCCGGAACTACCACTCACGTTCTGAGGAGGCGAGTGAGGGAACACGGCGCCCGGGGGCTGGGGACGGAGGGGTCACGGGGGGCATGGCCTGCCCAGGCTGCTGGGTCTCGGACGAGCACCGCACAGCGGGTGGTCAGGGTCCCCGCAGCCCGAGCTGGAGAGGCCGCCAGGGACAGGTCACCAACGGCTGTGGGTCTGTTTCCGCCAAAGACCGGCCACAGAAGGGCAGTCGGCGGAGAAACAGCCCGTCAGATCTGTTTCAGAAAGGACGGAAGCCTGCTGAAATGATACATGGAGGGAGGGACCCTAACCCGGCTGACTTCCTCAGCTCCCAAGAAGGAACGAATGACAGGTGCCAACAACTCACTGTGTGACACACTTCTGCTCTTATCTCCTTCAAGGCTCGTTCAGAAAACACGCAGCCACAGCCCCGCAGGAAGCAGAACCTGGGGAAATAACCCAAAATGGAAGACGGCCTTAGTAATTTACAAACCACACACAGATCATCAGTTAACATTTGTTCAGTTTATACAAAGGCCAAGAACGACAAAGAGAAAAACGGTCACATCTGATTCCATTAAGGGGAAAAAATCAGTATGCCTTATATACACATTGATATGTGGAAAGAGAAACAGAGGAATATAGAAATACAGGCCACACTCCCATTCCTGATCCCTTCCAAAAATCCTGTAGAACCAAGTCTCTCCTACAAATTAAATGAATACATTAAAAATAAAGCCACAACCATAAAAAGTCAAAAGGCAGAATAGGAACTCAAGGAGAGAATATTTTAAATATATATGAGATTGTGTGTTTATGGATATCCAAAATGGTCTTCAAAAGCAAAAATAAACTGTGTTAGAAAAATGGGCAAAAGGCATTCACACGCGATTTGCAAAAGAAGTATAATTGGCCAAAACATAAAAGATGCTTAACCTCAACTGTTAAAAAAATTCACTGCAAAACAATGTCGTATAATGTTCTATGTATCCAGCAACGACGAAAGAGGCTAAAGGTGTCCAGCAGGAAACTGTGAGGAAACAGGGCTCTCTGGTGGGGGTGCGGTGGGGGGGGACACAACACGGGGCATCTTGGAAGGACACTTCGGCAGAGTCGAGCACAAGAATCATCTTTGCAATGTCTCCTATAAAACCCGCCCACGAGTGTGCAAGTGCATAAATATGTATTTATGAAGTTGTGTAGGACAGTGCTGCTTGGAACAAGGAAAAAGAAGCTTCTAAATGTACATGAACAGAGGGTGGTGACAAATCAGGAGCACTCACACAGCTGTTAAGAAGAGTACGGCAAATGTGTATACAAGGCCGTGAAAATATGCTCAAATCAGAGAAGTAGGAAAAGAAGAGGTTACAAGATACGTACAGTGTGTTTCCACGGATGCGGGAGGAACACACAGTGATGTTTCTACCGGCAGAGGCGCAGGAAAGCATGCTGTACGTGCACTGGAGCCGGGGGGCTGCAGGGGCGTCAAACTCCTGACAACTAAGAACGCTGCCAGTGAAAGAGGGAGAGGACTGGGGGAAAGGGGCAAAAATGGTCAAGTGCACATCTTACTTTACATGTTCCTCTAGAAATGCCACAATAGAAGCTCTCTACAGTTCCCTAGCAACTATAGTGGATGCAGAACGCCTCAACAAAAACTCAATTAACAACACTGTAATAAATTCATTTACTGTTGTTTAGGACAAAAAAAAAATCCCATTTTATGGATGCTTACTAACTACTAGTAATTTAGAAAATTATTTTTCTTTAAACAAAGGCTCAATGTCTTCATTATTTCTATTTTTCTCTATATTTGAATCTTTATTACATAAAATTTAATAAATGTACAAGCTAACCCCCAAATCAAATTTCTAGTGTGGAGGCCCTATTAATAACAGGAGGACAAAGCCAAAATATGCAAAGCTCGATTCACTGGGAAGAGAAAAGAGAGATTAGGCAGCAAATGAAAGGGAAAAACCAGGGAAGCCGCAATTGGAGCAAGAGCTACAGGTAACCCCTGCTCAGGACCCCACAGTTGAGTCTGTTTCTGCTAAGTTCCTCTTCTGGCGTGAACTGTGGTTTTCTTAAAAAGAAGTGGGAAGCCAGAATCAAAAGGTCAAACACCGATTTAGAGGCAAGTTCCAGAAGAGGCAAATCCCTGAAGACAGCCAGGAGATTGGCAGTGGCCAGGGGCTGGGGGGTGGGGTGCGGGGAGAGGTTGCTCCATGGCCAGGGGGTTTTCCTTTGGGGTGAAGGACATGGAGGAAGGAACCAGACGGAGGCAGTGACTTTTATGTTATGACCTGCACTTGGAAACAATGTGTACAGACACCGCGTACAGAAACGCACACAAAAGTGGGCCGAGGTTAGGCAGGCGAGCGGGCTTCCCTGGAATACCGCCTGCCTGAGCCTAACAGCGAACTTCAGCTTTCTAAATAATTAATTTTTCTTACAGCTCTATTTAGGTATACGTGACAAACCCGGATTGTATATATTCCGGGTGTACAACTTGATGATGTGATATGTACACACAATGTGAAATGATCGTCAAGCCAAGTAACATATCCACCACCTCAGTTACCCCTAAATGGTCAACTCTGAGGGGCTTAAATGACTTCAATTCAGACTTCCTGAAGAAAATAATCTTTAAAAGTTCCTTGGGCCTAAAATTTTACTTCTCTCCAAATCCATAAAGCCACGGGTTGTTCCATTTTAGAACATGGCTCCTCCCTCTGGCATAGCCTGCCCCCGCACAGCACAAACATGTCTGTTAAGTGGGTGCGTACGAATGTGCTGGAATGCTCCAAATTAAATCTGGTTGTTTACAAACCAGTGGAAGTTTTCACTTACATGAGATACTTCTGCCCCCAAGTCTAACCCCCTTTCCTGAATGCAAATAGTAAAAAGTTACTATCTTCAACGTGTAATGCATTAGGTGGAAGATTCCAGATGACAGCTGGGACTACCAGCTTTTAAAGAGATTCCTAAACGGTGGGGAATGAGGTGAAAGCTTTGGCTTTCCCTGAGACATCCTACAGAAAGGCCCCCACTAAGCCATTCGACAGTCATATATATTTCTTAAGGCAGAAGTGTACAGGTCACTTATGTTTGCTGTAAATGTGCACCTTAACATTTCTGGTGCTCTAGTCAGAGGATCTGTTCACTCCAAATTCAAAGCCAAGTTATCATTATCAGCTGGGTCTTCAGCTGACGTCAAGACCACATGTTCGGTAGAACGATTTTCTGCCGCCTGGTTTGCAGCAACTGTACGGAAATGGAAGTTGTCTGACGGACAACCTTTGCCCCTTGATTTCTCTCCCAAGGGAAAAGGCCAAATGATGCACCTCCAGTGTCACATGAGAAATTTTAACAATCCCTCTCTACTTCAGGCTCACTCCTCCTCTCAAGAACAAGAGGCACAGGCGCCGAACCTGAGGGGACTTAGACACGACATTACAAATGGCCGCCAGGGAACGAACAAGGTCTTGAGCCAGCTCTGCTGCCTCTGAGGCAGCACCCAGACCAGAGGGCGCCTTGAAGAAGCCCGTGCGATCATAAGGCTTCAGCGCCAATCCTGTCGGCACCAGCGCTAGCCCACCAGACTCGATACCACCTGCCCCACACGCGTCACTGACCTGTGCCGGCCATTCATCTCCAAGCCCACGACGGGGCAGATGAACCGCGCCCGCTGCAGGTCGTCATGTTTGTCACCTTTTGTGCTTCCTCTATCCCCTTCCCAGGCGGGATTATCAGAAAGCCTTAGTTCTGTCACATTCTGTGAAAAAACATCAGTATTTTAAGACTTCATCCGATATGTGGATCATCCTTAGCCTCAATAACCACCTAAATCGACAGAGAAATTGTTATTGCGGTCCTTTTCCATCCAAGTCTCTTCTTCCTACTTTCCTTTGGCCAATGCTTATCATATGAATAAAAAGATGAAACCATAAATTGTGGGAGGAAACAAGAGATCTTAAACTCACTGGCAAGTCAATTAGTTAATTTCTACTTTACAAATATTTTGCTATTTAGGGAAAAGTAACTTTGAACATGAAAAACTATGCTGCTAAGAGAGAGTTCTGTGTTAGTTTCATCCAGAATGGAACATTTTCTTTCTCTGCAGATGAATCCTCACTGAGGTGTTCTGTATACTGGTCGCCCATGTTTATTTAATACCTGAACAGACAGTAGAAGCTATGAAGCCACGGTCTAATAAGTCCAAGGCAGACTATTAGCCAGGGAATACTATTATAGTCCACAAGCTGGCCATTCAGGTTTTCAAAAACACGCCTTCACAAGGAGGGATCTAATGGCTCCACTTGGGCATCTGACATTTAACCCGCCATTTTGATTTCAGCACTGCGGACAGCAGCCGGGTGCCTCGGAAGGAAAGCCGCTGGGCACGGGCAGGCTTCCTGGTTAATGCTGCCAGGGTCTCCTCAAGGGCCCGCCTAAGTGTGTGTGGACTAGTAAATGACGGTAACAATAATCTTGCATACTTGGGTCATTTAACCTGAGACCTTCCAGTTTTACAGCTCTGATTTCTTGGAATTTTTTCTTTTTTGCATTAAAAGTTCAACCATGTACCCTGAATGTTACTTTAAATATAGAACTGTATACATTAATGTTGATGATAATCATTTCAAGATAAGATCATCACGCTTTCATGGGTCTTTTAAGGAAGAAATGAATTCTCTTCCCAAGATAAAAGATGACAAAAATCAACATGATTATTTCTAAAGTGCTGCTTTAGCTACATCTCAGAGTTACTAATGTGCCTGAAATTAACTTTCCTTGTATCCTGTAATCACTCCAAGAATTCAAACAAACAGCCTAACATAATAATAAAAATGTTAAAAAGAAAAAGAAAAGAAAAACCCAAAGCCTTGTATGGGGAGCCAGGGACTCTGATTCTGGGTTAGAGGCCTCATTCACTGTGTGGCCTCAAGAAGTCATGGATAGTGAGAATCCTCCCCTGCGGGATGAAGTATTTGACAAACCTGATGGTCCCCAAGTTCTCTGCCACTTTCCAGATTTTTCTCCCATTGACCAGATTTGAAAGATTTTATCTCAACCAACTTGCTTTACTAAATAACTTGTTTTTCCATTTTTATGAAAGAACTTTAACTGCCAATCAGCATGTCTAGTTAGCAAGAGATACCACACTGATTTCACAGTGATCTACCTAGAGAAGTCTCTAGTTTTAAAGGATTATAGAATTGAATCAGAAATTCAAGTAGCTGAGTTTTACATACAAAAATGATGTCTTCAAACATTTATATTTTCTCCAAACATTAAGAATTTTCAAAGTTCTGGGGGCGCCTGGGTGGCTCAGTCAATTAAGCCTCCGACTTCAGCTCACGTCATGATATCACGTTTGTGGGTTCGAGCCCCACGTCAGGCTCTGTGCTGACAGCTCAGAGCCTAGAACCTGCTTCCAATTCTGTGTCTCTCTCTCTGCCCCTCCCCCTCTCATGCTCTGTCTCTCTCTGTATCAAAAATAAATAAAACAAAAAAAGAATTTTCAAAGTTCTTTTGCACACCATAAATCAACAGATTTATAATGCAGGAAGGAGAGGTGTGGGAATTTCTGGCTTGAGCCTTAAGTGACCTGCCCCAAATCACAATTTTCCTAGGTGGCTGGGTGGGACTGGAATCTCAAACCTCTGAGTTCAGTCTACAATGTGCATGAATTCCATAAAGTAAATCTTAACCACTGATACCCTTGGAGCACTTCAGAATCACCTGTCTTACCTTAATGCTTTTAATGTGAGATGCTGCCTTCCCAAGGGCCTTCTCGGAAGATTTGTCCAAAAGGAATTCAATGACGGCATCTTTGTTATAAAGTCTGCAACGATAAGGGTTAGTCCAAACCCTGTGGGGACAGTCAGCCTCCACACAAAGAAGGGAAACTGAGCTCAATCCAAAGTCATCTACATTGGATAACAGAAATGCTTTGCATCACTAAAAAAAGTAAACTAAATCCTGTTCCAACTATTCCCAGAGCACACAAAGGAAGAAAATAGTTTAAATCAAGCGTCGCAACCTGGCAACCTGAGGGCTGAATGGGATCTGATCAGTATGGAAATTTAATATAAAAGTACACATTTTTAATTTTTCCTGGAAAAAGAAATCAGAAGTTCCGGAACCACTGGGCCCACACTCTTGAACTGCAACAGCTGACAGGAAATGAGCAGCAGCTGTCCTTTCTGACAGGCCACGGCTCTCTAGTCTCCTCCAGTCCCCACGATGCCCTCCGGCCCCACGTGGCTCCTTCATGGGTTCCTGTTTATAACTGAGCTCCTACTGGCCGCTGAATTTTCAGATCATGGATTAAATAAATGCAACTGAATAGAAAAATGCAGAAGTATGGCCAGAGACAGGGAATGATAACCTCAGCTTCACAAATTTGTCTGAGCTAATTCACATTTCATGAATCAAGAACTATACTTACACATTAAAATTCTTCTAAAAATTACTGAATAAAAACTCATCTCAATTCAGTAAAGGAACCATACCTGCCAAGTTCACAGGCAACTATGGGTCGTCTTAGTATTTCCTGACTTAAAGTACAATAGTTCCACTGGGCAACTAGTTCAGCATCTTTGTCAACCTAAGGGGAAAAAAAAATCCTTTCAATTAACTTTCACCTCTGAGAAACAAACGATCCACAGTTCTACATATAAAACCTCATTCAGTTGTATCACGTGTGATGATTATTGTCTTTAGAATCAAAGATAGTGACACATGAAGCTGGGACTTAAAGACTCAAAGTAATCGACACCATGTCAAGTAAAGTTCCCTCTAAATGGGACACCTGCAACACAAGATTCACATCAAATCATGAAATTGCTTATGCAAGCTGCATATAAAGATAAGCGTTTATATCTGTTTATGTTTTTTATTTATTGTTCTCTACACTCAACATAAGGCTCGAACTCACAACCCTGAAATCAAGAGTCACACACTCTTCCAACTGAGCCAGCCAGGCAGCCCTAGGATCCGTATCTTAACAGTAAGTTAGAGAAGCCACACGGAAAACAATCAGCAGCACGGGTTAATTTCTATCAATGGGAAAGGCTCCAAGGCTTCAGCAGAATTTAGAGAACTAAGAACTTAGAAAAAAGGTATTTTTTTTTAAAGTCCAGCACAAAGACTATAGAATTCTTTTAATGTAGTTAAAAAAATTTTTTTAATGTTTATTCATTTTTAAGAAAGGAAAGGGAGAGAGAGCAAGCACAAGCAGGGGAGGGGCAGAGAGAGAGGGAGACACAGAATCCAAAGTGGGCTCCAGGCTTTGGGCTGTCAGCACAGAGGCCGATGTGGGGCTCAAACTCATGGACTGTGAGATCGTGACCTGAGCCAAAGTCAGACACTTAACTGATGGAGCCACCCAGGTGCCCCAAGACTATAGAATTCCTAACAAAAATCCCCAATTCAACACTGTTCCTTAGGGAGCATATCAAATCCTTACTCACATTATGAAAATCCAAACATAAGAGGATTGCCCTCAAATGCTATTGCAACCATATAATATTCCATTTCCCACTCTTTCCCCTCTCCTAAAATGACAAACCTGAGTAATATAATAGGATGGCATAAGAGGGAGGAAATAGGAAAAGACAAAAACAAGGAAAAGTTCCCTTCAATTTAATTTCTGCAGTAACAACTGCTGAAGTGTTTACTGTGTGCCAAGCACTCTGATAAGCAGTTTCTGTGACTTAATCTTTCAGCCCTCATAAAAACCTTAACTTATACACTGTTGGTGGGAATGTAAACTGGTGGGTGCAGCCACTCTGGAAAACAGTGTGGAGGTTCCTCAAAAAATTAACACTAGAACTGCCCTATGACCCAGCAATAGCACTGCTGGGGGTCTACCCAAGGGATACAGAAGTGCTGATGCACAGGAGCACATGCACCCCAATGTTCATAGCACTGTCAACAATAGCCAAATCATGGAAAGAGCCTAAATGTCCATCCACAGATGAATGGATAAAGAAGATATGGTTTACATATACAATGGAATACTACATGGCAAAGAGAATGAAATTTGGCCATTTGTAGCAGCATGGATGGAACTCGAGGGTGTCATGCTAAGCGAAATAAGTCAGGCGGAGATGGACAGATACCATATGTTTTCCTCATACGTGGAACAGGAGAAACTTAACAGAGGACCATGGGGGAGGGAGAGGGGAAAATAGTTAAGGAGAGGGAGGGAGGCAAACCACAAGAGACTCTTAAATACTGAGAACAAACCGAGGGTTGATGGGGGTGGGGGAGAGGGGAAAGTAGGTGATGGGCATGGAGGAGGGCTCTTGTTGGGATGAGCACTGGGTGTTGTATGGAAACCAATTTGATAATAAACTATATTAAAAAAAATTTTTAAACCCTAACTTGAGAAATTGGGGTACCAAGAGGTTAGGATACATGTCCAAGGTCACACAGCAAGTAAATGAAGGAGCTAAGAACCCAAGCAGGCTGGCTCCACAGGCCATGCTTCTAATTAATCATTACTTTCTATCGCCTTTCTATTATTTCAAACAGAACAAAATAAAAACAAAACCTGCATTACTGCAGCTGCTCTTCTCTCCACACCCCAGATCCAGGAGCCACACTTCAGCAGCTTAAACGGCTATTATCAAAACTCACCCTGTAGCCAAGCCCCGAGAAAAACCTGCCAACACTGAAGTCAATTTACAACACTGTCTGCAGATTCAAAAAAGCCACTCAGCTAGTCCAGGAGCTAGTCTCTGGATCCCTCACCTTCTTTCCCCACAGTCCTTAGCTGATTCAAAAAATATTGGGGGAGCGGGAGACAGGGAGAAAAGCCACAAACTAATCCTTACCCGGGGATCTAAAAATTGGTAACCCCAAAAAACTTCTGAAAACTTTACTTTTCCAAGGTCTGTCTTCTTTTCAGGGCAAGGTCTTAAATTACAGACCAAACACACCATATGAATGATGAAAAAATATTAATTTACTATATATCTGGGGTGCCTGAGGAGCTCAGTCAGTTAAGCATCCGACTTCGGCTCAGGTTCATGATCTCATGGTTCATGGGTTCAGGCCCCACATCAAGCTCTGTGCTGACAGCTCAGAGCCTGGAGCCTGCTTCGGATTCTGTGTCTCCCTTTCTCTCTGCCACCCTCCCTCCCCAAGATAAACAGTAAAAAAATTTTTTTCATTACTATACATCTGTCTGAAATGTAAGCAATGCAAAGACCGGACTCTGTTCACTGCTGTGTCCCGAGGGCCTAGAATGGTGTCTATGGTAAGCATTCAATAAAGTATTTGTGAGTAACTAACGATAACAAAACTCCATCCTGCCTGAGCTCTCGGGCTGTCTCCGATCACCCTTTCTTCTTTCCCATCCCCTTCCGACCCCCTGCCAAGCTTTCCATTGGGCTGCTCCACTTCAGCCCAGCCCATAAGTTAAGAAAACTAGCTGAATGCTTTTTTGGCAAAAGTGCTCATGAGTGTGAACTGCCCAGCCGTAGTCTATGCACACATAGGTGTGATTGGAGGGCACCCTCCGTCCTCACGAGTGCTCTGTCATTCTTGCATTCAACACCTATCTAGCAGGTGTGGACTGTGGGACAGACAAAGGTAAGACATACTAGGTCTCTGTTCACGTAAGAGAAAGACAATAAACAAATACAAACTGTGATTAAGTACCGTAAAGAAAAGTAGAGCAGCACAAGAGGACAGAGAGCAAATGGATTTTGGCAACAGTGGACTGAAATGACATTGGAGGAAAGAACTGAATGAAGTAAAGAAAGGAATGCTATCTCAGCAAACAATGTATCAGGTTGTGGACATTATACTCCAGGCTGAAGAACAAAGGCCCGTGTAACTGAAACAGAATCCAAGACCTGGGGAGTGGAGGGGGTAGAAGATGAGCGGGTGAGGGAGACAAGGCATCTGATCACACAGGGCCTGGTGGATTTTATTCTGAATATGACAAAAAGCTGCTGGAGGATTTTAAACACGGTAGTGATATAGGAGATTTACCTTTCAAAAAGCTTTCTCTGGCTGCTGGAGAATACAGGGGACACCCATGTGTGCCAGGTGCTAAATTAGGAGCTTTATGTGCCTTCTGTTATTAAAAAGTAATTACTGGGACGCCTGGGTGGCTCAGTCAGTTAAGTGTCCGACTTCAGCTCAGGTCATGATCTCGTGGTCTGTGAGTTCGAGCCCTGCAGCAGGCTCTGTGCTCACAGCTCAGAGCCTGGAGCCTGTTTCGGATTCTGTGTCTCCCTCTCTTTCTGTCCCTCCCCGGCTCACACCTGTCTCTCAAAAATGAATAAATGTAAAAAAATTTTTTTTAAGTAATTCTTAATGCTGTGGGGCGCCTGGCTTAGTCTTAGAGCATGCAACTCTTGATCCTGAAGTCATGCCCCATGATGGGCATAAATTAAACAAACAATAATAAAGCGTTAAGGAAAAACAGTGATTACCAATGCTACCTGTGAATTCCTGAATAATGGCTGGAAATCCTACTTCATTACCTATCAGTTATGTGATCTGGGTCATGCCACCGATTCAATTTTCCTGTTAGTGGCACGGAAATCACATACAATGTTCTCAGTTACCTATGAGAATTTTAAAACTACTACCACTCATTCATTTACTCACCATATTGACTATGCCAGGAACTGTGCTAGCTGTACAGGGCGGAAAGGCAAAGCCTCTGCCACAGGGAGTTTACCTTTCTCTGTGACCGACATTCATCAACCATGAAGGCAGTGCACAGAGTGGTAAGATCGTTTTTTAGGAGAAGGGCCTGCTCTCATGGGGCTAAGGGAACCTCTGCGAAGAAGTTCCGCAGAAAATGAAGTTAGCGTGTACAAAGCTCAATAAAGAGCAGGCATTTGCATCACTGTTACTAACTAACGGCAGACAGGCTTTAAATCCCGGCCCTGGCACTGGACTAGCGCTCTAACTTTGTCCTCCTGGCCCTCAACGTCTAGGTCTGAAAAGCGAGGATAAGGACAGAATAGTACGAGCCACCGCACATAAATCGTACTCCCAGGCGAATGGCAACAGCAAACACTCAATAAACGTCTGATATATATATTGTCGTTGATTCTGAGTTCTCCAAAAAAGCACGGCAGCGTCAGGAACCCCGCTGGCTCACCCCCTTCCCCGCCTCCCCTCGCTCCCTGGGACCCCACACTCCCGGTCCCCACCGGGCCCACGTCGCTGACCTTCTCAACCTTCTTCGGCCCCTTCACCAGTTCGTGTCTCTTGGGGATTGTTCCTCCGTCGCAACCCATCGCAAACCAAAACTCAGCAACACCAGGAAAGCCCAGCAGCGGCCACTTCCGGGGCTCCCTGGCGACTGCTTCACTCACTTCCGGCGCGGATGGATGACGCACTACGTCCGCCAAGACGCAGGGGGCGGATCCGTTGCCAAGCCCCGGTTGCCGTGGAGAGCGTCGCTAGGCACCGGGCGAGGCCCCGCGGGGAGGGCTGCGGGAGCGCGCGCGGAGCCCCGGGAGCCGAGCGGGCTGGGCGTCCTTCCGCCTCCGGGTGGGCGCGGGATTTCTGCCGCCCTGTGATGATCGCTCGCCGCGATTCGGGAGCGGGGGTGACTCAGGGGCGCCCCCGGCTCTTAGGCCCCGTCCCACCCCAGCACGCCCCACCGTGGGTCTGGCACATCCCCGGACTGGGAGCGCCTGGAGGGAAAGGGGTGCAGTTTATTGATGGAATTAATGATGCGTGTGAATGCACGTGTCAGACAACCATTGCGTGTTTAAAGGAGAACTTTTAATTGAGCACCTCTGTGACCTTAACACTTTCAACAAATCCTGCGAAGTGGTGTTATGGGAGATTCAAGGGGAGGGGGAGGGGAGATTCTCCAAGCCTGAAACTTTGATACCGCCAGAGGGACCGCCTATAGATGGAATGTTGCAGTTTGTCCAGGCATGTATCTGATTCACAGCCCCCTGTTACCTAGTTGTTAAAAAGCAGGTTTAGGAAACAGAGGCTACACTGATGCTTACTTCCTTTTCCAAGAGACGGGTTGTATTAGGTCTATAATGAGACCCCAAATCCCCGGCCAAAACCCATTTCCTTTAATCATTATAAATATTAGGGGAAAGGCTCACCACAGCGAGTAAGGTGTACCTGTGTGATTGGATGTTACCTTGCTGACCGCAGTGAGACAGAAAAAATAAAAAGAAAACAACATACACAAAACAAAAACAAAACCCTGAAAACATTCCCCAACTGGGAATAGAAAATATGTGGATAGGAAACTTTCAAGGATTGTAACATTGGATTCTCTGCGACTGCAGTTAATGGGAATTTAAAGAAAATAAACCTTTTAGTCCGGGGGTCTCTTGTTGCCTTAAGATTGATTTTTATGCCAATCACAGGAACGGTAAACCGTGAAGGTAGCGACTTTGTTTCAGTCCCACTGTAGCCTCAGTGCCTAGAAAAACACTCCATATGTCTTTCCACCATAAGCCAAAAGGAAGTATGGATAAGATGCTGGAGGGCACTAAGTCAGGTGGGGGCAGGCCCTAAAACTGCTAAGTGCTAGGAGAATCCATTTACAAGAGGGAAATAGAAGCCTGGAAAGATCAAAGGACTCCCGCAAGGTCCCACAGTTGGTAGGAGAGAGAGCTGGAACTGGGTTCCGAGATTAGTTTTCTCCCCCCAAGGATTAGAAAATCAGGTACGGGGGCGCCTGGGTGGCTCAGCCGGTTAAGCCTCCGACTTCGGCTCAGGTCAGATCTCACGTTCATGGGTTCGAGCCCCGCATCAGGCTCTGTGCTGACAGCTGGCTCAGAGCCTGGAGCCTGCTTCCGGTTCTGTGTCTCCTCTCTCTGCCCCACCCCCTCTCATGCTCTGTCTCTCTCTGTATCAAAAATAAATAAAACATTTTAAAAAATCAGGTACGGAATAGCATACACCCAAAGATCTTCAGACAGATTCCCAAACCAGTGCTCTCTTCTGGCAATGAAGTCCGCCCCTCCCCTAGCTCATTTGGAGAAGTGAAAACAAAAATAACTGCTCTTCATTAAACCAGGGCTGTGCCGGGAGATTTGGAGGCATTGTCTTCTCTGTCTTTGTAATTTAGGAGGGAGGAGGTACAATGCCTTCCATTTTCCCAATGACAAACCTGAGAATGAGATGTGCAAGGTGTCTTGGGTCAGGGGCGCACAGCAGGTGAGTAAAAGGGGGTCAAGATGAGACGCCTTCTCAAGGGAGGGCCATGCAACTGCAAATGCCATGTTCCTTAATGTCGCCCCCGGAGCTGCCGTGACACCCAGCAGTGTCCACTGGGTGGGCGCTGAAAGTCAGGCGGCTGGAATTTTTTTTTCTCTTCCTCCTTGGTTTCCTCATTTAGAGTATTGGACTTTAGGCTACGCTGTGCAACAGCCTACGCGCAGCTCAAGCTTTCATGTAGTCAATATCCTCAGTAATCGTGTTGAGAGCTGGCTGAGCATCAGGTACTGTACTCAGTGCTTTACAGGATCTGTGACATTTTGCTTGAGCCACACTGGTGACACACGTGTCATTGGCTGCCGCGACTTTCCACTGCTTTTGCTGAATGAACTGATATCAGATATTCTCTATGAGGATCCACATGCGGGATCCTTAGGAGGATCTTTGACAACAGCTTTGCCTCAGCCAAGCTGTGGGTTTGAAGGGCAGGAAATGAATGAAACCAAGAAAAAGAAAACCATCACCCCCTAGCAAAACCAGCATTTCTTAACCTTTTGGGGGGGAGTTTGGACCCATTGGAGAATTTGATGAAAATTTTGGACTTACTCCCTAGGGGAGAGTGGCCAGTAGTACATAGGAAATATTGCTAGAGTTAATATGCGTATGTATCTCACTCAGCACCCCCTGAGGCCCAAGCCAAGAACAAGTATTTAAATGATCCTACTACCTGTTGCAACTGTTCCCAAATGTTTCAGTCGTCTGAACTGTTGAGGGTTTGATTTTCGGAGAGGTCTCCCCATGTCCTGTAGTTTAAAATTCTGTCTGGGAGCACCTGGGTGCTCAGTCTGAGTGTCTGACTCTTGATTTCAGTTCAAGTCATGATCCCAGGGTTGTGGGATTGAGCCCCACGTCAGGCTCTGTGCTGAGCATGGAGCTTGCTTAAGATGCTCGCTCGCTTGCTCGCTCTCTCCCTCTCTCGATCTCAAAAAATAAAAAAGTTACAAATACAAATAAATAAAATTCTGTCGGGGCAAGGCTGACAGGCAAAGTGACTCATTTTGAGAGTTGGCGTGAAAAGCCAACAAACCAATATATATTAGGACTCTTTAAGACTTTTACAGCCACATCATTCAAGGTTACACTTAAGAGAATGTCTGAAGGAAGGTTAAGGTAAAATAAAGTGGGAAATGCAAGTCATTACTGAGATAATTCAGGACAAAAAAAAATTACTCTTAATTTGCAGTTTTAGGGAAATATTAAACATATTCCAGGAAGATGCAGGCCTTCCTTGAACTGGCCTCCGCTGCCCGCCCCCACTCATGTCACTCCCCCGCCCCCCGCCTCTCCTGGCCCCAGTCACACCGGCCCCTTCTCTCCTCTGAGGGTTCCAAGTATGCTCCCACTTCTGGGCACCTGCCTTGCTGTTCCCTCTCCAGGAACACTCTCTTCCCTCTGTTTGCTGGGCAGGATCCCTTGCGGGACTCAACGTCTGCTCTAGGGCCCCTCCTCGGAGCTGCGCCCCTGACCACACCATGCACCTTGATTTAATTTCATCATCTTCTCACATATCACCCCTGGCATCATGTTAGACAACTTGACATCTGGTGCACCACGGGTTTTTTGTTTTTTTGCATTCGTTGTGATTTTTAAAATATTGCATCAAAATAAAATGCATCTTGGTTACTGGGATTTCGGGTGCCCCCTTAACATTTTGCATTCAAGGAGAATGCCTCACCTCTTCTGGCCCCAGTTTCCCGCCCTCTCAGCTGGAAGGAAGGTTGCAGGAAGGTGCAGAACCTGCTTTGTCCCCTGCAGTATCCCTAGCGCTCAGCAGAGGCCTGATTAAGCGGTGACGCTCAATAAACATTTGTTTCTGTGAGACTTCTGTAAATGGGCAGCTTTGGGAGAGCAGGACGCATACTTGGGGAGAATATAAAATTTTTACAAGAAGTTTTATATGTGTGTGTGTGTGTGTGTGTGTGTGTGTGTGTGTGTGTGCGCGCGCGCGCAAAAGACAGTTGTCCCCAAGCCAGAAACAACAGCTCCCCGGTGCTTGTCACACCGGCAGGTCTCTGAAGGAGGCTCCTCACCACTTCCGTCCTCCGGAGGAAATTTACCTTGATTGAGGTCAAGTTGCTATCACCACGGATGCCACCACACGGCCCACTATTTCCCCTTCCTACCTTGAAAGGAAGCAGTACAGAATTCTGGGCATTAAAGAAAACTACTGAGCAAAATGTTCCTAAAGGTAAAAAAAAAAAAAGTGATATTATTCTACTTTTAAATGTTTTTCAGAATTATCCTATTAGTGGAAACTCACCCCACAACTGCTCTCTTTTCAAAAAAAAAAAAAAAAAGGGAAGGAAACACATTTAGCTAACAGCAGCAGCTTTCAATTATTTTAAGGCCGATGGTTTTGTACTTTGTCAACAAAATTCCTTGGTTTGAACTCATCTCAAATATATATATATGTGTGTGTAAATAAACATTTATATACAGACATATACAGACAAAAATAGACAAATATGTCTCCATATGTATTTAAATTTCTATTTATTTATTTATTATCTTAGAGGAGAGAGAGAGCAGGGTAAAGGGGCAGAGAGAGAGAGAGAAAGAGAGAGAGAGAATTCCAAGCAGGCTCCATGCTCAGCACTGAGCCCAATGAGGGGTTCAATCCCACAACCCTGGGATCGTGATTTGAGTTGAAATCAAGAGTCAGATGCTCAACCGAGTCCCCCAGGTGCCCCAAGCATGTACGTTTCTACTTGTCTGTGTGCATACGTATGTCTGTGGTATTCTGAAAGCAATGGGGATCTTTTGATTACCTCTTAGAGCCTCTCACTGATGAAGGACTCAAAGAGTTAAGACATCTAAAGCATGGGAACAGGGTCTGGAATGTAGTAATCACTTAATGAATGCGTACTGCTGTTTTTACTATTGTGCAAAATTAACCTTGCCCGCGAAAACACTCACTGGTGCTACCCCGCACCACCCCCTTCTTCCAATCACATTCCTGACTTGGGGGGCGGGGGCAGGGGCTGCTGGGACACAGCTCTCCAGGGTCTCTTGCGTTTCTGCATGTCCTCTGAGCAGGGACACCGACGCCATTTTGTTCTGGATTACCTCTTGTAGGTTGTTTTTAGCAGACACCCTTGGGAGAGAGGTAAAGTCTCCCTCCCGAGCAGAAAGAGAGCTTCGTCTGCTGCCCGGTGGAATAAAGGTCATGTTTTCTTCTGAGGCAAAACGCGGCCAGGTTTGTGCAGAGGCCATTATAAAAGGCAGGGGTTGCCCGCGCCCAGAGTTCGTTGGCTTTGACACAGTCCCTGAGGGTGCACAGCATCTCCCGCGCCCTCCTTGGCTCTGCCCCGGACGGGGGTGAGGTGGGAGGAAATAGAGGTGAAGCACACACTGCTTGCGATGCTCTGAGGAGACCCCTTTGTCTCGGTGCAGAAGAGGCGACATAGTCCGTCTGAATAGTATCCTTAGAAAGGCTGGCTTGTGAGGTTGGCTTTTGGTTGTTTATAAAAACTTGCATTTGGGGAGAGTCCCCAGCATCCCCAGACTTGATAAGAACTAAGAACGGGTCAGTCTGCCTAAACTGTTCATACAAAGGGTGGAATTCATGCTGGAAACGTGCTTTCCTTCTGGGAGCCTGCAGTTTGGGGAAGTGCCATGAAAGGCTGCCCACCATGGAAACCCTGGGCGTGAGGCTCTCGGGAGCTTTCCTGGCTGGCAACATCGCACGTGTGCTGTCACAACTTGTTGCTGGGGGAATTAGCAACAAGTGTCCCGTGTGGCCACGGGGCCAGGAATCTTGGCCACTTGAGCCTGGTGTCCTGTTCTGCACTCTCTGAGCCTTTACTTGGCTGGGTCGCAGCCACGACTGCCAACATGATGCTGCCTCGGGGTTCTTCCTAGCGAATCATGGGGCCTAGAGGTGATCTTGGGGACCCCAGACAGCACCTCTGATGCCCGAGTCTGTGTCTGCTCTCAGCATCCATGAAACTGGCAGGCTAACTTGTTCATTTAAAGCGGGGAGATCTCAGACATGTGATAGTTCTGGGGGGGGGGCATTGTTTTCCCTCTCTCCAGACACATGGGAGTGTGTGTGTGTGTGTGTGTGTGTGTGTGTGTGTGTGCACATGGGTGACCCCATCTAGGTCAACCTGGGTAATCCATGCCCTGATCGTCATGGGCTGTCAGAGGCGGGCACCTGCTCTGAGCCAGCCCAAGCAGAATCAAACCGCTTTCTCCTCCGTTGGCTACAAACCAAGGACATCACCTGGGCAGCCACCTTGCGATCATGAGCATGAACACATAGTAAGTGGGGCTTAGAAACTGGGTGCCCACACCAGCCGGCCTTCAGGCCCGTCTGCTGCTGGGCTATTTTAAGATACCTGAGTCAATACATTTCCTTTATTGCTTAAGAAAGATTAGATATGGTTTTTGATCGCTTCCAACGTAAGGAGTCCTAACAGATACAGATCACAGCTGTTCAAAGAACGGGGCCTCTCTGTTCCAGTGGAGGGAACCAAGCAAGCCCCACAAAGACGCAGTCCTCCTTGAGGGACCCTAAGAGTAACTGGGTGAAAATAACCGTCCTTCCAGCAGCCAACGATCTAGACGTGCCGACCACGTGCAGAGCAGCAGACGGGAACTGGATCTGGTGACATTTTGGGTGATTTCCAGGCCGGGGATGTTGTTTCCAGGCTACAAACAGTGTTTGTTTGGTGGCTGCCATGTGCAGGGGAGACTTGCACCCTTGCTTGAGGCGGAGATGCTGTAACCATAGCGACGTGAGCTGAGTCCCCAGCTGCAAGGAGAGGAACAGGAGGTGGTTTGCTCTGACAGGAGCTCTGTGCACCACTTGCAGATCTGTGCCCAGCCGTGGGTGTCCCGTCCACGCAACACCTCCTGCCTGCACCGCCACGAGGGATGGCTTTGCCTTTTCCGTGCCAGCCTTGTGCACGAGTGCCCGCCTCCCCTGCATCTCCCTGCACACCTCAGGGAGAAGCATGTGAAGACGAGAAATAAATATTGGAGGCTTTGCTTTGGTACCAGAACCCCGGGGACATGGATCAACGACTCATCCAAGGAAAGAGTTGCTACAAAGGATGTTCTGATTTATGATTATATTTACGTAACATCGTCAATGGTAACAGACTTGAAACTGTTGAAGGGTAAGCCTTTTCTGATGGAGCATGCTGAATTTATCAACACAGAATCTATTATGTACAAAATAAATTAATAAGGAACCCAACAGAACATGTCATGTTGTAAATATAACATGCGTCTTTAACTTGGTTAAAGCAAATATATACACAGTATAAAATGCAGATACCTAATCTGTTCCAAATCTTACAGAATTAAGTCAGTCCAAAATGAAAAAACAGAACATTTGCTAACGGATGCGAAAGAAATTCATCATTTGAAAATAAGTCTCTCCTCCTTTATTTGCTCCCCAGCACCTGATACATTGTATACGTATTTCTCCATCACGTGTCCCCGCCCCCCCCCCAACTAGATTGTAAGCTCCCTGGGTCAAGCGCTCCGATTCTCTGCTCTACGCCCAGCACCTAGTATGTGACATATAGTACCTGCCCAATAAATAAGCGTTGAATGAGTGAATTTAAGACAGGCGTACATTCAACCAATATAAAATTGTTTTCTACAACGTCACTTGGTACACTGACCCCACATGCTCTGCTAAACCTCAGCGAGGTCCTTACTTAATCCCTGGCTCTCTGTGGGCTAAGTCAATGTCCTGGGGTTGCTTAGCCACTTGGTAATACCAGCCTTGGCCACTGAGGCTGTTTCTGCCGGTCACTGTGTCCCCAGGCTGGCTTTTCCCAGAGGACAGAGCTGCAGGGTGGGGACTTGGCAAAGCTGAAGCTCAGAGGTTAATGGGGAGAAGGAGGGGGGAGGGGGCTCATTCCAGCGCCCCCCTGAATTGCCGAGTGTGCTGCTCCAGCTTCCAGGCCTCGGCCTGCAGGTGCCCCAGGGCTGCTGGGCTGGGGTACTTGAGCACGGCGTGCTTGGTGGCCAGCGCGAGGTTCTTGAGCAGGCTGCAGAGGTGGCTGCTGCCGCAGAGAATGTCGTTGCGCGTGTCCCTCTCCTGGGTCTCCTGACACAGCGTGTCCACCAGCTTCTGCCCCACCATGATGACCAGCTTGCTTTGCGTGATGAAGATCTCGGGGGGCTGGCTCTTGCTCAGGCTGTTGTTAAATACGCCAATGGCTTTGAAGAGTGCCCCAAAATAGAGCCGGCAGTGCTCGGAAAGGTGGAATCTCTTCTCGGGGTTCTGCTGACTCAGAGGCCGGGGCGTGGGAGAGCAAGGGTTCTGGAAAAGGGAAGAAAATAATGGATCAGAGGCAGATTTGATTACAGGAGGTGGTTGTCTCCCTTTTCCTGTTTTGCTCAACGTTCCAGACACGGGTAAGAAAAAGTACAGTTTAGCGTGGGAAGCCCCACAGAGCACCATGTGCCTAACAAATTAATGTTTTCAAAGCAGCGTTGCATACAAAGTATGGCACTTATATATACAGTAGTATATATATCGCAGTGTATATATAATCTGACATGTTAAATATGTAAAATCTTATTCAATACTCTCAACAAACCCCTAGAAGCCCATTCTAAGAAGCAAATTGACAGGGGCGCCTGGGTGACTCGGTTGGTTAAGTGTTTGACTTCGGCTCAGGTCATGCTCTCACTCAGGCCGTGACCCCACGGTCCACGGGTTTGAGCCCCGCATCGGTCTCTGTGCTGACAGTGTGAAGCCTGCCTGGGATTCTCCCTTTCTCTCTGCCGCACCCCCCCCCCCCCCCCCCCCCCCCGCTGTCATTGTCTCCGTCTCTCTCAAAATAAAAATAAATAAGTAAATAAATAAATAAATAAATAAAAAAGAAAGAAACATTGACAATAAATAAATCTATAGCTTTAAAAAAATGCAAGTGAGGTGCCTGGGTGACTCAGTCGGTCAAGCGTCCGACTTCGGCTCATATCACGATCTCACGTTGTGGGTTCGAGCCCCACACAGCTCAGAGCCTGGAGCCTGCTTCAGATTTTGTGTCTTCCTCTCTCTCTGCCCATCCCTCACTCACACTTTGTCTCTCTCTGTCTCTCAAAAATAAACAAACATTAAAAAAAATTTTTAATGCAAGAAAAATTGATAATGAGATCTAAACATTTACTCAAAGAACAAATTTTAAAGGTTTAAAAAAATCCTTTTTAATATCAGTATCAGCAATAAACCTGATCCCCCCAAATTTCCAGAAGAAATCCAAATACACTGACCTATTTGCCCTAATATTACGATATTTCTCTAACTTGCTATTAAGGTTTCATTTAGAGTTTTTGTTTCATGAGTTTTCGTTTCTGAAATATGGAACCAATGTCTTCCCAAAGCCTAGGCACTATCACAAGATTCTCAGCATCTAACTTAGTGGTAACCGCAGGAGGAAACAATCAAAGTCCCTTTGTTAGGTTACAGGTGGGGAGATGGATGCTCCCTGAAGCAAGAGGGTTGCCCATCTTCATTCATTTAGCAAAATAAAGACCTGGAGCTCTCTGCTGAGTCAGCTAAGTCTGAATGTGTCCGTCTTTTCATTAAACTGCATGCTGTCTCAAGTACCTGTGACCTCAAAGCTCACAGCCTGGACGAACCCAGACAGGGTTAGGGTCCGCCTTCATATGTTGAAACTCTCCCCACTGAGGCAAAGGTAGTAGGAGATGGGCCCTCGGGGGCTAACTAGGAACAGATGAGGTCATTTGGGTGGGGCCTTGCGATGGGATGAGTGCCCTGGTCCGAGTGCTTCCTTTCTCTGCTCTCTGCCTTGCGAGGACACAAGGAGAAGCCAGAGGAGAGCCTGCACCAGGATCTGCCCATGCTGGCATCCTGAGCTCAGACTGCCAGCCTAGGCTTCTCATCCCAGTTCATCCCCTAGAAGACAAATGACCTTGTCCGAGTCACCAGACATCTCTGTCCTTCTCGCTTCCACTGCACCTGCCCCCAGCCAGGGAGCGGTCACTGTCCCCCAGGCTTCAGGGACTCAGACAACCATCACAAGTGATGTCCTGTTTACCTCCCCCCCCTCTGTTTTTACAGTTTATTTATTTTTGAGACAGAGAGAGGCAGAGCACGAGCAGGGAAAGACCAGAGAGAGAGGGAGACACAGAATCTGAAGCAGGCTCCAGACTCTGAGCTGTCAGCACAGAGCCCAATGCAGGGCTCGAACCCACAAACTGTGAGATCATGACCTGAGCCGAAGTCAGCCGCTCAACCGACTGAGCCCCTGCAGGAGCCCCAGTTTGCCTCCTTCTTAACCTTGACTTACTTCATCTTTGTCTTTAAAGGAATCCACTGGTTTCACCTCTATCACTTTAAAGGAAACTTCAAATTGGTAACTGGGAAACCATTGTCATTTGCCATCAGTAGGAAGGCACCCACAAAAATAAGCACAGTGATAACATCTTTGAATGTTTTTAAAAAAAGGAAGAACATCAAGTGCCAAAGAGGCCCTGATGATACATAAGCCCGAAACCAAAATGGTTTTCCTGTTGTAATCAGAAGCATTGAAAGAGAATGTCGAAGGGAATGTGCATCCTTGGTATCGAACCCCATGTCGGTGCCATCCATGACGGATGCAAGAACTGTCACTAACGGTTCAAGGACCATGCTCCACATTCTGGGTTCATTGGACTTGTTCATCTCCAGGGCTCCTTCTACTGCAAATAGGAAAAGCCATCAAGAAATCCACATCTACTCCCAAGGGGCTCATGGGTCATGGCTATCATGCTGACTTGTGCACAGCAGTAGGCATCTTTGGGGAGAAAGCATGTGAGTCAGAAATACTGACGGGTCCGTGCTATCACTTACCTGTGCTTCCATGTTTTTGTTTTCATCCAACCTTTGTTCCAAGATGGGTTTTTCTGTCTCTTCTAGATTAGGCAACTTCTGAAAAAGAAAATTCCTTCCAATCACCAACTTGAGTGGTTTTTGATACTGTTCAGAGGTGTATACATCTACTTTAAAAGTAAGCGTTTTGGGGAGCTTGGTGGCTCAGTTGGTTAAGTGTCCGACTTTGGCTCAGATCATGATCTAACAGTTTGTGAGTTCAAGCCTCGCGTCAGGCTCTGTGCTGATGGCTCAGAGCCTGGAGCCTGCTTCCGATTCTGTGTCTCCCTCTCTCTCTGCCCCGCCCCTGCTCACACTCTGTGTCTCTCTCTCAAAAATAAATAAACAATTAAAAAAGTTAAAAATAATAAATAAATAAAAGGTGAGCATTTCCAGGCACTTGGGTGGCTCAGGCAGTTAAGCATCAGGTCATGATCTCACAGTTTGTGGGTTCAAGGCCCGCGTCGGGCTGACACAGCCCGGAGCCTGCGTCTGATTCTGTCTCCCTCTTTCTCCGCCATCTATTCCCATCTCCTCTCATGCTCTTTCTCTCTCAAAAATAAACATTTAAAAAACCCTTGAGCATTTTTCCTTATATTTTTGTCAATAGTTTTGCCCCTTGATGCGTTTTTGTTTTTCAACACAAGAGACTTTGCAAGACCAAGGACTGAATTATGCCTACCAATCCAGCCTGCTAATAAGGACACATAGTTAAAAAAAATTATATATATTTATATTTATGTATTTTATACCTCTTTACATCTATATCTATATTTTTAAAATAGGGAATGAAAAATAATCAGGTCCCTACCTTCTCTAGAATGTGTTAAAGCTCTCCCACCAGCCACCAGGCATTTTGACAGAATACCACGCAAGATTGGGGCAAAAAGGGGCGACATCATGTTGACGCAGCCCCCGGGTTACCTGCTGCATGCCCCCCGACACCCGCAATCCTTGAGCCAAAGGCTCTTTCTCTCTAGTGTCTGAATTCACGCAGCCAAGCATTTCTAACAGTAAGTGCAGGCTGGAGGCTGCTAAGAACACGCATGATCCAAAAGAGTGTTTACACTTCCTCTTCTGTTTCTAAGAAACACAAAGACAATGACTAAATCTACAACTTTCAAAAATGCAAGGGAATTCAGTGGTGAGATTAAAAAACGTGCTCAAAGAACAGATTTCAAAAGGGTTTCAGAATCCTTTCTAACCCTAGCATTAGAGACAAACCCCAAGATACGAGCTTCCGGAAGACGTCCTGTCTGCCCTAATATTAAAATGCTTATCTTACTTCTTAATAAGATTTCATCTAGAACAGAACTTTCATGAAGTTTCTTCTCTGGAAAGTGGAACCAATGTTTCTCAGAAATTATGGAAAGAGTATCATCATTCAATACGATTACTGAACCGTAGCTAATAATTATTGAAGTACCTTCAGCATCTCCAGGTAAAACCTGAAGGCCTCCTGCATTCCATCACTCTGAACTCACCTGCTCACAGATATTTGTCCCGTTTTTCGTTAGTATTTCAGGGGAATGTTCCCCTTCCTTCTGTTTATTAAAAGGAACACTTCTTTGATATGATTCTGTTTCTCTTTGGGGAAGCTGGGTGCATTCTGCAAACTTAAACTGTGCATTTGAGGTCATTTGCAAGGTATCTTCCTTTTCACAGTTCTGCCTGAAAAGGAGCTTTCCATTGGCAATGACAATGGAGGCAAACCTCTTGACGTCTTCCGGAACCATCCGTGCCGCCATTACAAATCTCTCGAGGTCATCTGGGCTGTTTTGGACTTTGTCCGTCACAAGGACTTCCAAGGACCAATTGCAGCCATCCAGGGTCTCCTTTGTTCCAAGCAGGATCTGGTAGGAGTTGGAGATTGTCTGCAGCTGGTCCCTAATCTTGGCCTGAAGGTTAGTGTCACTGAGGTTACAGGCGGTCCCTCGGACCGCGCGGGCAAAATCCAGGAATGCCCTCAAAGACTCCTCCACGCGGTCGGCGGCCCTGTGGATGGCGCTGATGTTGGCCTCCAGGTAATCTCGGAACCTCCACTTCCTGCTGACAAAGAGCATCAGGCTTGTGACAGCGCTGGTCACCTTGTGCTGCAGAGCCACTACCATCTCCCTGGCCAAGTCCAGGTCCAAGCAGAGCTCCTTCCCTGACTCCTCCGAGCAGGAGCTGGACGAGGAGTCCGTGGACGTGGAGGAGCAGGAGGACACAATGCTGGCTCTGCTGTCGGAACTGGAAACAGACAGGCTGTCCGGTTCCAGAGACAGCGATGGTGGCTGTCCGGAGAGCCACGAGGAGCCACGGTCCGTGGCATTCTCTGAAGCCCCATCCACCCTCCCCAGCTCGTTCTGGGCCCGAGGGCCGCTCGGCATTGCTTTAGGGATGTCATAAATGTTTGGCTTGGTGTTCTGCTCTTCCACCTGGGGAATCAGAAAGATGGAAGGAACCGTGTAGCCGACACCCTCAACCAAGGGAAATGTGTCACTGGGGGCCAGAAATTTATAGGTAGGGATTTCTGGAAGGCTGAGTTTTTTCTGCATGGGCGCGTTCTTATGCAGCTGTGGATCGAGGGCCCCTCCTCTGCTATTTGGAGGACAGTGGATGCTGGACGTATATGTGGGGAGAGTGTGGGGTGCTGATCTTCCCACAAAGCTGCTTAGAGACGTATTTCTCGTATTAGCTTTTTCGGGAGATACTGGCGTGTCATAAATCCATTCCGATTTCTGAGGGCTCGGTAATGTGCTGTAGCCGCCTTGCCTCAAACTGATCGCTGACGTCAGGGGGGCGCTCTGCCCCTGTGAAGAACCAAACGAAATTGCCCAGGTTAGTAGCAATAAAGAGAGGGTGTGAGCCACTCCTCTGACAAGTGTGTGTTACGCTGAGGACCTACTAAGTGCAGGCTACTGTGCTTCTTAAAAATCCGATTGTCACTCCCCTACTGAAGCTTCTTCGGGGGCTCCCCGTTCCCGCCTTTGCTCAAGGCCCTTCGCAATCTGGTTGTACCGCCTTTAAGCCTCGGTGTCATGCATGCTACCACCTTCCTTGTGAGTCTGGTCACCCAGGCCGTTTGCTGTCCCCTGAACTCAGAGTGCTCTCTTAGGCCACTACATTTCATTTTGCCCAAACCAGTCCTTCTGTTCTAAAAGCCCTCCCAAACCTTTCCTTCCCCTCTAAGAAACTCCTATCCATCCCTCATGACCCTAAAGAGATGCCCCTTATTTTATAAGGCCTTCCCCGATAACCCTGGGTAGAGGTATATGCATCGTATACATGTGACAGGATTCAACGATGAACATGGGTTGCAGATTTTCAAATTAATGCATCTCTCCAATAAATAAAAACCTACTTTAAGACCACACATCTGTGAGGTATATAATAATAAGAATTTAACTAAGATCTACTGAGCTCAAGCTCCGTGCCAAGCACTGCAGTAGGTTCTGTGCAGGATCATCTCAATTCTCACAATTGCTCCGGAAGGAGCAAGAGACAGACCAGAAGTTGGGGTGGGGGTGGGCGGAGCATCTCGGAGGATGCTGTCTGTCACAAGAAAAGGCCTAGAGAAGCGAGAGGACTCGTCCCAGGCACATGGCTCCCCCTATTCCTGAACGTCATGGCCATCCATAAGTCTGCTGTGGGGAATTTGCATTCCTAACTCTGACCAAGCTGAGAAAACGTCCTGGAGGACGCTCACATTTTCCTAGCAGCGAATCTCTGCGCCTTGTGCTTACCGCTGGTTGGCTGGCCGGGGGACCAAGCCCTGCCTGTTTGGGGCTGGCGGGTACGTCATATAACTGCTGCTTCTCTGGCCCCTGGGGAAAGACAAAAAGGATAACTTGGATTTTCCCCTCCCGATGGATGTACACCTCAGACTCCGCCCACTCCAGTGTTTTTCTTCCAAATGGAAAAAATCCACGGAAGACTTTGCGGCTTCCGGTGGTGATGCTCCAAAGATGCAAGTTTATGTGGTTATGTTTTCAACAATGGCCTCGATGCTTTAAAAAGATGGCCTTCTCCACCGAAGACGGGGACAAACTAGAGAGAACGAACTGCAGTTGCCTGAGTTGAAACCAGTGGCTCATGTAGTTCTGCAAATTAGCTCAGAATTGACTCTAAGGGGAAATTGGGACTCGTGGGGGCGCCTGGGGGGCTCAGTCCAGTCGGACTTCGCTCAGGTCGTGATCTCACGGTTCATGAGTTCAAGCCCGGTCAGGCTCGGTGCTGACAGCTCAGAGCCTGTAGACTGCTTCGGATTCTGTGTCTCCCTCTCTCTCTCTCTCTGCCCTTCCCCTGCTCATGCTGTGTCTCGGTCTCTCTTTCAAAAAATAAACATAAAATAAAAAGTGTGGGTGGAGGGGCCAGGATGAGGGTGAGGTGAGGGAAGTGAGTCGTGCAGGTGGGTCTTTATTTAAGACTTCTGTGCCCTCCTTGTCCTCATCCCCCGTGCCCCTGCCTGTGCTCCTGGCATCGACTGTCACGGCTGAGGGAGCAAGTGTGTTCATCCCAGGGCCAGAGGTGGGTCACACCGGAAGTGGAGCAGGAGCCAGACCGGAAGTGGGGGAGCATCCCGGGAGGCGGAGGCTGGAGGCGACCTGCCGGGCCCGAGCCAGAGCCGGGGAGGAGTCTTTGGCCCTGAGCCCCTGAACTGGCCCCGGCCCCCTCAGAACCTGCAGGTAGGAGAGGCTCAAACACAGGTGGGAAGAGGGGGGCGGCCCCTGCGGGGACACGGAAGGCCATCCGTGTGACTCGGGGAGCCTCGCGCGTGGGGCAGAGCCACAGCCGAGACTCACCTTCGGCAGCGCGGGGCCCCGGCCCTGGGTCGGCACGTCATACACCCGGGAGGACAGAGCAGGCAGCGAGGCCCGAGCAGGCCTGGGCACGGTGAAGACGGCCTGGGGGCGAGAAAGAAGAGGCGCGGGAAGATGTCACCGTGGGGTCCACAGATCACGTTCCGAGTGACCCTCACTCAGCAAAACAGCCCCCACAGCGTGGAGGCGTCCTCCCCGCACCCCTACTGGGCGGCCCTTTTGCTCAGACAGGGGACCCAGGACATGAGGCGGGGAGGACCGCGGTGGAGGACAGCCTTCCGCCTGCATCAGCCTCAGCCCGAATGCAGACTCCTGGGTCCTGAATCAGATGTTCTGGGTCTCTGAATCCCGCCGGGGAGGATTCCCTGGGCATCCAAGGCTGTGATGCACGTTCCCTAGGGATCCAAGGCTGTGATTCGAATCCAGGGTTATTAATGTGCTCATCTGATGAGATGGAGGATGTAGCCATGAGCCAGACCAATAGAGAGGCTCTATGACTGTAAAGTGAAGGGACTGTCGTGGGTGTGGAGGGGACAGGGGCAGGTCCCAGGATGTGTCACTCAAGCCGAGGGCTGATGGGGCTGCAGGAGGTGACCAGACCAATGGTGGCCTGGAGTCACTGGGTCCCCAGTGAATGGCCCCGCTAGATCCAGAACCTCTCTGGCTGCTCCAGGATGGCCGCTTCCAAGCCTGGCCAGGGAACCCATCGCCTGGCAGACTTTAAAGTCATACAGTTGCGGGGCCTCTCGTCAGACCTCTCGAACAAGAAAGTCCCCAGGAGGGGTCTGGAATGGGTGACTTTACAAGGGAGGGGATGCCGTCTGGCAGGGTCAAGGTCAAACAGAGCCAGGACACAGACTGAAGAGCGAGGCGGGGCCTTGAGGAGAAGAGAAGGTCAAGTCCAGAGAGTCAATCAGAGGCTGACTGTGTTTCCCATCCGGCGCCCAGGAACCTGTCACTGAAGACGGCTTTTGGAATTGGACTGTGTGGATGGTTAGGACCCGCATATGCGGAGACCCGGAAGGCAGTCCAGGCTGGGGAGGGCTGGATCAGGGTCCCTTTGTTCACAAGAGGACCCAGCTCTGTGCCTGGCATGAAGTAAGTGCTCGTATTTACTCACTTATTTGCTTGTTTGGGTGCAAGAATGTTCACACCTGTACTAGGGTGCTAGACCTCCCCCCACGCATCAGCCTGGAATCACAGCTCTGGATAAAGCAACTGCAAGACGGACAGGACTGACCGCTCTCCCCAGGACGCGCTCAGCTGTCAAAATAACGTCCTTCTGAATGACAACTGTTTCTTAGTCACAGAGAAACCGGGTTCTCTAAAGTCCTGGGCTCCCACAAGCATTGTGGTCTGAAGCTCTAGCAGCAAGAAGGAAGCATCCCACTCCTGTTCGAGAGGCAGGCTCGCTTTCCACCCCCAACGCAGAGCTTCAGACGGGGTGGGGGGGGGGGGGAGCCAAGAGCCACATCTACCTCAACCTGGCGGTTCCCAAGGAAGGAGCAGCCTGCATCAGCTTTGCTGCCGGGGCCGAAGGGCCCTTTAGACGCTGCCCTGTTTTGCTTAGGGCCCATCAAGACAGGGTTTATTTACACAAACCCCCACCTTTTCTCATAACTAGTTCTTTACCTTATTCTGCTTCTGAGGCGCCCGGCAGTCCCTCTGCTCTGTGAGCCCTTCCTCTCCGGTGGGGCAATAAACCTGACTTTGTCCCTGCTAGTCTCAGGCTGGTTGGTCTAGGAGAGGGGTTCTCCACTGCGGTCTAGGTTAAATCCAAGATTCCCTGGGGCAGGGGGAGCCCCAGGGACCAGGCATGGTGTGTCCCCAGCCGGGCCATCGACCATCACCGTCACCGCCACTCTTCCTCCCACCTCGACTTATTCTAACCCCCAAGCCCTCCCCCACCGCAGAGCTTTTCCAGACGCTCTGCCCTTTCCTGTTACCCGCTGCGGCCCAAGCCCCATTTTATTTACCTAGCTGACTCTGTGGGTCACACATGCCTTTAAGACCCCCTGTAGAGAACAAAGGGACTTTCCTGCGTGTAGAATTTCAGGCAAAGGAAGCTGGTTCCGAAACGCCCCGTGTTTCTTGGAAAACATGGGTTCAAGGTGGTAATCAATTAAGGAACATGTTTGAGAAATGTGGTGTCAGAAAGTCTTGGGGGACGGATGGAAACTTCCAGTTCAGGAACTGGCGGGTCCGAGAGGAATTCCACCAGGAACTTGGACCCTTTTCACTTGAAATATGAAAGATTCCCCTTTCTGAATTCAAACCAACTCAGACATGTTCTTTGTATGGCGATTAAAAAAAAAATTGAGGCTAGCAGATTATATTAAGGAAGTTGGAATAAAAAGTAAAACAAAGCACAGGAGAGTGGTTACCGTGGAGGAAGTGACTCGGAGAAGGTGGGAGGGGGGCTCAGGAGGGGCTAGTTTTGTTCTATTACTTGATATGGATGCTACTGACTAAGAGACGCCCTTAGGATCTGTAGATTAAATCTCAGTAAAAAGCTAATGCAGAGGCCCCTGCGGGGCTCAGTCGGTTAAGCATCTGACTTCGACTCAGGTCATGATCTCACCATTTGTGAATTTGAGCTCATCTGGCTTTCTGCTGTCAGCACAGAACGGATCCTCCGTTCATGTTTCTCTCCGCCCTTCCCCAGATCATTCTCTCTCTCTTTCTTCTCAAAAACAAATAAATAAACTTTAAAAAAAAGCTAAGTCTAGAGAACAGAGAGTATCAGTCACAGAGTCAGGAAAACGGAGAGCAAGGGCATGCAAAGTCTGGGGGCATAGACAGCCCCACACAGGCACGAGGAAGCTTCCGTCCCTGAGATCCGACACCCTGGGACCCTGGATGGGCCGTTTCACCTCCCTGGAAATGAATTCCCTCCTCCGTAACATGAAGAGTTGTTCTCAAAACTCACAGAGATGGATGTCTGATTCTGACTTGTAGGATCCTGGATTAGTCGGCTTGGGAAAGGTGACCTCTTTTCACCTACTTGGTTTTTAATTTGTGGCCAACCTTAATCCAGGGACAGTCAGGGCAAGGATAAGGGGGGGTCTGTGAAGTGGGCCAGCTGGCGGGTTCCAAGCCCGTTGGAAAACAGCTCAAAGCTGGTGGCTGGACTTGCCCAATTCTAGCAACGAGCGCTCCCAGCCAGAATGCGTTTCCCCAGACGCCGCGGTATCTGGGCTGATCCCCGATTACATGAGTGAGGCGGAGAGCTCTGCCTTTTCCGTGGATCAGGAGATTCTCAACTGCTTTTCATCCATTTCTTCTAGCTCCTTCCTTCTTGTGGTAGAAGAAGCAGTGGGATTACTTAGAATCACCAGAAGGCTCAACTGGAGGAGAACTTAGAAATGACACAGCAAGACAGGTACACCGGGGTGTTGTGACGTGTCCGCTCTCCGAGCATGGCTGTGGCTGACCCAGAACACAGGTGACCAGGCGCTGCTGATTTCCAAGCCCCAGGTGGCATCTCTTGCTGTGAAGTCCCCCGCCCCCCCTGCTTTCCCAGCACGGAGAAGGCCATACAAACAGAAAGGGGAGGAGGGAGCAAAAATGCAGACGGGGCAGCCACAGAACTGAAGCAGGAGAAAAAGGCAGGAAAGTTCCCCAGGTGTTTTACCGGGGCCACCTCAAGGGGCCAATTTGAGTGGCCAAGGGCCAAGGGCCCCTGGCTTCTGAATTCCCCGTCGGTGCCTGTGGTTTTTGTCAACCGCCGTAGCCTCACACGGGCGAGGGCTCCAATCACAGACATGCTTCATGGCAAGGACGAGCCTCTGACTCTTTTCTGAGTTAGGTTTAGAGGGTTAGCTGGTCTTTCTGTTGATCGTGATGCCAGTCTAGACGTTAAGTCCATGGTCATGAGGCGCCATGTTGTCTCCGGTCTCTTCCTCCACGTAGCAAACGTGAAAGTCGGAGGAGCCTGAACGGGCTCGGGCGCTCGGGTGCCTGATTATCAACAGTCATCACACCTGTTTGTCTTTTGGGGGCGGGAGGAGGGGACTCAGATTAACTTCGGCAAAGGCCACTCCTTCTTGGAGGAGCAACCCCCATGGCCCAGCTCTGAGTCAGCTGCTCAGACAGCAGCTGGACACACCGGGCTGCGACGTGGGCCTGTTGTTCTAGAAAAAGGGCCGTCAGACAGCCGAGCCGCGTCCCCCTGGGATTTGGAGCCAGCGCCCCTGAGCAGCAGCTGTTTGTGTGACAGCCACCTGCTCCTCCGCCTGGCAGCCCAGGGGGTTAGAAAATCTGAAGTATCCGAAATATTTTAAGACACCAACACCTTTCCATTTTAAGTAGGCATTGGAAGTGGTGTGGAGGCAGCCTGGGTGGTTAGTGGGAGCTTCTCAGGGCCCCCCGCACATACATCGGAGGTGGGTGTCCTTCCTGGACGCACACTTAGCCAGGACCCCTGCCCAGAGCTCTGGCCGGGGGTGGGGGGTGTCCTTTGAGCTGAGAGCAAAGTGTGCAATGCAGGAAACACCTATAGTGACCGAAGGCCGTGCAAATCTCTTCTGCACGCTTAGCGCCTCATCAAGGCCTGGGCCTGGGGGAAAACAATACATTATTTTTCTCCTTTCTTCTTTAAATTGCTTTCATTCTGGGGCGCCTGGGTGGCTCAGTCACTTGAGTGTCCATCTTCCGTTTAGGTCATGATCTCATAGTTCATGAGTTCAAGCCCTGCATCAGGCTCTGTGCTGACAGCTCAGAGCCTGGAACCTGCTTTGGATTCTGTGTCTCCCTCTCTCTCTGCCCATCTCCTGCTCACACTGTGTCTCTCCCTCTCAAAAATAAACATTAAAAACATTTTTAAATTCCTTTCCTTCTTAGAAAAGCTTTTAGTCTGCATTTACGTAGTGCTTCTTTTCCTCTGTTTTTTAATAGGTATTTTCTAAAATTGCGGCTGTAATCCATCCCCTATGTGACACACAAATCCGCTTCCTGAGCACACTGCTCATCGCGCATTTTCCGAGTACCAACGTCCAGGTGCTTCGGGCACAGGAGTGAATGAGATAAAGTTCCCTGCTGGACGCCTTCTTTCACTTCCTCCCTGACCAATTCCCACTTCCGGAGGGGACCCACTGTTGGTGTGTGTTCTTTCCGTGCACGGGCGTGCATGCATGTGTGCACACGGATTGTTTTGGTTTTTGGTTGGTTTTTGTTTAAATGGTTCCTTTTCTGCTTCTGCCTCTAAGAACTACTTCATCACTTTTTCACAATGCCTCATATGTTGTGGAGATATGACAGAACTCCCCATCAACAAACGTTTAGGCTTCCTTGATTCTTCCCTAAACGAAAAATGCTATAATGGCCATGGCCTCCTCACCCAGACACAGCTTTGCCTTCTTGTGTATTTTTGCACTTCTGGAAGTCAGGTTTCTTGGTTGAAAGGAATACAGATGTTAAACCTGTTGAGTGATTTCTTGCCCTTGAACCTGTCACTGGGAGTCCTAGTGCACAGAGAGGCTGCCTCGAAAGTCCAGAACTTCGGTGAACAGCTCCACTCGCCATTTGATCTCCACGGAGCGTGGCTGTCTTGGAGAGCATGGGAGTCACAGGGGTGCCGAGAAGATTAGTGGTAACTGACGTGGGGGCCAAATACACGTTCACCAGATCATGCCTGGTGCAGGCCCCCACTTTGCACATTGGATCTCCTGAAGGCCACCAAGAACTCAAGGGAGAGGGAAGCCCCTGGGTTTACGTACCGCATGACCCGCCTGTTCTATCTGGAAACGTGCATACCTGTTTTGGAAGGCTTAGGGTCTTTTCGCAGACGATTCTGGCTCTGGAAGGTGGGTCAGGGAATTCGTAGACCTGGGCGGGGGTGGATGGGGGTCCCTCCACCCAGCTCCTCATGTGCTCGTACACGGGGCCTGGCGTCGGGGGCTGGTGTGGGGCGGGCACCTGGTAGGTCCCCTCGGAGCTGGCGAGAGCGTCCTCCGCCCCTCGCAGGAAGGGGGGCCGGGGCCTGTCTTCGGGGGCCTCCGAGAGCAGTTGGAGGCGGTTGGCAGGGGCCAGACCTTGCCGTCCATGGAGCACGCACTTCCACCAGCCCTCGCTTTCCGGCACATTTTGTTCTAGAATGGTCAAGATGTCTCCTCTGCAGAAAGCCAGCTCGTAGGAGCAGTCCGGGTGGTTGTCGTAAAGAGCTCTGGCCAGGAGGGCCTGGGGGCGGGAGGGGGGAGAAGTCATCGTTATTACTGTTGCCCGAAACCTTTCCATCAACACGTGTGGCTTGGAGCGCAGTCGTGGGTTTCTACCACCCCACAGGCTCTTGGCCTTACTCTTTGCCTGATTTATTCCTACCCGTCCTTCGGGGGCTCTGGTGAGAGGTCCTGTCCTCAGGGAAGTCGAACTTGTGGAGCCTCCCGAATTTGTGATGACCACGGCCTGCGTGTGTGAGGGCAGCAGAGCACGTAGCTAAGGTCCTAGCTGTGTGCCTTTGAGCACATTAGCTACTCTCTCTGGGCCTCAGCCTCCTTGTCTGTAAAATGGGACTAATGATAGTATCTCCCTCAGGGAGAAGTTAATGGGTTATGGGCGCCTGGGGGGCCCAGTTGGTTGAGCATCTAACTTCAGCTCAGGTCATGATCTTGAGGTTCATGAGTTCGAGCTCTGCATCAGGCTCTGTGCTGACAGCTCGGAGCCAGGAGCCTGTTTCAGATTCTGTGTCTCCCTCTCTCCTCTGCACCTCCCCTGCTCGTGCTCTGTCTCTCTCTCTAAAATAAATAAACATAAAAAAAAAAAAAAGAATTCAGTGGGTTGTTACATCCACAAAGCTCACGGAACGGTGCCTGGCATTTCGTAGGCGCTCAGTAAAGGCTGATGGTTACAGCCCTAGCAATGACAGCACTCTCTGTCTGGTCCTTGGTATCTTTCTCCTGGAACGGATTGGAAGTTTCGTGACTGCCGGGACCAGAGCTCACCTGTTTGCTGCTCAGTCCCCAACGTCGCGCACAGACTTAGGTGCATCCAAGATGCTCAGTAAACATCCACTAACTGGTGAGTGATCAAGCAGAGATCTGGTGGTTAGTGACCCGTCTCCCTGTGGTCACACAGCCAGGACCAAACCTGGTCGGTCTCCCTAGTTCTCAGAACTCACGATCTCTCAGTTAGCACCCGATCCTCAAAGGAGAATCACCCTGCAGCAACGGGCAGTCGAGCCTCTTTCTTACTTGAACATTTTGCTGAATTAAGTGAAGGCAGTTTGTTTCCGTGGGGTTTAACAGAACCCCTCTGACTGTATCAGTGCATACTTAACACCGAGACGTTGGGAAATACAGGGAAGAAAAGAAATTGGTGAAAATTACCCATAATCCCACCACTCAGAGGTAACCTTTCATACCGTTTCAGTATCTAGCCTTCCACTTGCTTCTTCCTTTTTCTTCCATTAAATTTAGGTAATTATACTTTTGATGCTTATGAGCTCCCAGTACATACAGCTTATAAATAAAACAAAGCAAAAATGATCAACCATTTCATTATGTTTGTGAAGAAGTGTGGCCTTTTTTTTTTAATGCTTTTTATTTATTTTTGAGAGACAGAGAGAGACAGCTGGAGCAGGGGAGGGTCAGATAGAGAGGGAGATACAGAATCTGAAACAGGCTCCAGGCTCTGAGCTAGCTGTCAGCACAGAGCCCAACGCGGGGCTCGAACCCATGAACTGTGAGATCTGACCTGAGCCGAAGCCGGATGCTTAACCGACTGAGCCACCCAGGCGCCCCCCTTTATTTTTTTTTGAATAAAGTGTTTCTGTTACAGAAAATGGAACTGGATGTCCAATTGCTAAAAAGTATCCCTGTAAACACACAGGCAGGTCCATGTGGATTCAGAGAAACACTGTGACGTGTGTATCTGAGAAACAGTAAGTAGAATGCAGACACACAGGCACGGAGAAGTCCCACAAAACATCTCCTGCAGCTGAGATCTAGGGGATCATGAACAACTTTCGTGCGTGGAACTGTCTTCTTACTGCAAAAGCAACAGACTCATTACAGAGAGACTAGAAGATAGTGATAAGCAGACAGAAGAAAGCAGAAATGCTGCCACGGGCGACTACAGTCATTCCTTTGGTTACGACCTCTCAGGTCTTGTGCACATTGGTTCAAATATATAAACTGGGAGTCAGTTGCATTTCCTTTATCTGTGTATGTATCTGTGTATCTATCATCTATCTACCTGCCTGTCTATCTAGAGAGCACACGAGGGAGGGGCAGAGAAGAAGGAGAGAGAGAATCTCAGGCCCCACACTCAGCCCAGAGCCCAATGTGGGGCTTGATCCCACAACCATGAGGTCATAACCTGAGCCTAAATCAAGAGTCAGATGCTCAACTGAGCCATCCAGGTGTCCTGAGTCAGTTGAGTTATTAAAAAAAACTTTTTAATGTTTATTTATCTTTGAGAGAGGCAGAGACAGAGCACAAGCAGGGAGGGGCAGAGAGAGAGGGAGACACAGAATCGGAAGCGGGCTCCAGGCTCTGAGCTGTCAGCACAGAGCCGGATGCAGGGCTCACAAACTACGAGATCATGACCTGAGCCGAAGCCGGATGCTGAACCAACTGAGCCCCCCAAGACGCCCCCAAGTCAGTTGTACTTTAAGACTTAATGGGATCATCTGCTACATACAGTTTTACAGTCTTTTATTTTACTTAATAATAGATTCATGAACACCTTTCTGCGTCAATAAACTGCTTTCTTCAATATCTTTTCTTTATTTTTTTAATGTTTATTTGAGAGGGAGAGAGACGGCCCAAGCAGGGGAGGGGCAGTGAGAAGAACATATAGAATTCGAAGCAGGCTCCAGACTCTGAGATGTCAGCAGAGAGCCCAAGGTGGGGCTCGAACCCATGAACTGTGAGATCATGACCTGAGCTGAAGTCCGATGCTCAACTGCCTGAGCCCCCCAGGCGCCCCTCTTCCGTGTCCTTCTAAATAGCGGCGCCATTTTCCATTGTAAGAATGAACCATGCTTGTCCCTCCTGGTTCCGGCACATTTTAGCAAATTCCGGTTTTTAACTATGACAACGCTAAGATAGATGATCATCTTCATAGCTAAGTATCTGCAACCCTCCTCATTTCCACAGAAATTTCTGGGTGGAAGTTGGCAGGGCTCCTCCTTCCCTCACTGTCCGCGGGCATGGCCGACACATCTACCCTTCCGCCCGCCATGCGTGGAGCGCCTGTTTCCTCAGGCCCACGACGCTGTGCGTGCGCTCCTTGTTGGATGCTGTGTTTGTTTTCAAGTCTTTGTCATGGGAACTTGAAACGTTTTGTAACACATTCTTGGAAATGCCCAGACCGCCCAGAACTATAGAACTGGCTGCAGCCTTCGTGCCCCTGCCAGTGGGTGACCTGGGAAGGGGGTGGCCTCCCTGCTGTGCTCCACCATTCACTCATTTGTATTAAAACATTTTTTTCAAAGACTTCAATTTTTTGAGAGAGAGAGAGAGAGAGCACAAGGAGGGAAAGGGGAGAAAGAGGGGGGACAGAAGATCTGAAGCAGGCCCTACACGGACAGCAGAGAGCCCAACACGGGGCTCGAGCTCAGGAACTGTGAGATCACGACCTAAACCAAAGATGAACACTCAGGTGACTGAGCCACACAGGTGCTCCAGCTCAGTTTTAAAAAATGTTTATTTGTGACAGTGAGAGAGAAAGAGTGTGAGCAGGGGAGAGGCAGAGAGAGAGGGAGACACAATCTGAAGCAGGCTCCAGGCTCCAAGCTGTCAGCACAGAGCCCGACGCGGGGCTCGAACCCACAAACCGTGAGATCATGACCTGAGCTGAAGTCGGACACTTAACCGACTGAGCCACCAGGCGCCCCTCCAACCCATTTTTAAGAGAAGGAACATAGTCCTGCAGCGTTAGAGCATGTGAGCTCTGAAGGGCATCCGTGCACGTGGACACCTTCTCTCCCATCCCTGGTGAACCCCAAACCCTCACCCGGCAGGGATGGCGCAGATCTCACTGGCTGGAGACGGAGTGAATTGACGGGGTGACACTGAAAAGCTGAGAGCCCGGTTGGAGCTAACAAACACCACTTGCCTTCCGGGGGTGAGGCCCACGCAGGGTCCACCCAGCTGTTCATTTTTTCCCTCACAAGTGCAGCCAACCTTGGCTGAATGTTCCCGAGGAACAGCACCGGTCCCAGTGCTGGAGTTTGGGGATACCAGTTTTGATCCTGGGACGGTCCGCTCTGTGAGCCTTCCGTGGCTCCCCTGTAGCCCCAACTCTGCCAAACCCCAGCCGCTCTGCGATTCCACTCTGGCCCACGTTTCCCAGGCTCCGGGTATCAGTTCCTCCTCCCTGACATGGGCAGCACCCTCGGTGGGGCCCGAGTCCTTCACACGGGCTACACCCTCCACCCAAAACATCTCCAGCTATGCGCCTGGTGAGACCCACTCATCTTTTCCAGACTCCTCTGAGATGTTCCTTCCTTGCAAAAGGATTTCTTAATGCTCAGACTGCCCCAGACCCAGCTAGTTCTCTCCATGTTTTCGCTCAATGCTTTTCCACGTCAGTACAGACGACCCTCACATGTAACTCATGAAGTCGATGGTTGTCTGTTTGACATCTGTGTCTGGGTATAGGCCCCAAGAGAGCCCATCTCCCCTGCTCTCACCGCATCCGCAGCTTCTGGTACACAGTAGGTGCTCACTGGCTGTTCATGGAGTTAATGCGTAGATGAGGAGGAGTAGTGTAACGCGTCTGTGTTCAGGTCTTCGGGAGACAGAGACCCGGCGCCAAGATGAGAGTCTGTTTCTGTCTAGAGCGGGGCAAAAAGGAGGCTGGCTCCGTGACTCTGCCCATCCCCTCAGGTGGCTCTCAGCGAGAATGACCACTGAGATGTCCAGAAAACGGGCTGCAGGACCTAGCTAATCACACTCAATTACTGTCCCTCGAGTGTGTTGTGAGTGCGTTCCCAGTGAACGCGGTGCTCGGCTTAGAGAATCCAGCAGAGACGAAGCATTGAGAGGGAACACAGTTTTAGAGTCTTTTAACGAGGATGGATTCCAGGCCAGGATTTAGTGAAGTTCCACGCTCTTTTTCTTGTCAAAGAGACAAATAATCCGTGCATGGTAAGAAAAGAGCCTGGAAGTCTGTGCTGTGTTACTGTGCAGACTTCCACCAGCTTTGGAACCAGCCTGCGATCCTTTCTTAGTAATCCTTTATCTTTTTTAAAGTTTATTCATTTTTTGAAAGAGAGAGGGAGAGAGTGCATACAGAGGAGAGGCAAAGACAGAGAGGGACAGAGGGCCCAAAGCAGGCTCCATGCTGAGAGCACAGAGCCCAATTCGGGGCTTGAACTCATGAACCGTGAGGTCACGACCTGAGCCAAAATTGGACACTCAACCAACTGAGCCATGCAGGCGCCCCTTACTTTTCCTTTATTAAGTTGCCTACAAATACCTGGACCCTCCAATGCTCTTTGACCTAGTTTTCACATGCTAGTGGCTCTCTCATTCATTAATCCACTTAACAAGATCTTTGACATGAGTTCATTTTATGTTTTCATGAGACTCATGATTTCACCTTTCTGAAAATTATACTTCAACTGTCCACACTGGCAAGAAAACAAAAACACAGTCTCCAACCCATCGTCACAATTCCGTGAAATCCACTTGACACACTGGGAAAAGCGAGGAGGCTGGCCCGCTGAGAGGTGCTTGCGTCTGTCTAGAAAGAAGACCCCGTGTGAGTCCAGACGGACCAGGTGCTGCAACTCGACAGTTGCTTGGGCGTGTCCAGACTAGCATCAGCTAAGCTGATGGATTTGCCTATTGTGAAAGGTAGTGGATTGTTTTCCAGAGCACCGGGGGCTTGTACGGTCACCCACCCCACAGGGCACCCACAGCGGTCCAGGATGGCCCTGGTCTAATTCTGGAGACCAGGTTGACTCTGTGGTTCCAGCCTTCAGTCTGCACCGCGCGTACCTTAGAGGATGTGACCTCCCAGCAAAGGACAATCCTACGAGTGTTGCTGTCACATGATTCCCTTCCACAAGGGACTTTGTTCTCATTGGTGGGGATGTCTCTGGACATCTGCAATCCATTGATGTGTGAGAGTTTCAGTAATGAAGCTCATCAAAGTTTCTGTTCCAAAAGAATTCCACACCAGAGAGGAATCTTGGGGAACAGTAGACTATATGGGGGCACCTGGATGGGTCAGTCTGTGAAGCATCTGACTTCGGCTCAGGTCACGATCTCACAGTTCTCAGGTTCGAGCCCCGCATTGGGCTCTTTGCCGACAGCGGGGAGCCTGCTTTGGGTCCTCTGCTCCCCTCTCTTCCTGCCCCTCCCCTGCTTGTGCTCCTTCTCTCTCTCAAAAATAAATAAATATTTTTTAAAAAAGAAACCCATAGGCTACATTGAATGAGACCTTCCTCTGTGTTGGGGGCACTGTACTCCTATCACTGAATTCTTAGAAGTCTCAGAGGGGGGTTTTCTTGTTCTCATTTTACAGAGGCGTGCTGGCGGCCATTTCTGAAGTCAGGCGGGTGTGCAAGGCCTCCCACTATGGCGACCACAGTCTACACCCACTCAACCCCCACTCAGTTTCCGCTTGAGCACCCAAGGCGCCTGACTGACTGATACCAGGAATGACTTGCCTTTCTCCAGACATTTAGACTCATAAATATGTATACATAGATCATGTTGGTTTCTGGTTTAAAAATCTCCAGCTGCTTAGAAATACACTTAGAACAAAACCCACACTCTCTGCCTGATCACCCTGCTGGCCCATCGCTCCGCCCACTAATTTTCCTTCAGCCATGTTGTTTTCTCACTCTTCCCAGATGCACTAAGCTTACGGTCCACCTCAGGACCTTTGCTTTTGCTATTCCTCTTGCCGCGAACACCCTTCCACCAGATCTTTGTGTGACTTGCTCATCCTTCAGGTCTCCGCTCAAAAGTCCCCTCCTGCTGAGGCTGTCCCTGCTCTAAGTCACCTTCTGCCGAGGTGTCCCTGGCCACCCACGTAAGGCTAGCCTCCTCCTCCTGCATCCATGCAGGATTGAGATGCTGATGTTCTAGACTTTGCTTCGTGTGGGGAGAAGAAATAGCAGCAAACACTCCCCGCGCACCTGCGTTCCTGGCACCGTGCTAAGCTCTTTATGAAAACACACGTAAGCAACGCCACCTGACCACGAGACAGCCTCCCAAGTGCAATCTCATCTCTGAGGCCGCTCACAGGGTATTTTTTTAAGTAGGTTGTGAGTTTGGAAACATGTGCATAGATGCTTCAGAGATGAAGGACTGGGGCGCCTGGGGGGCTCAGTCAGTTGAGCATTGGACTTCGGCTCAGGTCATGATCTCACGGTTCATGGGTTCGAGCCCCACGTTGGGCTCTGTGCTGACAGCTCAGAGCCTGGAGCCTGCTTCAGATTCTGTGTCTCCCTCTCTCTCTGCCCCTCCCCTGCTCACACTCTGTCTCTCTGTCTCTCTAAAATAAATAAACATTAAATAATAAAAAAAAGAATCGAGGAAGGACTTATGTTTTTGGTCCCTGTGGGCACGCTGGGAGTCAGAGTCTGTGTGTCGTGGAAGAAATATTCCTAATTAATTTCCAAAAAGGACATTTCCCTCGAATGCCCTTCTTCATACAATGGCTGGGGGAGGGGCAAGGAAACTGAATATGCACTTGGAAGAAGGAAGCAAAAGCAAAGACTAGGATTCCCTTTCTGGGAGACCATTCAGGTGCCAGGGGCAATGTGTTAATCTGTGTGGACTCAGCAGCGAGCTGTGGGGGTAATTAGCTACAACTGGAGAAATCTGGGATGCTGTTCATGCATTTGTCCACGAAAACTGTATTAAGCATTTACTCTACGCCCAGAGCTCTGCTGGAGAAAGAACAGTGGACAAACAGTGCCTGATCTTACGCCAACGTATGTTCCGGTAGGGAATAAACTCCCATCAGATAGATTTGCACAGAAATCAGTATGGGGTTTCTGCTTCTCTTAAGGGCAATGAGGGAAAATACAGGAAGTTGTGAGAAATGTCACTGGTGTAGGGAGAAAGGGGGCATGCTCTGGGGGTGAGCAGGAGTCAGTCAGATCAAGAGCGGGGGAACGATCATCCAGACAGGGGAAGAGAAATGTGGGAGGGCTGGGGTGACGGAGTGTGTGTGTGTGTGTGTGTGTGTGTGTGTGTGTGTGAGAGAGAAGTGAGTGGTGAGCCAGAGGAACTGAAAGATGACCAGGCTGGCTGGAGAGAAGTGAGCAGGAATCTGGCCCTAATTCTATATTGGCTGCTGTGTAGACAGCAGCTGGTGGGGGCTGGGGGGAGGCCAAAGGGGCTCATGGAAGCCGATCACCCAGGCCGTGCAGGAGACGGGGTGCAGGCTGGAGTTAGGACCGCTGTAGGCAGGAGGCGGGGAAGGACCCCAGGCGGTCTTTGAGGAGAGTCTTGAAGAAGGGGCAGGATGGGGCGCCTGGGGGCTCAGTCGGTGAAGCATTTGACCTCTGCTCAGGTCAGATCTCACAGTCCGTGAGTTCGAGCCTCGAGTCAGGCTCTGTGCTGACCGCTAGCTCAGAGCCTGGAGCCTGCTTCTGGTTCTGTGTCTTCCTCTCTCTCTGCCCCTCCCCCTCTCATGTGCGCGCGTGCACGCTCTCTCTCTCTCAAAAATAAATAAACATCAAGAAATTAAAAAAAGAAAAAGGAAAAAGGGGCAGGAGCTCATGTGCCAGAGGAGGGAGGAGGGACGCGGTGAGGACCAGGGAAAGTGGGAAGCAGAGACTGGTGACTCTCGCACTTTCTGCAGCCCCGGCCCCGGTCTAAGCAGAGCTGGATGAGACGGTCCTGTCGAGAGCCACCTGCTGAAGCGTCACTTCTTTCTTTTAAAAAATTTTTTTAATGTTTATTTATTTTTTTGAGAGAGAGAGAGAGAGAGCATGAACAGGGAAGGGGTAGAGAGAGAGAGGGAGACACAGAACCCGAAGCAGGCTCCAGGTTCTGAGCCGTCTGCACAGACCCTGAGGCGGGGCTTGAACCCATGAACAAGGTCATGACCTGAGCTGTAGTTGGATGCTCAACGACTGAGCCCTCCAGGCGCCCCCAGCATATAACTTCTTGGGCCACATGATGTGCTCTGCTGCTGAGTCCAGCCCACTGCTGGGGGCGCAGGCGCCTCACTGTTTTCCTTTGCAAACCCAGAGTTCATGGGCGGGAGGCTAGAGCATTTCGACTCAGTGCGGGCTCCGCTGAACAGGCGATCTGCCCACCCTGCCCCGTGGCGTTATGGCCAAGACTATGTGCCAGGCTCACAGCTTGAGGCTCTCTCTGCCCTTCCCTGCTCGCCGCCTCCTCGCCCCCTTCCCTGCTCCCCTCTTCCTCCCCCCTTCCCAGCGGTCAGATCAGCATCACGCCTGATACAAGCGCTTTCCCCACCCTCTGGACTCCTGTGTTACTAAAATTAAATTTTTTTTATTTAAAAAAATTTTAATGTTTTTTTATTTATTTTTGAGAGACACAGAGAGATAGCGCGAGCAGGGGAAGGTCAGAGAGAGAAGGAGACACAGAATCCGAAGCAGCTCCAGGCTCTGAAGTAGCTGTCAGCACAGAGACCAACGCGGGGCTCGAACCCACAAACTGTGAGATCATGACCTGAGCTGAAGCCGAGTGCTCAGCCGACTGAGTCACCCAGGCGCTCCCATTGTATCACTAAAATTAAAAAGTTCGTAGCTGGGGACAGGAGAGATGCTTTCCTTCAAAGTCGCCAGCATCTCGCCGTTTCCTTTGGGACGTAAATTGTGCCCCAGGGTCACCAACTCACGGCAGGAAGTAATAAATAAGTTCGTGCCCCAGACAACGGGAGAGATGGTTTATGAGGCAGGAAACCCTATTGGCGAGTGACGGTCGGACCCCTGCTCTGACAACATCGTATCACCTCTTTACTAACACGATGCGCCCCCGATCCTTCTTTGAAACATGCCCACGTTGAGCATTTTAGCTGCTTTCTCATAGATTCCATGACTTGTCCCCAAGAATTCTTAACTTTAGGAGAAGGTGGTGGAACTGCTCCTACCTCCCCCTGAGGATCTGAGAGCACAGTAACACTTAAGCCACCTTTCTTTAAAAGCACACCATGGGGGCGCCTGGGTGGCTCAGTCGGTTGAGCCTCCGACTTCAGCTCAGGTCAGATCTCACGTTCGTGGGTTCGAGCCCCGCGTCAGGCTCTGTGCTGACAGCTAGCTCAGAGCCTGGAGCCTGCTTCCGGTTCTGTGCCTCCTTCTCTCTCTGCCCCTCCCCCTCTCATGCTCTGTCTCTCTCTGTATCAAAAATAAATAAAACATTAAAAAAAACATTTAAAAGCACACCATGTAAATATTTCAAAGCCTTTGACGTGCGGCAGATCTGAATCCCTGAAGTTCACAAAGGCTCTTCCCTGGATGCGGAGCTTTGAGCGTCAGATCAGTGACAGCTCCCCTCACACGGCTTCCCGGGGCAGTGGGACCCATACTCCGGAGCGTCAGAAGTGGAGCCAGAGCGGAGGGAGCCCTGCGCTCCCGTTAGAGACCAGTGTCTCTCGGGTGAATGGGAAGCGTCTCATACGATGTAAATACACAGCGAGGCTTGGAGAGATCAGAGCCGAGAGAACCTCGCCGTGGGGTGGTTTGTGCCTGTTTGTTTTCCATCATTTTTAAAAGTACATTATAGGGGCGCCTGGGTGGCTCAGTCAGTGAAGCGCCCGACTTCTGCTCAGGTCATGATCTCCGGTTTGTGGGTTCGAGCCCCGCATCAAGGCTCTGTGCTGACAGCTTGGAGCCTGGAGCTGCTTCGGATTCTGTCTCCCTCTCTCTCTGCCCCTCCCCTGCTCACGCTCTCTCTCTCTCTCTCTCAAAAAAAAAAATAAATTTTGAAGCACATTATGTTAAAAAGTTTCCAAGAGCAGAGGCAAAATCCCCTTCCCACCTCCATTTTCCCACCCACACTCTCCAAACACGGAAGACAGACAGAGGAAGGACAACCCTGAGGAAGAAACAAAGCATCTGCGTGGCCCTCGCTCTGTGAGGTGTGGATGGGCAGCGGCGTTCTGCGAAGGGGCCTCCAGAGAGACCAGAGCGGGGAGAGATGCTTTCAAGGAGTTAGGTCTGGAAAGTTCCCCCCGTCTGCAAGGCCCGCACAACAGTGCAGCCGCCTTCTCACAGTGGTGCGTGTCCACTAACAGTACCTTCCTGCAACCCAGCGAAGAGAAAAGCTTTTCCTTAATCTTTTTCTTCTTCTTCTTCCTTGTGTGTGTGTGTGTGTGTGTGTGTGTGTGTGTGTGTGTGTGTGCGTTTATTTTTGAAGGAGAGACAGACAGCGTGTGAGCAGGGGAGGGGCAGGGAGAGAGGGAGACATGGAATCCGAAGCAGGCTCCAGGCTCTGGACTGTTAGCACAGAGCCCGATCCGGGACTTGAACTTGCAGACCACGAGATCTGGACTTGAGCTGAAGTTGGATGCTTAACCACTTAACTGACGGAGCCCCCCAAGCGCCCCTCCCCTTTAATCCTCTGGACGTATGTTGAGTCAGGCACTGTGTCACTGTCACAGTTTACGATTTAGCCACTGGCTCACAGATGAGGAGAGCCCACACTTTTTCAACTTCTCTGCCAGGCGCTACGTAAGTAATTAGCCTCGATTATCCCCCTTGATATCCACCCCCCCATGAAGCGGTGACGGTGACTAATATCACGTTTGAGAGGTGAGAAAACTAAGGCGCAGAGAGGGTGATTTAGTGGCCTAAGGTTGCTCAGAGAGCAGGGAACAGAACCAAGAAGGGACCACAGGCGGTTTTGACCCTGGAGTCTGCCTGTTTGGCCCACGAATCGCAGAGCTTGGCACCGAGTCGTCACAGGATGGCATGTGCATTTTCACAGACGAGCGAATGACAGAGTGTGCCCCGGGTAGAGGAATGGTAAGCTGGTAAGTGCATTGTGACTCAGTTGTGCATGTTGCGTGGCCATTAGATCGTGCCCTAAGAATCCAGGAAAGAGCTTGGGCGCGCCTGGGTGTCTCAGTCACTAAAGCATCCGACTCTTGATTTCTGCTCAGGTCATGATCTCACGGTTTGCGGGATCGAGCGCCGCGTCGGGCTCTGTGCTGGCAGCACAGAGCCTGCTTGGGATTCTCTCTCTCCCTTCTCTCTCCCCCTCCCCTGCTTGTGCTCTCTCCCTCTCAAAATAAATAAATGAACAACAACAACAAAAAAAAGGAATCAGTTGTCCAAGGAAGAAGCTGTTGCCTTAACTTTTGTTTTCCCTCATGGATTTCAAATGCTTTCCACAGCAGCACTTAGATTTCCAAGTGCGGGTCCACCAGGCGTAGGGAACTGAGGGTCACGGAAGATAGCAGAACGGTGCCTTGCACAATCAGAACTTGCCCTGAGACTTGCACGGGGCCCAGTTATTTGGTCGTGCCTAAGGGAGTGAGAGGATTCATCTGTGGTGTGGGAGAGCCTGCGGCAGCTCTGGGTCACTGGTCCGCATTCTGGTCTCGGAAATATTCAGGCTTTTCTTTTTTTAATGAAGTGACAGCTAAGTAATTTCTTGCATCATCTTGGAGATGGAAAAGAGTTGTTTCTCTTGGAGCTGGTTTTTAAAGGCTTAGCAGAGTGGGTGAAGGAGAGAAGGCTGAGGAAAAGCTGCTGTCGTTTGCCAGAGAGGCCCGGGACAGCGGGGAGCTTCCGCTCCAGCGAGCCCTCCGGGAGAGCAGACCAGTTCTCAAGTGACAAGACTCCAGAATGTGGACAAAGGGATCCGAAGTCATTTAACTGAAAGCGAGATACTGAAACACCCTCCCCCACCGCCCCCCAGTACTTTTATATTTAGAGGAACATATACCTAAAAAAATTAACCGAGCAGAATACAACTTTTTAAACAAAATACAAACACTCTCTTTTTGGTTTCAAAACACGAGACGTAGAGCACCTTTCAATTACTCTGGTCGTTATTGGAGGGACATCATTTTGGGCTTCCTTACCTTCGGGGGAACATTTGAAAGAACAAGTAACGGGCCCGTTCGCATGGTAGGAGGCCCAAGCAGTTGAGCTGTTGCAAGGAATGGATGCCAGCAGAGACCAATTCAGATACTCACGTTCACTTTCATCTTGATCCTTTAAAGAGATTATTTTTAAGGGTGATCATTCCATGTTCTGGAAAACACTGGCCGAAGCCGCTGGGGAAGGAAAGGTCTTCGGTAGGAGTGTGAGCCGGAGTGCGGGCAGGTGTGGGTGGGAAACACTTGTGCGTGAGCAGGGCCTCTCTGCAGCTGCCCCTGCTGGCAGAGCTGGGCGGGACCCACAGCCCTGGGCGTGCAAGGGGCCGGCCACCAACGCGTTCCCTTGATCGGCTCCCTGGCCCCCTCCCATCCTCCTGGGTGCAAATAGCCATTGTGGTGGGTTCATCTATAGGCACGGGGGACAAAGAGAGGCATAACCCTGGTGAACTTGGACATGAGACGTTAGATGGGTGAAAAAGAAAAACTTAAAGAATGATTCCTTGTCTTCCTAACACCCATGAAAACGGCCCTGGAGGACGGCCGCGGCGGCGTCTGTAAACAAGACAAAGGGTAGCTGATTGCTCCATGGGAGCCTGGAATTTCTCCAGCTTTGGATTCGTCCTGATGGCTCCCACGAAGAAGCCACTCATCACAGGACTTCCGTGGCTGTGGGAGGCACCGCCTACTCGTGAGGCTTGGAGGAAGAGACTGTGACCAGAAAAAAATTCCAAGGCCACTCAATGGAAATGCAATATTTTCTTCCCTGATGTCTGAATACTGCGGTTTTCCAATAGGTTTGGGTCTTGACCAGACCAACGTGTTTGAGTATACTTCCCGTTTCATGGGAACCTTGCTAGAATGTACTCTTAGTGCTTCACTAACATGACAATTATTATTATTTTTGAGAATAGTTTTAATCTTATTTTAGAGAGAGAGGGGGCGTGCGAGCAGGACAAAGGGGCAGAGGGACGGAGAGAGAGAATCTCAAGCAGACTCCACACTCAGCTTAGAGCCTGATGAGGGGCTCGATCTCACGACTGTGAGATCATGACCTGAGCCGAAATCAAAAGTTGGTGGGTGCCGGGGTGGCTCGGTCAGTTAAGTGTCTGGATTTTGATTTCGGTTCTGGTCATGGTCTTGGAGTTTGTGAGATCGAGCCCTGCATTGGAGCCTGCTTGGGATTCTCTCTCTCCCTCTGTCTCTGCTCCTCCTCAGTTCACCCCCCCTCCCCGCCTCTCAAAATAAATAAATAAACTTAAAAAAAAAAAGAGTTGGACACTTAACCAACTGAACCACCTAGGTGCCCCTCTTCGTTTTTTCTGATGCACGTTAAAATGCATTACGTGGGGCACCTAGGTGGCTTAGTGGGTTAAGCATCTGCCTTCGGCTCAGGTCATGATCTGACAGTTCATGAGTTCAAGCCCCGCGTTGGGCTCTCTGTATCAATGCAGAGCCTGCTTCAGATCCTTTGTCCCCTCTCTCTGTGCCTCTTGCCTGCTCGCTCTCTTGTTCTGTCTCTCAAAATTAAAGAAACATTAAAAAATAAAATAAAATACGTAACCAACACGAGAAATATGTCCTCTGTGGACCACACCTGAAATAATCTTACATGCCAGCAGTCAGGGTCCCTGCTGGGCAGCGCTTTTTGTTTTCATCTGATTGATCAGGAAGAATTCAAAGCTGGTCCAAGCCATGTCATGGATCACAGAAATATAAGGGAAGGTTCATGCCTGTTCGCCAAAGTCTCCACTCCCCGGGGACATTTTTAGGGGTCTCAGCCAAGCAAGGGCCCACCTGTTATGTCAAGCTCTTGTTCACCCTTTGTGTTGGTGTGAATTTATTCCAGTGCACTCAGCTTATTCATTTTTATCGTCAATAATGGGCTACAGATAAACCCACCTGGGTTTTACCCGGGGGGGGGCACCTGGGTGGCTCAGTTGAGTGTCCCACTCTCCGTTTCAGCTCAGGTCATGATCTCAGTTTGTGAGTTCGAGCCCCACCTCGGGCTCCTCACTGACAGCGTGGAGCCTGCCTGGGATTCTCTCTCTCCCCTGCCTCTCTGCCCCTCCCCCACTTGCTCCCAAGTGCGCGCACACATTCTCTCTCTCTCAAAATAAAGAACCCTAAAAACTCTTTTTATAATTAAAAACAAAGTCTTACTCGGAAGGCCACTCGCACCGCTAGAGACAGGGGCATGTGACCGGCCCTGGGTCTCACGATGCTCGGTGACGCCCTCACTCTGGGCAGCGACGGTGTAGGAACGAAGCAGCCCCAAGCTGCTCAGTCTGCAACGGACTCTCAGCTCTTTCCACCTGCGGGCGAGTTTAAATTCTGAGCCCGGAGCGAGCATCCCACAAAGCCCCGGGTCCTTTTTGTTAACCAAAGGGCAAACATCTCCAAGAGAGAAAGGCCCCCACTGCTTTCTTATCGCATTCCTTGTGCTTTCTCCTCCCCAAAGGACAGACTGCCTGCAACCGGTGTGTCCCCAAAGCCGCTCTTGATTCTCAGGCGAAGCCACACTTTAATTTTTTTTTTTTTTTTGAGACAGAGAGAGACAGCGCCAGCAGGGGAGGGGCAGAGAGAGAGGGAGACACAGACTGGGAAGCAGGCGCCAGGCTCTGAGCTGTCAGCACAGAGCCCGACGCGGGGCTCGAACCCACAAGCTGTGAGATCATGACCTGAGCCAAAGTTCGATGCCCATCCGACTGAGCCCCCCAGGCGAAGCCACACTAAAGACAAAAAGAACAATTCTGGACATTCAGTAACATAAACCGAGCTGCCGCCGCCGGTGAGGAACACACCGCCTTCTTGGCACCGACTCTGTCTCACGGTGGGGACACAGATGGCTTCTCCTGAACTATGTATTTCCCCTTTTTCACAGCCCACACGGGGTAGTCGAATATCACTTCTACGGCATGTTTTCTACCAGCCTCTCACCTTCCTCCTTTGAAGTTATTTCCTCTCCAGGGACTTGTCATTTCCTCCCTTAGTCATTCTATTTCCAAAACGACCACATTCTGTTTCTAGGGCTGCTTCCCCATTCGATTATCACAGAGGCCACTTTCCTTCATGGAGCCTGGTGACTTGCGGGGTCAGGATGCTGTTCTGTTTAGCTTGTTTTTTTTTTTTTTTGTTTTGTTTTGTTTTGTTTTTTTAGTAGTGAGCTCTATAGCAATTAAACCATTACGAGAATACAAGTTTTTAAACAGGAGTGATAATATAATGTTTGTACATTATATTATACTTTTATATTACATATTATACTTTTTATATTACATCTTTATGAACTAAAATGACAGTTCATTTTATTGGGAAACGGACTGAGACACATGTGTCCTTTGTGGCATTTAGAACGGTGCCTGGCACAGAGCAGGCACTTGGTATTTGTGGGACCAATGACAGGCGTGCTGTCTCAACAGAGAACCGAAATAGGGTTGGTAGGAAACATCGGTTTCCAAAAAAGACCAAAGGTGTGGAGCACATGTCATCCAATAAAACTACTTACACCTTTATTTGCTATTCTTTCTGTTCACATCTCCTGACAGTTTCAAATGCCAAGAGTTTCTTATTTCTTTCTCTTTTTCTTTTTGGAAGGCGAGGCAAGCGATTCTCGTCCGTGTCCATTGAGACATGGAAAGAGGGGCCGCCCGCCCTGGTCTCCTGACTCATCGCCTGCTCCTGCTCTTCCTTGCTGACAGTCCCTCCGTTGCGACAGCTCAGTGATCTCTTAAAACATAAGCCAGACTGTGTCATCTCCTGCTTTAAATAGGCCCGCGGCTTCCTTTGCAGTTAGAAAGCACTTCAGAGTTCTTACGGGACTGACAAGGTCCTGTGGGAACGGGATCCCGCTTACCCCTCCGATCTCATTCCCTTCCCCGCCCCCCTCTCCCGGTCCCTCTGCTCCAACAACACTGGCCTTTCTATGGCTACGCCACCATGCCAAATTAATTCCCACCACAGGGCCTTTGCATTTGCTGTTTCCTCTGCCCTCACTGCTTCTGTCTTCATTCAGGTCTCCAGAGAGGCCCTTTCTGTCCATCACTTCTATCAGATCGCCTTGCTTTATTTTCTCCGTGGTGGCTTTCACCCCCTGAAATCATCATGTCCATTTACTCATCTACTGCCTTTCTGACTCCACTAACATATCAGCGATGTGTTGATCATCTGAACCCCGGGGCCCAATAGCTACCTGCTGGATGGATGGCTGCACAGTGGGCAGTGAATTGTGTGGCTGTTGTGTCTGGGCTCTCTCCTCTTGTGAGACAGGTGAAGGGAGGAAGCTGCTGGACAAGGTCAGAGGGAGGCCACAGGCCCTTGTGACCTTGACCTCAGCTGCAAAGGTTCAGATTTAAGGCAACATCTGACCATAGGAGCGGGAAGGGGGCTGGTTCTCGAGAGTCTAGGCTGAGTGGCTCAGGTTGGGGCCAGGTAGGGGTCAGGGAGCTTAGAGTCAGGGGCAGCCTCGGTTCCCAGTGGTGTGACAACTAGGAAGTGCTGTGTGTGACCCTGTGGCAGGGCGGGGTGATGTCACAAGAGCTCCGTCGCACTCTCTGGAACCTCCCGTTCATTCCCACACACTCCAGGTGTTTACTGGGCGCCTATTCAGTGCGGGCACTGCCGTAGCCCTGGAGACGTGGCACTCAATGAGAAAGCCCAGCTCTGTCCCTGGTGGAGCCGACTCTCCAGAGGGGAAGACACGTGATGATAAAAGGGACAAAACCATTGAGAAAGACGAGACATTGATAAATGAAGATGAGGCGGAGAATGAGAAAGACCAGGGGGCTCGGGGAGGCGACTTGGATGGGTGATCCAGAGAGGCCTTGAGCAAGTGTGCAAGTGAGTGAGCCAGTGAGTGTGGAAGATGCTGGTGGGGAGGACCCACAGGACCCAGGCCCTAGATGAACGTCCCGAGGCAGGGGGAAGGGCTCAGGCACACCTTGTGGCCACAGAAAGTTCTCTGCATAGAATCCCACTTGTCCTTCTTCCACAAGGCCTGAGTTAAAATGTCTTGCTTCCCACTCAGAGGTGCGAAGGCACAAGGAGAGCCTGCAGTTTCTCTCCCCCGCCCCCCACAAGCAAGGCCCTGAGTCCTGAGTACTCCTGCCCAGAAGCCCTGACCTACGAGGAGGCGGCACAGGGGCAGACGCATCGCCTTTGGGTCTGTCAGTGCTGATCTGACCTCTAAGTCTTTCCTGTGACCCTCCTTGAGGGGCTCTAGGACCAGTCCACCCTCCCAGGATTGGGGTGCAGGACAGCTAAAGGATATTTGCTCTTTAAGTGAGACTGAATCTGAACTATTAACAGTGCCTGAGGGTATTTAAATGTGCTTAAAACATAAATAGTGTTTTGATCAATTCTCTGAACATCAGCCCTTCAGTAATGAGGGGAAAGACACTTGTTTGAAAACTCCCATCAGAAAAGCAAGTGAGCATAAAGCCGGGTTTGCAAAAGAGAGAAAGTGCAGGTTGTACAGAAAGTAGGTTTAAACCAGAACCTCGGGGGGCTCAGTTGGTTAAGCATCTGGCTTCGGCTCAGGTCGCGATCTTGAGGTTTGTGAGCTGGGGCCCCGCATCAGGCTGTCCGCCGTCAGTGCAGAGCCCATCTGGGACCCTCTGTCCCCCTCTGTCTGCCCCTCCCCCAGTCGCGTGTGTGTGCACACATGTGCACTCTCTCTCTCTTAAAAATAAACATTAAAAAATAATAAAATAGAACTGAATTTCATAAATTCTCAGAAAGTGAAGGAAAATGAATACCATGCCTCTCTGACTCTAATTCTCCTTCATTTCCTGGACATCTACCCCAAATGAGACGAAGATGCTAATTTCAACATCACTTCTAATGGTGTGCATTCGTGGGCACGCACATGCACACCCAGAAGTCAATACAATTTGTAGCAAATAGCACTACTGCATCACTAAGGTACATGCAGACTCCATTTTCATAAAGAAGGCACTTTTTGAAACTACTCAAAACCCCAAACAAAGGTTTACATACGATAGAATCACTTATGCACCCTGTCTTTTAAGCCTTGACTTTCTTGAATGGCGTTGAACATGGAATCAATCAGCTACAGCCCAGGAAGCCAACAGATGAGGTGTTAGCGTGGCCACTTGGCCGCACATAATGGCTTCCACGTCTGTTGCAACCATACTGTGTGAGCCCAGTGTTTCCTACCACTAATATCACCGTGTTTATTTTTCCATTTTCTCTTGGTTTTATAAGATATCAGGGAAGACCTAGTGAGAAGCAGACAATTACACAAAGGTGAATGTCCCTCCGACATGAAACGGTCGTGTGACAAAAAGCAGCAGCACCGTGGGGCAGTGTGACAGGGCCGTCACTGGTCACCACCCCCTGTCCCCAGGTCACCTTCAAGGCATGAGAGGGGCTCTGGGGTGCCCTTGGTTGAACATGAAAGTGCTTCAGCGGGAAATGCACCAAAGCTGAGAACCGCTTACATGGTATGGCCCCTGCCAGCACTGTGTGACCATTTAGTAAACAGGCAGCTGACGATGATCTCGGAGATCAATGTGCTCACATAAACGGAACTCGGATTTGCATTAATTGTAAAAGGCAAGAAGCCCAATCATGGGTCAGTTGCTGCTCCTATTTGCATAAAGCCTTTTAAAAAGTGTATTATCTCACATGGGCATTGACCGTTCCGTAAGGGTACCCAGGAAGCCCCGAGCAGAGGCTGGACTAGGAGTTGGAGACGTGAGTTCTTGCCCTTGCACTTGGTGCCTTTATGTGGACTGAGTGTTAGAAGGACATTATTAAGTCAACGGTCAGTTTTCTTGTGTGTGATCAGATTGGAGTTGTGTAGAAGAGTGTCATTGTTTTTAGGAGATCCATGTTGCTGTTTTTAGGGGGGAAGGCTCATTATGCCTGCAGTTTGTTTTCAGTGGGTTTAACAACAGCAACAACAAAGTGTGTGTGAGTGTGTGCGTGTGTGTGTGTGTGTAAATATACACAAAGAGATGCAGACAAATGTGACAAAGTGCCAGGAATCAGTGAACCTAGGTGAAGGTACCACAAGGGGTTACTGAATTACTCCCCCCCTCCCCAGTTTTCCAATGGTTTTAAACATTTTTCAAAGAAAAAAAAAGGTGGGTACAAAAGTCTAGGGTAGCTTAGACATTTATACACAATCCATACAAGAGAGGCGCCATGGGCTACTCGGCCGTAAATTCCACTAGTGACATCCATTATTATTACTTTAATAATCAATAGCACATATTTAATTCATATAAACAAGCTTCCCACTTAGTAATTGTTTCATTTTCTTCCCTGTAAGACTTAAGGTTTAAGAAAGGTCCAGCAAGATAATCCTTGAGCTTTATTTTCTTTGTGTCTGAGCTATTTTTCTTGTTAAGTAAGCAGCCATTACGATTTTCCAGATAGCGAATCTTTTTTGATTCATGCCACAGACCTGAGCCCACTCACACGGATCGGTACAAAATCACCGGGAAACAGCACGCAGAAGGCGCCCTGTGGTCTCGGCCTGGGAGGCTGAGGCCAGATCTGGACTCTGCTCTGGGGAAGGAGCACAGAATCAACCTGGGCGTGACACTAAGTGTCTGCAGGCTCCAGAGAGAGGCGAGGTCAGGGTCAGTGAGGCCGAGACCCGCTTCTTGCTCGGGAGGTTGGTTAGAAGGTGAGTGGACCCAAAGGGACGGAATGTGATATCAACCCCCACAAACTGCGAGGAAGTCATTTTCGTCCATCTCTGAATCCAACTGGTCAGGGGCTTTTGAGCACACAGCTCTTCCACACTTAGACTTCCATTAAACTTTTCCGTCTCAAACTTACATGTTACTGGCATTCACCCTTTGACTTCATTAGAAACTTGGCACGAAAGTCGGTTATAGCCCTTAACCGTAAGGGGTTGTTTTGTGAACCTCCCATCCCAAGAGCCCCTCACTCACCCTGGGCGTGCCATCCATGGTCTCTGCTCCTTTCATGCCGCTGTGAGACAGCTCCTGTGAGCTCTTGGCTTCTATCTCCGGCTTCAGAGGAGGGATTATGCAATGTCACTGCATGCCTCTGGCTGGTTCTCAGAAACTGAATTCTATGGAGCTATCTGACAACACGGGAAATCGTGACAACGAGTCTCCCGGCAGGCAAACTTTCTGGAAAGCGCGATAAGAGTAAAACGAAATGGCTGAGGGAAAGGGGACAGAAATCTGGGCCACGCTCACTCTCCGATGCCTGGCATATCTCATTTGATCTATAAGTAGAGATGATTGTCACACATTTGCTATGCGAAACCACAAACGAAGAAAAAAAAAAACCACTCTTCTGCTTTATAGGGTGAGGTTCCTACTTTCAAAGCTCGCTGCATGAACGCTCGGCCCACAGACCCTGTGAACAACTCCCACCCCCAACACGCCAACCTTGTTTTCCTGAGTGGAAGCCACCAGGTTAGATTTGTGACCGTGGTCAGTGTTTCTTTCTTTCTGCTTCCTAAATGTGTCCTGCAAATGGCCGGGAGAGAACAAGGCAAGGGGAGTGGCTCAAAGGACCCGGTCCCAACTCCTTCCTCGGGGGCACCCTGCTCCGTGCTCCCACCCACACCCGCCTCCGGATCTCTGCTCACGCCACTCCACAGGGCACATCTTCTGAGTGCTGCCTCGGCACCAGGGCTGCGCCCAGCACCTCTCAGTTCAATTATAGTCTCTCTTAAATCTCACCCACCCACTGTCTGGACTCGAACCTACAACACTAGTTCAGCAGGTCAGCGTCCTCCTCCGCGTTCAGAGAAGACGCCCAGGGAGGCGGACTCCTCGCGGGGCACATTCACATTGGTGTGTCATCGAAACGGACTGGTCCCCGTTCTGCGGAGCCTGCCTCTGTGGTCTCTCCCATCGCTGCCTTCCTGCAAGAGCAGCGCTCAGTGTCAGGTCCATGGGGCACCCCCTGCTGTGCCGTCAGTCCTCTGGAGTCTGAGCGCCAGGCAGGGGTTCAGTCATGGAAACGGCCGACAGATTTCTGGCTGAGACAATCCGTATTTTAAATTGTTATCATTGTTGGAAGTTAACTTCCGGGGCCGAGTAATTGACATGTTGCAGATGGGAACTGATAACGGGGAGGGAACAGTGACCGCACAGAATGAAGACGAACTGACGGAGCGACAAGTTCAAAGTGGAGATCCCTGGAGGGGAAGGCGGAGGTGGGAGGTTGGGGGGTGATTTAGGGAAGTCTTCATGAGGAAGGCAAGATGTGAGCGTGGGGCAGATCACTATAGAGGCCGTGCTTTTTCCTCGCTGTAACAGCACGAATGTGCCAAAAAAACCAACAAAAAAAAAGATGGCATTAGCAAGTTCCATTTAAGGAAAGCAAGGAGATTCAGAGGAGAGTAATGAGTCATAAGGGCTGAAGTTATGAATGACAGCCTGGACTAGCAGGAGGGTTTTATCTTGTCTTTATAGGTAAGACAAATAAATTATTAACACAGTAGCCGGTCCTACCTGTAAGGCAAAGGCATCTACAAAATAGCAGATGATTTCCGTGTTGTTGAATGTGAATCTGGACACTTCTTGGGAGCCTCTTCACTCCTGCTCTCTTCTGGCCCTACCTGCGCCTCTGTATAGGTGGGCATGAGCCGTGCAGCACTTCGGATGGCAAGATGGAGGCACTACTGAGCTAAGGCTGAGGTTCATGTTTCCAGGGTGGGAATCTGTGAACTTAAATTTGATGCTTCCATATATATTTAGATGTTATAATGTTATTTTTCTGCTTTAAAAAGTCCTAGGGGCGCCTGGGTGGCTCAGTTGGTTAAGCCTCCATCTTTGGCTCAGGTCATGATCTCGCGGTTTGTGAGTTCAAGCCCCACATCAGGTTCTGTGCTGACAGCTAGCTCAGAGCCTGGAGCCTGCTTCAGATTCTGTGTCTCCCTCTCTCTCTGCTTCTCCTCTGCTTGTGCTCTGTCTCTCAAAAATAAATGTTATAAACATTTTTTAAAGTCCTTATCTTTCAGAGATATATACTGAAATATTCACAGATGAAAATCTGAGATTTGCTTCAAAATAAGGTAGAGGAAAGTGGATAGAGGTAGAGATAAAGTAAGATTGGCTATGAGTAGCAAATTGGGGAAACTGGGTGACGGCTATGTGGAAATTCATTGTACTGTGCTGTTGACATTGAATTAAAAAAATAAAACTTTATTAAGATGTAATTCACATGCCACAAAACTCATCCTTTTTTTTAAAGAGTTCAATTCAGTGTTTTTTAGTATCTTCAGAGTCGTGCAGCCATCACCATTACCTAACTTGCGAGTATTTCACCAGCCTAGAAAGAAACCCCATACCCACTGGTGGCCACTCCTCATTTCCTGGCCCCTGGCCACTGCTGTTTTCCTGGATGACTGACTCTTGCATATATCTGGAAAAAAGCAAAAAAGAAAGGATGGACAAACTTGCTCAACGTCATAGGGTGATGTGACTGTGGCAGAATCCAGATTCAAGTCACTTAGAAAAAAGGTAGACTTCACACCTGGTCCAGTTTGAACTTGGCAAACTTCTGACAGGGAATCCTCCCAATACGGAAGGGCTGACCTGGCGTTCCCAATACAAATTGGAATGCTATGATTTGCATTTCTCCTCCTCCTTTTTGGGGGGGGGTGGAAACAACCTAAATTAAAAAAACAGGAGGTAGAGGCATCTGGGTGGCTTAGTTGAGCGTCTAACTCTTGGTTTTGGCTCAGTCATGATCTCAGGGTCATGGGATGGAGCCCTGGGTTGGGCTCCGCACTGGGTGTGGAGCTTAAGGTTCTCTCTCCCTCCCCCTCCCCACCGCTCTTGTTCTCAAAACCTAAACCAAAACCAAAACCACAACAACAACAACAACAACAAAAGAATGAAGACACAAAAGCCATAGGTCTGATCCTGCAGTGAAACAGACTCACTCCTATGCGGGCACCTCGTGTGGTAGTTTGTGAATGAGGGGCTTGGCTCTTCAGTTTGGTCATTTTTCTGAATGAAAAAGCTCCTAGACGTTCGTATTTACTTCTTAAGGCAGATGCGTCCTTCTGTGCACAAACACTGCAAGATGTCACTATTCTAGGAAATCGGGTGGCTTTCGTAATATCCCATTGACAAAGTTGGAACAGCTAGAGTTCAAGGGAACCGAGGCTGAGGGACTCTAACGTGGTAATTTTCCCCCTTGAAAAATCCTACTGAGAACGGTATTTTGGACGAATTTTCTCTTCAAAACATAGGGCGTCTGATCACTTCACTCCTGTAGCTCCTAATAAACGTGTGGGAACGTAGATCCCTTTGTACAGGGACTGTTGAGCGGTATGCCTTACTGTGTTTTCACTTGGACGTTTAGCCATCAAGCTCTCTGAGGGCAATCTTTGAAGGCTAGTACTCAATACCTGACTTTTTTTGTTTTTTAATGTTTATCTGTTTCGGGGGTGGGGGAGGGCAGAGAGGAGAGGGAGAATCCCAAGCAGGCTCCGCACAGTCACCGTGGAGCCTGACATGGGGCCTGAGCCCGTGACCCATGAGATCATGACCTGAGCCCAAATCAAGGGTCTGATGCTTAACCAGCTGAGCCACCCAGGCGCCCCAACACCTGACTTTTTAACGTGCGGCTGGACACCAGGTGAGCAATGTCCAGAGCAGTAAAGCCTCGGCAGGAAACGTCAGACTGCACGGTTTTTAAATTATCTGATAATCCGGTAGGTTGTAACCTCATGAAGGCCGACTCTAATACAGCTCTTTTGGTCAAAGTAGAATGTCACCAACTGTCAACAAGCTCAGCTAAACCCCTCATGTGCAGATAAAACGGGCAAGACCGGGGTTCTGCGGCTCCCAACAACCGCCAGCGACGACTCGGCTCCACAGCCTGGATTTTGGTCCCAAGGTTGAGAGTGAAGAGGAATCAGAGCAACACCTGAGACCCAGGATGCAAAGGAAGTGTTTCGGGTGTGGAGGGGGCCACCGGGCGAAGGCTGGGGGTTAACAGGGAGCAGGAAGCCCAGAGCAGAAAGCGGTGCCCAGGCCGACGTGTCATCACGGGGCGAGCAGCCAGAAGGCGAAGAGTAGATTCGCCAAATGGTGAGTGGGAGAGAGAGAGGCTTCACGGGTTAGAGCGCGCACCACGGGGTCGGAAGGCAGAGGAAAGCTCCAGGGAAAGGCCGGAGGAATGCAAGCGATAGAAAGGACCGTTTTCCAAAAGGTGGTGCTGTTGTGTCAGTCCCTCGGTCACTTCCTAACGTCCCTCAGTCCTCAATCCTGAGATCTTCCTGTGCATCTGGGAATTCCAAGTCTCCAAGTGACTCTCATGTCTAGTTTCTCCTGCTTCTCACCACGGTGGCTGTTTGCTCACATACTTGACATGAGCCCATGATTTTAGAGTTGTATCTGGGAGGCCAGGGGCTGGCGGGGGAAGAGGTGTTCTTCCTCAACTTGTGCGGGCTTCTCTCGGGGGTTCTTGGCCACCGTCGACAGGAGCCACTTTAAATTCTCAGCTTGCTTTTCTCCAAGCCACATAGGTGCTGCAAGTGGTCCTACCCTATCCGGACAAATAGCTTGTAGGTGGGATTCTCAGACGACCTTTCCCACAAGCCTGAGCCAGGGCTGGGCAGGCATGGGTCCTCTTTCCCGGATGCAGGGCTTTTTGGGGGGTACCTTTTGGGTTCTGGGCTTTCTTTCTAGGTCTCATCAAAGCTCCCCCTGTGTGGCTGGAGATCAGAAATCATTAGGCTTCAGGGGAGCGACAGATGTCCTTGGTTCAACTGGATGCCCCGTCGGTCCTGTCTAGATTTGTGCCTTCTGGTTGTTTTTGCCACCCAGGAATTGCCTGAGAACTTGCTAGCTCAGCCATCTATTTAGAGATTAAAAATAAGGTCTAGGTGGGTGCATACCGAAAGGGCTGAGTATCTTGTCCACTGTATATTCAGAAACAGAAGTCTCCCCTCAAAAGTAAATGCCCTTCCTCTTCCCCCAAATCTGTTTCTATCATGCTATGTTTAAAAAAAAAAAGAAAGCACTTCATTGATTGAGTGCATGTTGGGGACGATTTTGATGAGGCACCTGAATCAAAGAAAAGGAAGCACGGAAATGACCTGCTTCCTGCTCACAAGTCGGTCATGGCTCCGCCAGCCTCCTCTGCCCGTCACTGCCCCTCCGAAGGGAGACCAAGTTTTAAGGCAAAAGACTGAGGTCTTTGAATCATCAAAAGAAATGGAATTATACTTTACTTACATTTTTTAGCTTTTAAATTCGTAGAAGAGATACATGGGTAAAGGGAATCCGCTGCTCTAAAAATCCGACTTCTAGGATGAAAAGTGTGAAAGGTTCCAGTCCAAGGTCATGACTGCTGTTTGAGAATATGTGTTCAAACACACAGACATCCAAAGGAAGGTCCAAAAAAAAAAGAACTAGTTTTAAATTATCATTATATACAAAAAGTTTATTTTAGAAATCACATATATTTAAAAAATAACATAGAAATTCTAAGTTCCTGTTATTCACCGTTAAAGCCAGGGGGCTATGTGGACAGTTAGTGACAAGCTGACACTGAGTCCATGTAACATTCCTGGTGTTCTTACCAGTTCAGAATGTTAGTGTGATTTTTAAAAGAAAAAATGTGTCTAGTTTGGAAACACAAAGTATCTTGATCTTGTAGACAGAAGTCCTGGGACTTCAGATCCATGGCTGAGACTATTCCAGAAACTGGAAACAGCAGGCATAATTGTTTAAATTCATGAACGGTTAAAAAGACCCCGTGGAACTTAAGTCGGGAATGCGATGTGGTCATTCGGGCGCACGTGTCAGAGCAGAGGAACGCAGAAATGTTCAGTCTCTGCTGTGATCTCACACACTGAAGGCAAAAGGAAGTCAGAAAAAGAAGTGAGGACTTCTGGTTGGTAATTTCTGTATGGAACGGTTTCCTAGTTCCTACTCAGTAGGTCTGTCCTCAGCGTACAAAAGTGGCATCCACAGACGGCCGAGGGCAAATACTAGAGAATCAGGGCGCAAAACAGAAATAAATCTAAACTCAGTACAGCCTCAAAAATATAGCTCTTCGGAAACCTGAAGGAAAACGGACTTAACACCGTAAGAATGCTTAAAAGGGTCCACAGCCCAAAGAATCGAAATGATCCGTACAGAGGATGACCGACACAGACTCTTCAGGCAATAAACTTCAGAAGATTTGAAAGTTCCTATAACATGAAACAATTCCTTTAACTTTAATCTATTTAATATCTCTATCAAATGATCCTAGATTATATTTCTAGGTATTCCTAGAATGCAGATCATGAGGGATTTGCATTTGGGGATAAATATCAACCAAAGTCTATCGTTCAGGGGGAGGTGAGGGCTCCCTGACCGAGCTTGAGCTGAATCCAGAGAAATGCCATCACTTTCTGTAAAGTTTCAAGAAAGAGAAAACCCCAATCGGATGGTTGATTGCAAAAACTCTTCCAAGAACACAGTTGTCACGTGCATCCACGATGAGCAGGAAACGACTTACGCTGAAAAGAACCGAAAGATGAGATTTAAAACGATCCAAGGACGAGGTCAGTCGACAGTAATCACTTGGGCAGCGGGCTCGCCGCGCGCGGACTGGGTTGGCTTTATCTCCGAGGCGCGGCCCATCCGCGGGGTAACCTTATCGGAAATCTTTACCGAAGACCAGCACTGCGGGTGCCCAAAGGCGGTGGGAGGCATGGCGGAAGATGCGTCTCCTAGAAATCTTCAGGGAAAACCGGCTGTTAATTTTATCGAAGTGAAAAAGGGAGAACACTGAAGTTGCAGATCTGAGCTTTATTATCAGGACGTACCGGTGTAGGCCAGAACTGGCGGAAGTGGCCCAGTGCTCTGACGCCCCGGCCGCCGGCTGCCCACCTGCCACAGCCGTGTTCTGAAGGGAGGTACAAAGGGGGGTGCAGACGAGGCACGGAGCGGACAGAACCGGGGGAAAACCCCTCACGACAGACCCACTTGAGATCTAGAGAGCACGGCAGCACGCTTTCCTTCCTCGAACGGTCAAGAGAGCCCAGGCGCGCGGCGAGTCCCGTGTCCACAAAAGCGGGGAGACTCCCGCTGGAAGAATCAGGGGATGCGAGCCGCCGCACGGATCTGCGCTTCCAACTTTCCCACCATGATTCTACATCGAGCTAAAAGAGGATCCTCTGGACAAATCCGAGGATGGACAGGTGGCAGCGCGGCCGCCAGATGGTGCGGCGAGGCGCTGCCGGAGCTGGTGACCTGGTGACGGGACGCGGGGGGGAGGGGGGCGCGGGAAGGCGGGCGGGCTAGTCCGTGGTCGACCGCCGGTACCAGAAGCGGGCGCGGAAGTCGTCGCTGCACGTCATGAAGCCGGGGTTGGTGGGCGAGTGCACGATGCAGCGCACGATGTTGTTGTGGCCCAGGGAGAGCAGGTTCCGGCGCTCGGCGGTGCGCGAGTCCCAGCAGCACAGGCTGATGGTCCTCTCGTCCGGCAGCAGCACGTAGTCCTCGGTGTGGTTGAACACGGCCTGCGTCCGGTGCACCTGCCGCCCGCTCAGGCCCGCACCTGCACAGACACGAGACGTTAGGGGCGGAGGGGCAGGGTCAGCCGCCCAGGGCGTTTGTCTGTCATCCTGTCGGTGTGAAGACAGCAGCAGAAAACGGGAAGTATGACACTTATTGTGTAATCTGGGGCCCTCCAGGGAAGCACACAGAGGTAAGTCGCCGGCCACCTACCTCCTCGGGCGCCACCATGGTTCTGATGTACTTCCAGGTGTAGGGACAGCTTAAAAAAAAATGGGGCGCCTGGGGGGCTCAGTCGGGTGAGCGTCCAGCTTTGGCTCAGGTCACGATCTCACCGTTTGTGGGCTCGAGCCCCACGTCGGGCTCTGTGCTGACAGCTCAGAGCCTGGAGCCTGTCTTTGGAATCTGTGTCTCCCTCTCTCTGTGACCCTCCCCTGCTCAAGCTGTCTCTCTCTGTCTCTCAAAAATAAACAAACATTAAAAAAAAAAAAAGGAAAAAAAATACAGGGGCGCCTGGGTGGCTCAGTTGTCGAGTGTCCAACTTGGCTCACGGTTCGGGAGTTCATGCTCCACACGAACGCTCTGTGCTGAGCGCCCCTCTGGACCCCGTGTCCTCCTCACTCTCAGCCCCTCCTCCTCTCGTGTCCTCGCTCTCTCCCAAAAATAAATAAAACATTAAAAAAGTAATAATAAAATAGAAAATTGATGCCATGTTATATAGGTCTTTTTGGTCATAGTTTAAACCCACTTTTGTTAGGTACATTCTTCCTGGTTTTCTTACTGGCTGCAGACCACAGAACTGTCGGAAGCACCATCACTATCTAGTCATTCCCGTCGGGCACTCAGTTTGCATCTGGTCGCGAGTAACACTGTGACAGATTCTTCATACAGAACACACTACTTCCTCAGGATTCACTCCCTAGAACAGAACCGCTGGGATGTCTGAGTACCTGCTCTCCAAAGAGAAGCTCTCGACTTTTTTCTGACGACGAAAATACAGATTTTATGCTTAAAATATCATATAAAGTGTAAAAAAAGAAAAACTACCTAATAATTCGACACCCAGGGTCAGTATTTTGGTGACTGTCCTCTCTACATGTCTCTGAACTCGGCGCAGCATTTGTGAATTTACATAGTATGTAAATCAGAGCTCACATTGCCCGCCACCTCGGTTCCGCAGCAGGAGAGACCTATACACGGATACCGTTTAATGGATAAAAACACAGGCGCTGGCGTCGGATCCGGGCTCAGGCTCACCGGCGACACGAACACGGGCAGATCACACAGCACCTTGAAGCCTTAACGTTCTCTTCCGTTCCCTGGGGGACCCGACCGCACCAACCCACAGCTGGCTGCGAGGACTGGCGGGAGGTCTCGGGCACGTCCGGCGGCGCTCATGTCACAGACGCTCCTGTATTTATTTTTAAAGGCCGCGGGACAAGAGCGTGCACGCTCTGCCGTCTCTAACGCCCGCCGGCTCCACACGTCGGGGCGGACTTCTGTGTGTGCGTGTGGACATGCTTGCTAACAACCTTTTTAGGCTGAATTTCTGAGTCCAAAATAGACACATATGCTGAAAAATTTGATACAGGACACCAACCTCCCCTTTAGAAAGTTTCCAATCAACACTCCTTAACAACAAAATATTTAACTTCCCCAAATGTTGTTCAATACAAGAGAATATCGATCTTTCAAATCCCTACCATCTGCGGAGCAGAAAAAGATACTTCCGTGCGCATTTCTTAGGTTCAGAGAACCGGTGATCATCTCTCCCTCCCTGAGCTCACTGCCCAGCATCTGACATGTGTCCGCTGTCCACGCTACCTCGTGTCCCTAGTTCAGCATTTCATTCAGTGTTCTGAATTTTTCACACTGCAATTCCTAATGCTTGAGCGCTTTTCCTTGTCCTCCTTTATTTCAAAAACCCATTCAATTCTATCTAAACCTTAAAACTGGAAACACAGACCCCAACATGCTGAAATGACAGGGTCTTAGCCTGTGAATTAGAAACCACGCTGCCACTCATCACAGGACAGGACAGGTCTAAGACGCCCCGTGAGGGTCTAGCGCGCACCCTCCCCTGCCCCCCACCACACTCAGTGGCTGTCACTGCTGAGGATGGACCAGGCTCTCCCACTTCGGCTCTGATCACTTTTGTATCTGCTTTTTGCAACAAGCACACAGTCCTTTAACCGTAATAATTAGAGAAAAAGTTTCAAAACAGCTCCCTATGAAAGTGTTTTGACAAAGTGACCAAGAATTAGGACAAAAACGTCTCTTCCTAAGACCTGCTAGTTGTACGGACCGTCTGGTCTGCGTCAGACACCAGAGATGGCTGCAGGACGCAAACTGTCACCAGGACATGGACGTCATGTGGCTTATGCTGCACCCTAGTGGTTCAGAAGTCTCCAACTCTTCGGTCTTCTCCAGAAGGAGAAGTGATTACCGTTAGCAGCTGAGCCCTTACAACGGCACTGCGTTACTGCAGAGTTTCAAAGTTCTGGTCCTGGTGAATTTGGCGTGTGACACAAACATCTCACAGCAGGGGAAACTGGCTGAAGCTTCCTGGAAGTTTTCTACCAAACAACAGCCTTTGCTGCCCCGAGAAAAAAGAATTAGACAGTATTCTGACAAGAGTCACGACCACGTAACTGTCAGGGCACCTGTGCTCTCTTACGAAAGGCCAAGAACTTCCCTCTCTGCCTTCCTTCCCTAACGCGCATGCTTCCTGAGGGCCACTGACTCGGGCTTTTCCCTGGACTGCTTCCATGTCTGCGAGGGGAAAGGGCAGACCACTGGTCTCCGAGTGGACCGCCAGGCTCGGAGACGTCACTGGCATGGAATCACATCTAGTGTAAGCTGTAACGCACGAGAAGAACACAGTCCGGAAACCAAGGTTCTATTTCTAGCTCTCACCAACTGCAGCCTTGGCTAAACTACGTAATCCCTAAGCCTTGGTTTATTTAAACGGGGGAGAACATCCGCCTTGCTCACCGCATACATCTAACGTGTGGCTCTCTTGTGGGGATTTAAGAGTTCTGGAAAGCAGGGAACGCTACGGAAACGTTCAGTCACAGCAACTCCTGGCGTACCTGTGTATCTGACCAGCGTCCGTCCCGTTGAGATCTCCCAAAGTTTAGCTACAGAGTCTTTTCCGCTGGAGAGAATGTATTTGGAATTTTTGGAGAAGATGGCAGAACAGACTTCAGCGCCGTCGTGCGCTTTCTCGAAAGTCGTGATGCATCGATTCGAGACGCCGTCCCACAGCTTGATGCAGCCGTCCTTGCTGCCGGTCACGTACATGTTGGCGCTGGGGTTGTAGTTCACGGAGCAAATGGCGTCGGTGTGCTGGTCTTGAGGGTTGCAAGAGACAAAACACTGAAACGTGTTGATATCATAAAGCCGAAGCGTAGGATGCTGAGTCCCCACAAGTATAAAGTCTCCAGAAGGATGGAAGGAGATGGAGCGTAACATTTCGGCTTCCTGTCAGGACAGACACATTAAGTGACTGGTGAATAATTAAATGCAGAGGAAATGTGCAAAGTATTTGGCTGATGGAAAGAATAAATAAAATAACGATCGGCGGTTACAAGGCAGAAGGAGAAATAACGAATTTTGGAAAATATGTGAAAGGATCACTTGAACGGAGATTTTAAGAACTATTTACTGGCATAATGATATTCCAAAAACCGTGGAAGTGAGCCTCAGTATTTGCAAACGAACACCAGGTGAACTCAGAACGGACATCAAGCTCGGATACTTCCACACACTAACGACTGTGGGTAAACACAACTCGTACGTGTGAACGGCTGCTTTAAGCTGTCCTACAGCTCCAAATATTAGGTAAACCACTCAGTTAAATTATCCAAAGGTGGAAGCCCCTACTGACACATGGGCATTTCTGAAGTATGTACTCAATACGGTACGGAATGCCACTTTTCCAGTAAACGTCTTAGTTTCGACGGAATCCTTTTTCGATTCCGCCAAGTGACACTTGGGTGAAGTGGTTGTGTTCTGCCTCTGAACGGGGATCTGCAACCTTGAAAGATGATACAGATTCTGAGCCCCTATTGCAGAAACTGTGACCCGAGAAAGCGGGTGCTGGGCGGCACGGGGCCCGCGTGCCCTGCCCCGATTCCCGAGCCGCCTGCGGCGTGCTCCTCGCCGCTGGCTTCGTTTTAGAAGATGGTCCCTGAGATTACTTCACACCCGAGACGGTCCTACAGTAACAGCTCTTTGTTTTTAAGGGAAAACTGTACCGCTCCTTTCTCAACATGCCTGACCTGAATGTATTTGAAGGCTCTTTTGGCAGATGGTTTGGAATAGTCAAATAACTTGAGAGTATAATCCCTTGAGCCAGAGGCAAGGATCTGTTCCGTTGGGTGGAAGGCGAGACATGTGACTTCATCCACGTGGTCATAAAGCGTTCGGATCACCGGGTGGTTTTCCATGTTCTGCTGTGCCGTCTCATTCATCATGACCTAGACCAACGAGAAAAGAGACGCCCCAGGGGTAAAATGAGACTCGACGCCCCGACTATGCTGCGCTAAAGCTGCTCTAAGGCGGCCTCTCACTGTCCCCGCGCACAAGAGGCCGACAGGACGCGCGTGACAGGGGGCTTTACCTCGATCGGCATGGCGCTCTTGGCCAACATTCTTTCGGTGTCAAGTATCTTTATGGAAGCGTCAGCAGATCCGGTGGCTATTAACTGCCCATCCCGGCTGTAGGTAGCCACACGGCAGGGTCCTTTGTGGGATGTGACATAGCATGTTTCGTACTCGGAAGCCTCTGGGGACATGGTTTGGACGTCTGCATCAAATTCCAGGTCAATTCCTGTGCCCGGAGCAACCGTGTCTGAACGGCCAATTGCGTACTGAACTGCGGTGTCATCGTTTTCCATTCCTGGAAGGAATCAAAAACGTTGAGTTTTTAAAAACTCAAGACAAAATTGTGGATCCAAACTGGGGAAGATGTTTGCCAACTTTCTCTGTCTTGGAGCTGCACGATGCTGGACACCTCACAAACTTATGTATACCCGCCTGGGGGTTTCTAAGTGACGACACTGAAGGCAGCGTAGCGCTGCCTGGGGAAGGCCAGGCTCCAAGAGGTCCTATCATCTCCCCCTAATTTTTGCTTCTGAAATTTTCCACTTTAACCAGAACGACAGAAACTAAAAGATAGCACTTCTGTAGTTAAGCTGCCCATTGTCTCTCATTCTGGATTTTAACCTTGTTAGTGCGGAGATCTATTGGTAGCAGCTTTGGGGCTCAATAAGACAGACGGTCAGCATTAACACAGGGTGTTAATATTTGAAAAAATGTTGATACTTAAATACACAGAAGTTTTTCAAGAGAATGCATTTTAAATTTAAAAGTAACTTCACATACGATATAAACAGTATGTTTACTAATATAAGAAAAATTAGGAATAGAGATGAACACAAAAATAAAAATGACCTTGTATTAGGTTACTCAGAGATAATTACAGTTAGCATGGTAGAATGAATTCTTCTGGACTTTTCTCTCTGCACACTTGTCACAATTCTTGAAACAATACTTGAAACAACACACCACAGGATATGCTGTGACTTCCGTGTTCAGTTACTCAAACAGAATACACATCTGGCCAGTGCAATGTTTATCTACATCATGTTGTTGGACCGAATTTGATGGATACAAGAACATTCACAACAAATTCCTTGTTGTTGTTGGGTATTTTAGTTGTTTCTGTTTTATTCTCTCAGAGCAAATCCTCAGAACTGGCATTGCTAGGGGGTGTCTGGGGGGCTCAGGTGGTTGGGCATCTGAAATTGGCTCAGGTCACGATCTCACAGCTCATGAGTTTGAGCCCCGTGTTGGGCTCTGTGCTGACAGCTCAGAGCCTGGAGCCTGCTTTGGATTCGGTGTCTCCCTCTCTCTCTACCCCTTCCCCACTCACGCTCTGTCTCTCTTTCTCTCAAAAATAAACATGAAAATTTTTCTTTTTAAATTAAAACAAAACAAACAAAACACCGAGGGGGTGCATGGGTGGCTCAGTTGGTTCAGCATCTGACTTTGGTCATGATCTCACCATTTCCAAGTTTGAGCCCCGCCTTGGGCTCTGAGTTGACAGCTTAGACCCTGGAGCCTGTTTCAGATTCTGTGTTTCTCTCTCTCTGCCCCTCTCCCACTTACAAAGTCTCTCTCTCTCTCTCAAAAATAAACAAACATTAAAAAAATGTAAAAAAACCACACAAAAACTGGCATTGCAAAGTCAAAGGGTATGAACATACTGGGACTTCTGTGTTTTATAGAGTGCTTTCTATGACCCAGACAGGCACCAGGATCTACTGCCAAACAAGACGAAGATCCTGATCTCGATGGTGCCTGCTGTCTGTTTTCGGGGAGGCGCAGACTGTGTGGGAAACAACGTGACACAGTGAAGCGCATTTCGGATAGTGACTCAGTCACGGAGACAACGGGTCTGTTGTTCTAACTGGGGAGGTCTGGAGAAAACAGTGGGTTACTTTAGAAAAAGTGAAAAGGACTCTGAGATGATATTTGAGCTGAAATCCGAAGTCAACAATACAATGACAGAAAGCACCAGGTAATTCTTGGGAAGAACCTGAGGCTAGAGCAGGTTTGAAATCTTCATGGGAACTTCATGGCTTTGCCTTCCTCTCTCAGTACCTAGCACTGTACCGGGCACATCCTAGGCAGGAAAACTGCACAAAAATCATCTCAGGAAATCCTGACTGTGCAAACCTCTGCAAGCCCATCAAGGAATCCGTGAGGCTGCACCCCCACGCTACCTAGTTTGATGAGATGCAGGAGCTGCTCCGATGGTGCACAGACGGACTGCGGCTTGATCTCGTTGATGAGGCCGTTGGCGATGCTGATGTAGCCGTCATAGAGCAGCTGGCTGATGATCAGCTTGTAGAGCTGCTGGCGGTCCTTCAAGCCCACTTTGGTTCTGTACATCTTGGAGAAGAGGAAGGCAATTTCCTGGGCAGCTGCAGGACGAGAAAACAGGCCTGGTGAAGGGCAGAGGCACGAGTCAATCACAGAAGCAACACGGGGATCTGGGCAGACTGGCAAGGCTTGCACCCCGGCTCTACGGGCTGCGGGGTCTTTGGTCAGTGACCTCGTGCCTCTGGGGTCAGGTTCCTCGGCTGTTAAGCAAGTTAGCAAAGGCTAAAAAAAGATGGTGCACGCAGAGCACTGAGCACAGCAGCACACAGACATTATGCAAATCATGTTAGCAACTATTTCCAGAACTTCTTTTCATCAACTATTCTTCTCTGTCATACGGCCCATGTGCCATTTTTATTCTTTACTGCCATCCCAGAATCTTCTATTTCTTCTGTTAAGAAAACACGGACTGGTCTTTGTAACAGGTAAGATGGCTACTATTGGTGAATGTCTAGACACCACTGTTTCCCCCAATTAAGCTGTATGGTTACTAGTGTCAGCCATGTTCTTTTCTTTTCTTTTTTCTGAGGTTTATTTATTTGAGAGCGAGTGAGCCCAGGAGCAGGGGAGGGGCAGGGAGAAGAATCCCATGCAGAGCATGGAGCCTGATGCAGGGCGCAACCTCACAACCGTGAGATCATGACTCGAGCTGAGATCAAGAGCTTCTCCAGGCGCCCTGAAGCCACTAAGCGATGAAAACTAAATCAAGTTGAATGCTTTGGACAGGTTCAAAGATGACCTGCTTAATAAAATATCGGCAAATTGGATATGGCCAAAACAACTATAAAAAACGGAAAGGGGCACCTGGGTGGCTCAGTCAGTTAAGTGTCTGACTCTTGACTTCAGCTCAGGTTGTGGTCTCGTGGTTTTTGAGTTCCAGCTCTGCATCATGCTCCGTGCTGACACTGCGGAGCCTGCTCGGGATTCTCTCTCCCTCGCCCTGCTCTCGCGCTCGCTCTCTCTCTCTCAAAATAAATAAACTTAGGAGGAAAAAAAAAGGGCAAAAATCTAAAGGACTGTGCACTTGGATTGGTTTACAAGTTTTTAAGCTCTATCTTGTAAAATGAAAACTGTGGATGATGGTTTCTGGTTTGTGCAAAAAAACACAACACCTCCAATTGGTGGACACGAAATAATTTAACTTTCAAAAATCAATACTCGTATGTGTACGTATGTGTGGACAGCTATCAGAAGTGCACAGGAGCCTGGGGGACAGCAATCAAGAACAGAAGTCAAAGGCAGACAAGAAATTGGAAGTTAGAGCATAAGGGGAAGAACGAGAGCGAGGGAGAGAGAGACGAACACTAGAAAGGAGCGGAGCGAGCAGTAATGCCAGCACTGCCTGGTATTGCCGTACCTTACAGGGTCTGATTCCAGAAGGAGGGCTGTGTGGTAGGAGGGGTGTGCGGAGCCGTTTTCTAACTCTTTCAGAATAACTGAAGCTACTGATGAGAATAGTTAACGTTCACTGAGTGTTCATTATGTTTTATCTCACCGAATCCTCAACACCATCCCGCAAGGGAAGCCCTGCATCTTGTTAAAGACGAGGAGGGAAAATAACTTGACCAAGGACTCACGACTCGAGCCTGCGGAAACCAGGACTGGAATACAGACTGTGTTGTTCCTAACGACTTTCTGCAGTGCTCCTTAAAAGCTTAATGACAAACTAGCTAAAATGAGACATTCAGTGTGGTGTATAACACCCATCACATAAGCAACTGACATGCAGCACTTCATTGGATATGCATCTAATCCTATTTTAGAGGTAGGCAACCTGAGGCCCAGAGAGTTAACTTACCTGGGATCACAGGGCTTGTAAACGGCACAGCCTGGACGTTACTCAGGGTATTTGACCCTAGAGCCTGAGTCCTCACTGTGCCGCACTGATGGGTGTTAATAACAACTGGTAACATTTACTAAGCACTAAGCACTTTACAAGCACTGGCTCACTGAATGAAATCAAAGTATTTAAGCACATGAAAAAGCAAATGTACACAAATCAACGCTTGTGCAGACGACACTAGGGCACGACAGAGTGGAGGAAACGGCACAAAGAGGTCAGGAAACGGAAAACAAAAGGTGGCTGAGTAACTCGTCAAGTGGCCGCCAGGACTGCCCAGAAGTTAACCACTATTCTATCCCGTCTCTGCACGCATGCCAGGAGCATCACGGGTGTTCAAAGATTAAAAAAGAAAAGGACGAGCCCCGCTTCCCAATTCTCACATAATTCGCTCGCTGGACCACTAAGTGCCTAACTACCACCCCCAGTTTGCAGGTGAGGCCCGACGTCAGGAAGAGCAGGACCTAGAACTGTTTACACCCGGAACTGGAAGGGGGACCACGCGAGAACACAGACCCCCCCACCCCCAACTAGGCTCCGCCACCGTCCCGCCACAGAAGCGCACCAGGGATGGAGTGAGCGTGGGAGCGAGGCCCTCGAGGAAGAGGAAGGGGTGTGCAGGCCGAGCCTGGCAACTCAGGGGGCATGCCACCCCGCTCACTAGCGGGCCTTCCCGCCTCGCTCGTCTTTCCCGGGGTCCCGTGAAGACCCCCGCCGACCTCACCAGCCGCTCTCCATGCATCCCAGCCCGCTAGTACCCGCTAGTCCGGCTCTCTCGATCTCCCGCTCTCTCCCAGAAAAATGGAGGCACGAATTCTGTCCGATCGATCGCTCCGAGCGCACGTTCACTGCGCACGCGCACAGGGCGAAGCGCCGAGCACTGCGCTATCGATCGGCCCCACTCTCTCCAGCCCTTCTCGCCATCTTACTGGCGCGTTCGAGTGGTTCGTTAACCTTCTACGACTTAATCTCTTGCGCGACAACGCTGACTGACGCCAAGGAAATGCTGTCTCGCTGATAAATGTCGGATCTCGGAGGGCACCGCAGGCGCTAGAACGGCCAAAGCCTGGCGGGCCGTTGGCGCCACCACTTCCGGGACCTTACGGGGCAAGTGCGCCTGCGTGCTGTCACCGCCTAAGCCGTGACTCAAGCCGTGGGGGGCTGTGAACCAATCAAAAGGTAGTGCCTCTCTAGTCCGGGCCAATGAGCTTTCGGATTGGAGGGTTTAACTCCTATTTAAAATGAAGACTTTGAATCTTAACGGCTGAGCTCTCGGGAGGACTCGGTGGCCTTGGGGTCGGAGACGGGAACCGACGGGTTCGTAGACCCTAGGACTCCTCTGTGAGGCGGAGCGGCGAGGGCGGCGGGCCGGGGTGGCCTCCTAGCGGGTGGCGGGGCCGGGGCCGGCGGAGGAGGAGACGAGGCCAGGCCTCCCAGGGTCCCCACCTTCGTCCTCCCTTGTCCTCCTTTTCCTGTCCTCCTGCATCCTCCCCGCTTCTCTCCTCTGCCCCTCGTGCTTTCGCAGCGCCCTCCCATCTGCTCCTGGGGCGCCCCGTGAGATGCCGCTTGGGGTTTGCTACACCCCCGGAGTGCGTGGGGTTGTTGGGTGGCATTGGGGTGGGGGTGTTTTCTGAGTGGGTTCTCGTATCCGGCCAGCACCAGGGCAAGAAAAAAAAAATAGGGCTTTTGCCCTCGGGGAGTTCACGTTCCAGAAGGGGTGGGGCGCCTGACGCGACCTGGCGAGATAGCTTTCAAAAGAAAACTGTAGTGTGGTTTACCGGGGGCTACTTTGGATGAAAAAATGAAAACTTCCTCGAAGATGCTTTCCTTGCTCCGCGCTTCTCAAACCGCAGACCTTGGACCACCTTTACCGTGACTTCTGAGGGTCCCTGTTAAAAATAGAGACCCACCCCATGAACCAGAAGTGCCTAGGCATAGGACTCAGGTGTCTGTAGTTTGTCAAGTTTCCCAGGTGATTCTTGATGTTTCACGGAGAACCGGTGACCTAGACCAGCGCGCACTGGTCATCTGGGGATGGTAATACGCTGGGTGTGATTTGTTAGGTCTGTGCTTCCGCCTGGAAGTCTCCAGGTCTCACCAGTGTCCTCCCAATGGAGATACTGCCCGGGACTTCTAGCGGTTCCTCCTCTCCTTCCCCTTCCCTGTGCTTTGAACTAAACACTTTTCACCAACCTATTCATCTCCACTCCTCCAAGTCTAAGCAGACACTAGCAGGTTTGAAGGAGACAAAGTCTTCTAAGTGCACAGTGATATAAAATCTTAACCGGTTTCCTGTTTAGAATAGGAGGGTAAGTGGTTTGAAGTGCAGGGCCTCGTGAAGGTCATCGGGGGGTGTGGCTCCAGAATCACTGGGGAAGCAGTCTTCGTGGGGGCTCACTCCAGAATTTCTGGATCAGAATCATCATATTCCATTCTGTTTATTATTCTTCCTCTCCCTGAGAGGGCAAAGTATATTCAATTGGAGCAAATCTCTAGCTTCTGTAGAAGACTATTGAATGAATGTCCTTCGGCCCGTGTGGTCTCTTTAATCTCCTGCTTGTAATTGTCAGGGAGAATGAAGAGAGCGTTAGAGTGTCTGTGAAATTAATGTTTGCTTAACACCACTTGTTATTCCTTTTTCCTTTTTGTCATTTCTACTAACTCGTGGTTCGATATAAGGACTCCTAGCTGTGGTTCCGTCTTCAGGGCGGGGTTACTTGCTCAATTGTGAAATGGGTGTGGAAGTGTGAGGTTGGGGGGTGTTTTCAGATTGGATTCTAGAATTCAGAGAGTATCTGGGTAAGAAAACTGCATACAAAGGTTTCTGTTTTCTTGGTGTCTATGTTCTACTTACTCAGTACGGTGTTGCACCTGACTCACAGCATAGGCCTAGTGTTGTGAATGGTTTTCGTTACTGATTTTGCTTTTGTCACGGATTAACTCCTTCCGCAGACGCTGGTGTACATATTGCGTGCCAGGCATGTTCTGGGAAGGCAGCAGCGAACACTGGAACTAAGGCCTTGCCCTCATGGCGCTTACTTTCCTTGGAGATACTGGGCAGGTGGTTGGGTATCCTCTGGGGAGGTCGAAGTAAAAAGAACAAGTGACGTTGTGTAAGATGTTAAGGGCCCTGAAGAGAAATCGAGACGGTTGGAAAGGAGACCTGAATGTAATGAAGGAGCAAACCACACTTCTATCTGCGGGGAGAGCCAAATGGTTAAGAGAGGGGATAAGGCCACCAAGGTGGTCAGGGTCCACCCTGTGAGACTGTAGGCAGGGAGGATTTTGAGGGACCGTGAGGGGCTTCTGAACCACCGGCCAACATGGCTGACTTGTGAATGGGACCACTGGGTGCAGTGTTGTGAATGGGCCATAATGGGGACAAGGTGGGAGCCTGTTGCAGATAATTGAGGGGAGCCGGCATTGGTTTGACCAGGAGGTGGTATGAAAGGTCGTGAGCAGTGGTTTTGAAGGCAGAGCCTCCAAGACGTGCTGATGGATCGGGGATGGGGTTTGAGGGAGAACCGGGTAGAAGCCGAGGGGACCCGAGCAACGGGCAGGATGGGCTTGCCAGCAGCGGAGGTGAGGACCTCTGTGAGAGCAGGGCTGGGGAGGTGGGGGCAGGGAGGGAGCCGGCATTCATTTGGGGACATTTTAAAATTGCAATGCCGCTCAGATTACAGGTGGAGGTGTTTTGTGGGTGGCAGGAGTTGGGGGAGAGGGAGGTGGAACGTTGGAGGGCCCAGCCCGTGAATGGCATTGAGAGCCCGGGGAATGGATGAGCCATAGAGGGAGGGAGCACGGCTGCAAAAGGAAATGTGTCTCTGGGCCTGAGCTCAGGCTGCTCTGGGCAGCGGAGACAAGGGTGTGTCTGGTGTGTTGGGGATTGAGCTGCTTGGCAGACCTTTAGGGGGGATACTGAGCAGGTAGGTAGGTAGGAGTCCAGCAGTCAGAGGAGAGGTTAGGGTAGAAGATGTAAATTGAAATCCCCCTAAAGATGTTTAGATGCTGGGTGAGGGGCCCTAGGAAGGGTAAGGATGGAGAAGTGGGGTCCAGGGACTCATCCTCGGTCACCCCAGGCTCACAGGTTGGCAGAAGTGAGGCTGGTGGAGCGGAGGATTATGCAGCAGGGCAGCTGGTGAGGTGGGCACGGGCGGGCGTGCGGAGGCTGGGAGTAGAACAGAGGGGACTCTGTCAGATGCTGCTGGGCTCGCTAGGGAGCAGGGAGCTGAGGGTGTGGAATGGACTTCTGAGTTTGGTGACAGTGGAGGTCAGTCACGTGCTGGCCACCCCAGCGCGCTGGTCCGTGGGGTGCAATCCTGATGGGGGAGGGCCAGAGGGTGAGACACACGGTGGGTGCGGTGAGTGTCCCTGACCATCCCGGAGCTTTCGGGAAGGGGGAGATGCTGGCGAAGCTGGAGTCAGTTATGGGGAAGAGGGGACCCGTTTATAAAAGGCAGCGGGGTAGGGGTGCGGGCGCCTGGGTGGCTCAATCGGTTGAGTGTACAACTTCGGTTCAGGTCCTGATCTTGAGGTTCGTGGGTTTGAGCTCCGCATCGGGCTCTGTGCTGCCAGCTTGGAGCCTGGAGCCTGCTTCCTTCCGATTCTGGGTCTCCGGCTCTCTCTCTGCCCCTCCCCCGCTCACACTGTTTTTCTGTCTCTCAAACCTAAATGTTGAAAAAAAATAAAAGGCAGCAGGTATTGAGGTGGGCGCCTGCACTGACGCAGCGGGAGGACTTTGGGAGAGGAGTTACCTGGAGGCCCCACACCTGTCCCTTATGTCACCCGAGAAGGGAAGACTCCCTTGTCAGCCCTACTGGGACAAAGAAAAAAATGTAAAATTCTTTGTGTTGTGGAGGCTTTTTCATCAGGAACTGCACCCCCGACCCCGCATAACTGCACTTTGAAGCATGAGAATTTGTGTAATTTAAAGGTGGTTCTTTTTCTTTTCAGGCATCATGGACAAATCTAAGGAGAACTGCGTCGCAGGGCCTGTGAAGGTAACTCGACTAATCTGTGATCTCGGTCACATTTAGAAGACCAGATGGAGGCTGGTGGTAGATCCGGAGTTCTTCCCCACTCACTCTGCAGTGTAACCTCAGAGGTCTCCACCAGTCCTGACGAGCTAGTCCCCTTTCTCGGCATCCGATAACATGTCGTTGATGGTCACCTAACTGTCATTTGTTCTGCTTTGTCTTCTAGCTGGCTCTTCTGTCTCTGTGTCTCCCTTGGGTGCAGGATGGTGATGCTTGCCTGTATTTGCTTGCTTGCCAGAAATTAAGTTGCTCTGCCGTAGCCTGTTCTGGGCACCATTCAGGGGATGGCAAGCTCCTAGGAATGCCGGGCTGCATTTCAGTGAGCATTTCCTGGGGGTCCACTCTGAGCCGGGTTCTGTCGGATGCAGGGAGCGTGTGGTCTTTGACTGAAGAACTTCGCCGTTTGGGGGAGTTGTGAGCCGGTACTACGCCTTCACATACGTGTGTATAAGATGACCCAGCGCCTCCGTGCAGGGGGCTCCCGTCAGGTTGGATGGGTCGGAGTCCAGGAAGCCTTCACCAGGAAGGACCTGCGGCTTCTCATATTTGGGGAGCAGCTGGGCGAATGAATCTTTCTATAAAGATCTTTTAATAGAAGTAAGCCCCAGATTTTTTTTCCTTCCAGGAAATCAGCATAAAAATACAAATCTTGCTTGATTTGTGTGGGTTAGAGGGGGGTCTTGTTTTTGGAAGTTTCTTTTTTTAAAAATTCATTGTTTTTTAAAAAATTTATTATTGAGAGAGTGCAAGTGAGGGAAGAGAGAATCCTAAGCAGGCTCCACGCTCACCATAGAGCCCAACGTGGGGCCCAATCCCATGACCCTGGGCTGCCCCGGTGCCTCAGGTTTTTTATTTTAATACCAGTGCAGTTAACACACAATGTTACAGTAGTTTCAGGAGTACATTACGGTGGTTCAGTGCTTCCGTATGTTACTCAGTGCTCGTAAGGGTCAGGGTCCTCTGCAGCCCCGTCCCCCGACCCACCTCGCCTTGGGACCATCAGTGTGTTCTCCATTGTTAAGAGTCTTCTTTTTGTTTCTCTCTTCCCCCTCCCCTTTGCTTGTTTGTTTCTTAAATTCCACAGATGAGTGAAATCATATGGTATTTTGTCTTTCTCTTACTAATTTTGCTTAGCATTGTACTCTCTAGTTCCATCCATGGCATTGCAGACAGCAAGATTTCATTTTTTGTGGCTGAGTAATGATCCCTTGTATTTACCACATCTTTATCCGTTCATCCATCAGTGGATACTTGGGCTGCTTCCATAATTTGGCTCTTGTGTTTTTTTGTGTCTTTTTGTTTGTTTTTAATGTCTATTTTTGAGAGAGAGACAGAGAGACAGAGCATGAGCAGGAAAGGGGCAGAAAGAGAGAGAGGGAGAGAGGAGGGAGAGAGAGATACAGAATCTGAAGCAGGCTCCAGGTTCTGAGCTGTTAGCACAGAGCCCAATGTGGGGCTTGAACTCAGAAACCATGAGATCATGACCTGAGCTGAAATCAGATGCTTAACCGACTGAGCCCCCCAGGCGCCCCTTTAACTTGGTTCTTATAAATAATGCTATTATAAACATAGGGGTACGTATATCCCTTTGAATTAGTGTTTTTGTATTTTTTGGGTAAATGCCCAGTAGTGTGATTACTGGATCGTGAGGACCCTCCGTACTGTGTCCCGCAGGGTCTGCACCTGTTCGCATTCCCGCCAGCAGCGCACGACGCTCACCAGCACTTGTTGTTTCTTGTCTTTTTGAGGGTTTGAGAAGTTTTCATTTTCAAAAAAAATGGATGCTTCTCCTTTATTTACTGGCTGAAAGTATAAAATGGCCTATTAGAGAAAGGCTGACCCGAGTCATTGTGTTTGATTCTCAATTCCTATGAAAATATCATTTTAAGAATCTGGTGTTTAAAATGTTTCACTGCCTGAATGCCTACTGGGTTGCGGACGTTGCTAATTTCAGAAGTCATTGATTTCTTATTTGGAAGCTGGAAATGGTCTCTTGCGAGGCGTCCTACCCAGTGAGCTTGTGATGAACTCTGATGCTCCCCTTTCCAGCAGCTTCCATCGCTCCTGAGGAAACTTTCTCCGATGCAGTTGGAGGAAGTCCTCCACCCCCATTTTAGTTTGATTAGTTCAGGGCCTTAGAATTAACAACCTTTTAAGCTTATGATACCGTTCTTACAGGCGTGTGGATCATAGATTTTGGCATAACTTTTTGAAGAGCCTGTTTGTGTCCTCTTTGCTTAGTTCTTTTGGCTCAGATCCATTTTGTAAGTGCTCGGACAAGGAAACATTAGTATATAATAGTAGTAAGAATTTTGTGGAAAATCCTATAAATGCAAAAATTCAGACAACCTTTTTTAAAAATCTTTTTGTTTTAAGTTTATTTTTGAGAAACAAGTGAACGAGGGAGGGGCAGAGAGAGGGAGAAAGAGAATCCTAAGCAGGCTCTGCATTGTTTGCACAGAGCCCAAGGTGGGGCTCGAACTCACAAACTGTGAGATCAGGACCTGAGGTGAAACTTCAAATCAGACACTTAACCGACTGAGCCACCCAGGTGTCCCCTGGTAATGTAAAATGTCCTCACCGAGGGGCGCCTGGGTGGCTCCGTTGTTTAAGCCCCACTTGGCTTGGGTCATGATCTTGCAGTTTGATTTCCAGTCCCGCCCTGTGCTGTCTGCTGTCCCTGCGGAGCCCACTTCAGATGTTTGGGTGCTCTGTCCCCTCTCGCTCACTGCTCCTCCCCTACTTGCGCTTGCACACTCTGTGTCTCTCTCTCTCTCTCTCTCTCAGAAAAAAAAAATCCCTACTACCAGATAACCACTGTTGAATATTTTGACACATCTCTTTGTCTTTTTTCTAAACATATTTATGATATTGCCAAAGAAATGTCGGTGGGATTGGGGTTTTGGTATAAAGCTCCTGCATTGCTTTTTGTTGAGTAATAATTCCCAAGTCGCTGAGCATTCCTGGGAAGTGTTTAACGGAAGATGGAGGTTTAGTTACTGACAACTTGTTGATAGGAGCATGATTTTGGGGTGGGTAGGAGGATCATTCTGCTCTTCCGGTCAGCCGCGCACTGACCACATGCTTCGGGAGCGCGAGGCACATCGCTCTCCCCTTCGCTCTCAGTGACCTTCGTTATTGTGTCACCCTAGAAAACAGACTTTGTGGAATTCTCAAAATACCCGCTTTTGTCTCTGAACACCATGGCCTTTATTTGTCCCTCCCATCCCAGCCTACACTCCCGCTCGGTGATGGTGCAAAACGCGTTCCGGTGACCCAGCCGTTTCCGTCTCAGAATCCGTCATGTGCCAACAGCGGCCAGGCGCAGCGGGTCTTGTGTCCTTCCAACTCCTCCCAGCGAGTCCCTTCCCACGCGCAGAAGCTCGTGTCCAGCCACAAGTCGGTCCAGAATCTGAAGCAGAAGCAGCTGCAGGCGACCGGCGTCCCTCGACCTGCGTCTCGGCCGCAGAACACCACCCAGAGCAGTGAGCAGCCGTTGCCGTCGGCCCCCGGTAAGGCGGCTTTTGGCGGCCACGGATTGTTACTCCTAATTGCTTAAAAAAAGGAGGTTTAGTGGGGGTGGGGGCCAGACTTGGGTTTAGTGTTTGGAGCCCTGGCTTGGACATCATTTTTACCGAGGATAGGGAGAAAAATCTGTTGTCACGTTGAAGCAGCAGGGTCTCCCGTGGGCCGGCGCGGCGCTCAGGACAGAAGACCTGATTCCCACTCTCGTGGTACGATTGAGGACCTGGAAGCTTCCAGAGTCTGGAGTGTGGAGGGCAGTCGGGGTAGCGGGTGGGCCTGGATGGCCCGAGGCCGGCCAGGTGAGGCTCGTGGAGGAGTGGGGCTTTGTCCCCTCATGTGGGGAAGTGCCGAGAGGTTTTCCTTCTAGAAGGCTTACTCTGGATGTGTGGCGTGAACCGGAGAGAAGCCGGCTGCACTTGGGGGGCTGTTAATGGTCCTTGTTCCCGGGCCTGGCGTGCCCAGTGCCTCCCCCCACGTCGTCTCCCTCCAGCCTCGCGGCCACCCTGTGAACGTGGCAGGTGACTAACTGTTTTACAGACGAGAGAGTGGAGCCTCGGAAGCAGTAACTTGCCCACAGGCACAGGATGGAGGGGTGCAGGCGAGTCCGAGGGCTGACCTTGGACGCAGACTGGGTAGAACCAGGCAGTAAGCTGGCTGTCGGGACAGTGGTTACGCTGACGGCATTAACCGGGGTCGCTCGGAGCGGAGGAGAAAACCACTCTGGGGCGGTCCCGGTGTCTGAGCGGAGCCCACCTGCTGTTTGCGGCTTGGCGTGGGAGCGTCCAGCCTCTGGCTGAGGAAACAGTCGCGTCAGCACCCTACCGTGCAGTTGGCTTACGGCGCATCTTGCCCAATCCGGGGCTTCTGTTTTTCTATTTCCCCGTGGCGAATATTGGAGGTCGGCGGGTTGAGGTTCTGTCGCACGCTGTTATTTTGTACGTGGGGTTTGGAGAGTCGGCTGGCCCACCTGCTGGCGGGCGCTTATCCTGGATGGAGAGATGGCAGTTCTGCCTTAGAGGGTCTTTGTTTGGAAACCGAGGCTTCTGGGAGAATCTGCATAGACTTGAGTCTTTAAATCATCAGAAGGCCTCGCTGTATATATGATGCTCATCTTTAGAAATCTATAAAAGAGTTCACCTGGTGGGAGTCAGGCCTATAAAGAAAACTAAAGCTAAAGAGAGGTCCCATTCTGCACGCACCGTTAAAGATTTTGGTGACCACTCTGATTCATTTCTGTTCACAGATTTTTAATTTATTCTGTATAGTTATCCTAAAGTAATTATAATTGTTCTAAAAACAGGTTTTTAATTTATTCTACATAGGAAATAATTCTGAAAAGCAACTGGCAGCAAAACAGAAAAATGAAGAATCAAAAAAGTAAGCTTTATCTTATTTACAGAGTTCTGTGCTATCATGCTGTTAGAATATACTGCTAAATTGCAAGTTGAATTATGGGAGCTCATTAAAAAATAAGAAAGGTCTCTATATTTTGACGTAGGCTAGAGAAATGTTTCCAAATTCTAATCTTTGGAAAATGGGAATTTTAATGATGTTTACTCGCGACTCCAGCTTTTCTGACTGCTTTCCAAATTTAGAAAAACCTTGTGTGAATCTGTTACAGAAATGTGTGTAAAATAAGTTCCTCCCTACCCTCAGAAGTAACCACTGCATATAGCTTAGATGTGTGTCTATACTTATATGTGTTTTTAAAAATTTTTAATATTTATTTTTGAGAGAGACGGACTGCAAGTGGGGGAGGGGCAGAGAGAGAGGGAGACACAGAATCGGATGCAGCTCCAGGCTCTGAGCTGTCCGCACACCCAGATGCCCCTACACTTATTTGTATTCTTAGCAAAAATGCAAAAAAATGTATTGTGTCTTAAAACTATACACACGCTATAAATGACTATGAATATTTTGACGGTATTCATTGGATTATTCTTTATAACATCTTCCCTAGATATTTCCCAAAAGCTTGCTCTCAATTGCTGAACTGCCTAGACTCTAGAATGTAGGCTATAATGTCTAGAGTGTAGGAGGCGGAGCCAGGAGTGAACCCCCGGGCTTTCTTGCTTGGCTGCTGAACAGCGGCTTCCTGCGACTCTAAATCCAGTTCTGGCCCCCGCTCCCTGGGAGGATCTGTCCTGCCGGCCTTCGTGCACCGAGAGTCGGTGGCACCTCTAGGCCGGAGGAGGCGGCCGTGGCTAGCCTGCTAGAGGCCCGCAGACCGTTAGTTCTGGAGACTTCCTCCCTCTAGTTACTTCCGTAACCTTTTCCCGTGGTCTTTAGTGGTCGTGGGAACAGGTCTGTGACTCAGAGTGCGCTGCTGCCTTGGGACACTTTTGCGTTGATGCTTCAGCTCAAAAAGCCCAGACTGTTCCTGGTCGCTGACTCCCAGGGTCATGGGCAGGTAGGGGAGTGGGAGATCTAATGTCGTGGAGACCCACGTAGCGTAGTTGCTGGCTTGGTTCTGGCCGAGGGTTCCTGCTGAATACATGACATATAAAATTATTTCTAGGTCCATCTACTACTCGTTAATAAATTGTTAGAAAAGATTTGTCTTCTTCATATTTTAAAATACTCAAATTTTTTCCTAGAAGGCAGTGGGCTTTGGAAGATTTTGAAATTGGTCGCCCGCTGGGTAAAGGAAAGTTTGGCAATGTGTATTTGGCGAGAGAAAAACAAAGCAAGTTTATCCTGGCTCTTAAAGTCTTATTTAAAGCTCAGCTGGAGAAAGCAGGCGTCGAGCATCAGCTGAGAAGAGAAGTCGAAATCCAGTCCCACCTGAGGTAGGTTTCCAGATTGACGCTCAGGAGAATGTGGGACAGAACCTGGTCACTGAGGGTTAAGCCATGCCCGCTCTGTAGGCCTGCACCATGGGACTCCAGAGAGTCATTTAATTTGGCATCTTTTTTTTTAATGTTTGTTTATTTTTGAGAGAGACAGAGCACAGTTGGGAAGGGCAGAGAGAGAAACACACACACAGAGACGCAGAATCCGAAGCAGGCTCCAGGCTCTGAGTTGTCAGCACAGAGCCCAACGCAGGTCTTGAACCCACAAACCGTGAGATCATGACCTGCGCCGGAGTCGGGTGCTCAGCCCAGGTGCCCCGGTACCTCTGAGTTCTAAGCAGAGGTCGCAAACTGGCCGCCTACAGGTTGACTTTGGCCAGGGGGTCTTTTTCTTTTCTTTTTTTGCTCTCTAGTCATTTCAGACTTGAATCACTTGTTAGTACTTAAGAACCTGTCCACCTCAGACCTGTGTCCTTCCCTGGCAGCAGCAGGCCTGAGCCGAAGGGCTGCTGTCCTGGGCTGTGTTCTCAGCGGCACACGTCCGTGGCTGGGGAATATGCTTTTAACTGTGCCTCCTAGTGCCTGGGAATCAGAAAGATAAACCTGAAGGAAGGAAATAGTCTTTGTTTTTTGTTTTAAATTTTTTTTAGTGTTTATTTTTAAGAGACAGAGACAGAGTGTGAGCAGGAAAGGGACAGAGAGAGAGGGAGACAGAATCTGAAGCAGGCTCCAGGCTCCGAGCTGTCAGCACAGAGCCTGATGTGGGGCTCGAACTCCAGAGCCACGAGAGCATGACCTGGGCTGAAGTTGGTTGCTTAACTGACTGAGCCCCCAGGCGCCCTTGGACGGAAATAGTCTTAACCAAACCTGAGGTCCATTAATACCTTGCAGTGCTTGTAAACTGATTTGCAGATGTATTTTTTTTCCAGAGTAGGTGTTATAGTTTGAGATTCTCGAGGGGGTGAGGGGTGCGGTAGGGGGTCTGGGACCAGAACTAACTTTCCCTGGTTTTACGGGAGGGGTTTGATGTACTTAGTGCATATTCTTGTATCCGCCCCATGAAGCAGGTGTCGGACGTTCCCCCTTTGTTGCAGGCATCCAAATATTCTCAGGCTGTATGGTTACTTCCATGACGCCACCAGGGTTTACCTCATTCTAGAATATGCCCCTCTTGGAGCTGTCTACCGAGAACTTCAGAAACTGTCCAAGTTTGACGAGCAGAGAACTGCTACCGTAAGTTTCCATTTGCTGTCCCGACTTGCGGCAGCGTGCCCTTCATTACAGAGTCCAGGTGGTTTCCTCTAAGGAAAGATTGCTTCATAGGATCAAGTATTTGAATGAAAGAATTAGAATTCTTTAGTTGTACCAAACGTGCAGATAAAATCTAGAATATTCTGGCTGGTGTGTTTCCACAGGTGTTTTCTGTAGAAATGTATAGATGAATAGTTGCCCTCTTTTTTAAAAATTAATGTTTATGTTAGAAAGTGCAAGTGGGGGAGGGGCAGAGAGAGAGGGAGACCTAGAATCCGAAGCAGCTCCAGGCTCTGAGTGGTCAGCACAGAGCCTGACGTCGGGCTCGAACCCACGAACCGTGAGATCATGACCTGAGCCAGAGCCGGACGCTCAACCGACCGAGCCACCCAGGCGCCCCTTTGTAGCTGTCCTCTTCTTAAAAAGTTATTCTATAATACTTTCAGATGTACAGAATGTGAAGATAGTGCAGGCTTATTTTCTCTTATTTATCTTAGGTTAGTGTGGGCTCCCTCCTGTCAACCTGGCTCAGCACTGCGGGCGTTGGCGTGGGTCCCCTGGCTGAGCCCTTCGTGTTCGTTAGTTTTCTCTGCTGTTAAGTTACCCGCTTTCTCTTGGCGTGCTGTGTATCTCAGGTGCGTTGCTATGTACAACCCACACTTGAGGAGTAGGGATTAGGTGCCACCCCAACTTTAAATAAATTATAGAAAAAATTATATAAGTAATATATATTTTTTATATTTTATATATAAATTATATAAAAAATGAAAAATGTTTCTTCTGACCATGATATTTGCTTTCTATAGTCATTTGTTGAGTAGAACATTTTGGTGTAGAATAACATGTTCAGTTCTGTCTAGCGGCTGCTATGGGAAACTTTCTTAAGCATGGGGTGCCTGGGTGGTTCAGTCACTTAAACGTCTGACTGCGGCTCTGGTCATGATCTCACGGTTCATGGGTTTGAGCCCCGCACTGGGCTCTGTGCTGACCGCTCGGAGTCTGGAGCTGCTTCCGATTCCGTGTCTCCCTCTCTCTCTCTGCCCCTCCCCGGCTCACATGCACGCTCTCGCGTGTGCGCACTCTCTCTCAAAAGTAAATAAACATTAAAAAAAAAACCAGCTTCAGCCGGCAGTACGCTAATAATTCTTACGCTAACGCAGATTCTGGACTTGCTGGATGTCTCTTTGGCTGAGACGAAAACAAAGCTAACAGAAGGACTGACTCGCTGTGTGTGCTTTTTAAGCGGACTCATGAATATGTACGCCCAGAGATTTAACCCGCTACTTAACATGCACATATATCTGCTCTTAACTTTTTTTGTTCAAGATTACTTTTTCCCCTTAAATTTTGAGCTTCAAGCGAATCCCTCGGTTATAAATTGATCTTGGTCTTAAAAATGGGAGTTAAAAAGGAATGGACTGTGCCTGAAAATTAAAATTCATTGCTAAAATAAAATAAACAAAAAGTAAAATAAAATAAAGTCATTGCTACTGGTAGTTCTAGCTCATCAGTATTTCCCCCATCCTTCGATATCCTGTCTGCTGTATGAGCAAATAAATAACTTGGTGTGGAATAACGTGTACTTTATGCTAAACATGAATTTGGTTCAATTTTCTATTTTAAGAGTCCTCTGTTGTTTCTAGATTTTGCCTTAAAACCCTATAAAACATGTTGAAGTTGATGTTGGGTTTCCTTTCAGAAGAGATGTCTAAATTGTGTTATGCAGGGGTGTCTGGGTGGCTCAGTCAGTAAGTGTCCGGCTTCGGCTCGGGTCATGATCTTGCGGTTCGTGGATTCGAGCCCCGTGTCCGACTCTGTGCTGACCGCTTGGAGCCTGGGGCCTGCTTCG
>NC_043711.1:100378867-100394340 GCF_006229205.1 Suricata suricatta | reverse complement strand
TTCTCTGTCGTCTGCTTTTGTCAGCAGCCTAGTCCTTTCTTGTCCTTAATACAGAGACGGAGCTTCATTCTGCAAATAAGAGCTAAAACATTCGCTGTTTTAATTTAATTTGGGTCTGATTGAGATTTTGAAGCCTCACGCGAGGTGTAGGGCACTAAAAGCCTGCGTCTGCTGGTAAGCTTGTCAGCGTTGGTGAAGGACTTGAACAGTTACAGCCGTGATAAAGTGGCTAAGAAACATTGTAGAGTCTAAAATAGAGGACACGGTGGGGGTGGGGCTTTAGTCTTGTTAGGTCACTTCTAATCGGCAGCAGTACACTGAATCTGCTGTTACAGTGTCTCTCTGTCTCTCTCTCTTTTTTCATGAAGAGCTGGTTGTCTGTCACTAGGGGGGGCTATTGGCACCTAATGAGGCAAATGACAATGAAGAGTTGTAGGCTTAGTGGACCTTAACCTGTGCCGTGGTGTCAGTGCTAGGACAGAGAAGTGTCCCTCTCAGAAGGATCCGCCCTGTAGGTGTGGATGCTCCCCTCGCCACCCCCCCCCCCCCAGCACAGTAACCGGAAGAGCCCCCAGGTGTGTTGTTGTTGGAGGGACCTTCTGACTCGGTCCCTTTCCAGCGGCTCGGGGGTGACGGGCGGGTTTCTGGTGTGCCCTCTGGGTGCCGGGCGTGGCGAGCCAAGCTGCTGACGTTTGCCGGCCCCCGTTAAAAACTCACGGAAGTGCCGGGTTGGCGGTTGATTGCTCCCGTCTGTCTGGTGCCCACGTTCTACAGGCACCAACATTGTGCCATATTGGCCGTGTCTATTTTTTGGCAAACTTTCAAAAATAAATTGCAGACGTGATGCATCATTCTGTGAGCCCTTCAGTACGTATCTCCTAAGAGTAAGGACACTGTCCCTATGATCACGACCATTCGTGCCCCTCAGAAAATTAACAGCTTTCTCGGTAACAGTTTGGTCCATGTTCACACTTGTGCAGTTGTCCACAAAATTGTAGAGCTGGTCTTATAAGTCAGAATCCAGCCGAGGTCTATCCATAGATTGCATTTGATTGTGTTTCTTTTGTCTAAATTTAAACCCGTTGCCTCGCAATTTAAAATGGATTTTATTTTCTTTTTTCCTACTTATTTTTATTTTTTATTTAAAAAAATTTTTAAAGTTTGTTAATTTTTGAGAGAGAAAGTACGAGTGGGGGAAGGGCAGACAGAGAGGGAGACACAGAATCAGAAGCAGGCTCCAGGCTCTGAGCTGTCAGCACAGAGCCCGACGCAGGGCTTGAACCCACGAACCGTGAGACCATGACCTGAGCTGAAGTCAGATGCTTAACCAACTGAGCCACCCAGGTATCCCTATTTTATTTCTAAAAATTTGTAATGCTTATTTATTAATTTTGAGAGAGAGAGAGAGACAGAATGTGAGCTGGTCAGGGACAGAGAGAAAGGGAGACACAGAATCTGAAGCAGGCTCCAGACTCTGAGCTGTCAGCACAGAGCCTGATGCAGGGGCTCGAACTCATAGACTGTGAGATCATGACTTGAGCCCAAGTCAGACGGTTAACCTACTGAATCACCCAGACGCCCCTTTTTTTAAACAAATGTCTGTTTATTCTGAGAGAGAGCGAGCATGCAGGGGAGGGGCAGAGAGAGGAAGAGCGAGAGAATCCCAGGCAGGCACCACAGTCAGCGTGGCGTGTGACACAGGGCTCAGATCCCACGATGGCAAGGCCGACACCTGAGCTGATGGCAGAGTCAGACGCTTAACCACCCCTGTGCCCCTAGACTGGTTGTTCTGATTGTGGGGCCCCTTACCTTGGTCCTTCATCTTCTGCAGCAGCTTAGAACCGGAAGTAGGTCTAAGGGCCCGAACAGGACTTGCGGTAAGAATTCTCCCCGGGCCACCCTCACATTTCAGTATCTCTTTTGTGCCAGTGAGGACGTGTCAGAAGGCAGCATGGATCTGCGACACCGCAGCTAGTGAGTCACAGCGGGACAGGTTTTTAGCTTCTTGTCACTGATGTCACCTGACTTTTAAGGCTCTCGGCATTTCTGTAATATCAAAACAACCATGGGACTCCGAATTGTATTTAGGGAGAACTTTCCTTTTCCAGCTGCTTTGAGATAGTGGGGAGACCTCAAGTTTCTTATACTTTTGATCATTTAAGGAGGTTCTGGAGGGGGACACCCTTGGGGCGTGGCCTGGTCGCCAGCTGTGTGACCTTGCGTGTCCCCCTCAACCTGTTTCTTGTCTAACACTGGGGATTTCAATAGTATCTGCTTCACTGCCTTGGATCTGGCTGAGGAAGGGCCCTCCGTCAATGTTGGTATGATCGTTAATGACGTTTATTGGCTCTCAGGATCATAAAAACAGGTGCGTGGGGGGCTCAATCTGTCAAGCATCCGGCTTCGACTCAGGTCATGATCTCAGGGTTGGTAGGTTTGAGCCCCGTGTTGGGCTCTGTGCTGACAGCTCAGAGCCTGGAGCCTGCTTCAGATTCTGTGTCTCCCTCTCTCTCTGACCCTTTCCTGCTCGTGCTCTCTCTGTCTCTCAAAAATAAATTTAAAAAAAAAATTAAAAAAAAAAAAAAGGCGCCTTGACCCGAGCCTGCCTCCGCTTGCAGGAGGACCACCCTGTGCGGCACCCTGGACTACCTCCCGCCCGAGATGATCGAAGGCCGGATGCACGACGAGAAGGTGGACCTCTGGAGCCTGGGGGTGCTCTGCTACGAGTTCCTCGTGGGGAAGCCCCCGTTCGAGGCCAGCACGTACCAGGAGACCTACAGGAGAATATCGCGGGTAAGACCTGAGGCGGGGCGATCCACTGCTGCTTGCAGAGTTCTCAGCCTTGACCTTGGCCCTGAGCTGAATATGCATCCTGTTCTAAGCCGCATTTTGTGATTGTCACTTCTCCCACTCCAGGTCGAGTTCACGTTCCCCGACTTTGTACCGGAGGGAGCCAGGGACCTCATCTCAAGACTGTTGAAACATAATCCCAGCCAAAGGCCGACTCTCAAAGAAGTACTCGAACACCCCTGGGTCACAGCAAATTCATCGAAACCATCCAGTAGCCAAAAAAGCAAAGAATCAACCAGCAAACCATCTTAAGCATCCTGCAGGGGGAGAAATCCGCGGGGCACGGCTGCAGACACTGCCGACGGCCTGCCCGTGACCGAGGGCGCCGCGGACAAGGGCCCGCTGAGCAGGCCGAGCCTCCCCCTCCCCACTCGGTCCACTTCAGGGAACGGTGCGCTCCGGAACACAAGAAGCCACGGGGACTGTGGCCTCCCCACAGCCTGTCTCTGGTAAGGTGTCCTCGTGGAAGAGAGCTCGGGGTCCGACTGCGGGGACAGCGGCCCCCCCGGCCCGACCCCGTCGGTGAAGGAAGTGTGCGCGTCCGCCTTCCTCGGCGCCCACGGCTGGGAGAGCTGTCAGGATGAACCTGTGATTCTTTGAAGGTCAAAATAAAGATCTGTGTCCGGACCGCTGTGTGATTGCCGTGGCACCCCTGCAGGGCCGGGCTCAGCGTCTGTCCCCAGCTCCGCTAGGGGGACGTGGTGGAGGAGGACCCGATGGGCAGGCGTGCGCCCTCGGTGCCTGGTGCCTGTAAACTTCGCCTTGGGGCTGGCTGGGGGAGCCCTCTCTCTGCTGTTGCTACACGTTAAAGGGCTGATCTCTTCCTGTTTTTGATGTTTTATTTATATATAGTTTTGGGGATGCACATTAAGTCACATATAAAATAATTAAAGTTGTCACGTGTGTAACCTTGAAATTATAATGCATTTCCCAGTTCATTCTAGCCTTTGGGAAATGCCGGGCCAAGCGTGGGCCCGCGGGGAAGGCGGAAAGGCCCCTGCATGGTGCCGTCGGGGCTGTGGAGCCGGGCTGGCCCGTGAACGCAGCTCCCCTGCGATCACTGGGGACGGGGCAGCATGGGAGCCCCTGACCGAGGGGGGGCAAGTCAGGGAGCTGGCAAACTGTGATGGGTGATTAGGTAGGAGAGGCGTCCAGGGGAAGTGACATCTGAACTAGGCCTGAAGGGCGGGGAGGACTTACAGGATGGGGGCAGGAATGGCATGGCGAGAGGCCCCTGTGGCCCGGGGGGCGGGGGGGTGCTGCAGGAAGCCTGGCACCACGGGCGCAAGCACTTGGCTGGGTGACTGGCTGGCAGATGCACCCAGAGTTGGGCCGTGGGGGCAGCCAGTGCCCTCTCTCCGGCCCGCACGCCTTCTGTGCCCGGTGAGTGGCACTTCCTGCAGGAGGAGCGTTCCGGGCAGGAACAGCCCAGTGTGGGGAGCTGGGACCCTGGGTGGGTCCTCCTGGGCATCACCTGCTGAGTGAGCAGCGCTTCACGGAAGTGGGCGTGCCTGGCACAGCGTGGGCACCGCGGGGGCTCTCTCAGCGGAGGTGCTCGGGACGGACCCAGGGATAAAGGAGCGGGTTATCTGTGTGCACCTGCCCCCCTCGTCCCCTGGGCTCTGACCGTGGCTTCGGGGCGATGCAAAGAGCTCCACATGTGGGGTCAACTCGTTCTTTGCAAACTGGTTTTCCGAGTGTGGCCCTTAGTTCTCTGAAGGAGGGTTTGCTTGGCTGGAATCCCTCATCCCAGCCACGGGGGGATTTGGGCACAACCTGTGCTCCACCCTCCTGCCCCTTGACCGCTGGCGGAGCTTCCGCTGCTCCCCATATCTGGCTCCTCAGGGATATCTGGCAGGTCATTGAAAAAACATTTTTTTAGGGGTGCCTGGGGGGCTCGGTTGAGCATCCGGCTTTGGCTCAGGTCATGATCTCGCCGTTCGTGGGTTCGAGCCTCGAGCCGGGCTCTGTGCTGACAGCTCAGAGCCTGGAGCCTGCTTCAGATTCTGTGTCTCCGTCTCTCTCTGACCCTCCCCTGCTCATACTCTCTCTCTGTCTCTCAAAAATAATTTAATAAAAAAATTTTTTTAACTTTATTTTTGAGAGAGAGACACAGAGCTCAGGTGGGGCAGGGGCAGAGAGAGGAGGAGACACGGCATCCGAAACAGGCTCCAGGCTGTCAGCACAGAGCCTGACACGGGGCTCGGACTCCTCAGCTGTGGGATCGTGAGCTGAGCCGAAGTTGGCCGCTTAACTGACTGCGCCACTCAGGTGCTTCTTGACAGGTTATTTTTAATACTTTGTATTACTTTGGAGGTCTGGCATGTGTGTAAACATTTAACAGAAGTGCACGAATACAGCGAGGCCACGTGGGTAATTCTTTCCACCACCTTTACTGTTGGCCCAGAAGTGAGCTGGTGCCCTGCAGGCGTATCCCTGTGACTCCTTGGACTATGTGCTCCTAAGGCATCAAGCTCCAGATGTGTTTCTGCTGCCAGCATCCTCTCCCCAACCAAAAGTGGTGAACTTGACAGTGTCAGGGTTGAAGTTCTGAGGACCTTGCTTTTGTGGCCAAATTTCGATGCAAGGAACCAGATATGAGAAATGTCTAATTATAAGGAAGTGGGCAGCTGGAGCCTGCTTCCGATTTTGTGTCTCCCTCTCTCTCCCCTCCCCCACTAATTCTGTCTGTCTCAAAAATAAATGTTACAAAAGATTCAAAACATAATACCCGTGTGGAGCTGCAGTGGGCATCCAGTCGGCCCCCTAGGGACAAAGGAGGCTTTGCTCCTCAGCCTCGAGCTAAACCAACTTCTCTGCTCCCAGAATAATAGCAGTTCACACACCATCCACCCAAGCGATCGTTAATGTGAAGTGACTGACTTCACCGTGACACCGGCTAACGCGTCATTTCCCCAAGCAGCTGCTTCATAGCCAGCGGCAGGTCCCCCCCTCCCCGGAGAGGAAAGCAAAACTCTGCATAGGCTACAAAGATGTTTATTTGTTTTTACAGAATTCAAGTGGCTCCTTTTGTCATATACAAAATTAGGGCTGAACAATGGCTTACGTTTTTAAAATAGATCATGTTTCAATCCCCTAGTTCCATAAAAACAACGTTAAGTGCGAGCAATCTGTACATCTTGCTGGTGAATTCACATAGTCCCTGCTGCTTTGATTTCATCGTCTCCAGTGTCTCTGTTCTGTTGGGACCACCAGCGGCAGGAATGGAGCGGAGGCGGGGCTTACTCGGAAGGCCATGGCTACTTGGTTTGATGGTTGGTTTTATTGCTTTCCCTGCTGGTCCACTTCCATTCCTCCAAACATGGGATCATGGGATCAAAGTTTCGGACTTCAGCCCTTAAACCTGAGGGACGGTCAGCTTTTCTTGCATAGGCAGGACTGGGGATCGGAACGGTGGGGAGATTGGAGAGAGGGTGGTTAGGAGCACAAAGCCAACTGTGTAGACAGATCAGGCCACGGGAGGAGTTGCCCGCATTCTGTCAGGCCTCCTGCTGAGCCTGTGGAGGTCCCTGGAATTAGATCCCAGAAGGGCAGTTTCAACTTTAAATAGTAAAAACCTTTTGGCAATAGGCCAATTGCTTTAAAAGGGGGGAGAAAAAGCCGCTTTAAAGATCTTGCAAGTGGAGGGGCGCCTGGGTGGCTCCGTCTGTTGAACTCTGACTTCTGCTCAGGTTTGATCTCTCGCATCGGGCTCTGTGCCGACAGCTCAGAGCCTGGAACCTGCTTCAGATTCGGTGTCTCCCTCTCTCTCTGCCCCTCCTCTACTCATGCTCTGTTTCTGTCTCAATAATAAATAGACAACAACAAAAAAAAGGATCTTGCAGGTGGAGAATCTGTCCCACAAAGCTTCTCGGAAAAGCTAGCTGCAGTGACAGGTTGCTAAGGCTTAACCAGGGAGCTGTCAGCAGCCAGGAGGTAAAAGCAGGATGCTCCCTTTAGTTCTCTGATTGTCCCATGTAGTTAAAACCTGAACTCCCTCCACCACGGCGTGGTGTCCACGGTGGCAGGGCAGAACTGGCTGAGTTGGGTTCCTGGTGCGCACAGTGCTTTGTGTGGGCACAGCCTGGCAGGAGCCTTGCATGGATCCCACAGAAGGGACCTCCCTCTGGCTTGCCTGTTCCTCTAGGCCTCAAGCCTCAAGGACAGCAATCTCAATTTGCATCTGTGTGCCTGAGTTTCTCCGTTCTTAACTAGCGTCCCTAACAAGCAGAGGGGAAGACCTCGGGTCAGGCTAAAACTGGCTCAACAGAAAAGTAATCACACATCCCCGCCTCCCCCCACCCCGTGCTGGGTTATTTTGTATTATTTTGCAGTTGTCTCCCATTCACGGCAAGTTCTACTCAGTTTCCCTTTTAGCGAGGGATAAAAAAATTTTTTCCTATATAACAAAATTTCAACTCCGTTAAAAATGGATGTAGCCACACAATATAAATATTGTGACCGTAGTTCTGGAATGTCTGAAGCTGAAGATCTAGAGGGTTAAGCAAAGATTGTCTTAGCTTTCTGTAGTACGCACGGTATCCAAATTCACCTGTGGATAAGGCCCGGCCAAAGCCGCGTGAGGCCATCGCCATTGGACAGAGTCTCCATATTTTACCTAGACAGGGACAAGTGACCCCCGCCCCCCGCCCCCCGAGTCAGGCATCCCTCCTGTCTGGTTCTGAAGGGGGTTTAGGACCCAGGATACACATGGAAATACTTGTGTTGTTTCCTCCCCATTCAAACAAGTGTAATGAATGCCAACGCGCTGATGCTAATTTAGGTCCTGATTACGTATTGGGAAGGCTCACCTCCTGCTTCATGAATGGAGGCTCTGGCAGCCATTTTGCAGAATATTGCACATTAAACCGCAGGCAGCCTGACAGCAGGTATTGGAGAAAGGGGAATCTTTAAAACCAGCTTAATGAATCGGTGCCCTTTAGGAAGCAGAGCAGAGATGGGCCCCCGGGGCTTCGGCAGACGAGAGCCTCACCAGCCATCTTCCAGAAGGAATGTTCTGTGGGAGATGACAGCGTGATTTGTGATGTTTCGCTGACGTTTTAGATTAGCTATACAAGCCCTGGGACGATTAGCCTTTACAACATTTGTGAAGCAAATAATGACAATTATTTAAAAAACCCTGAAGTTTGCTGGGAAAGGTAAAACTTACTCATGAGAACATAGCACTTAAGTTTCCTGCCCCCCCCAACCCCCCAAAAGCTATACCCTAAGACCAACCCCAAGTTCTATTTAAGAGAATGAGTTCGTCAAGGCTTTGCAGCTGGAGGCTTAAAAAATCCGACTCTGCGAAAATATCTGACGATGAAGGGCACGGACACCAGGGTGATGCTGATCCTCACGGGCGCAAACAGCTTGTGGATGGCGTAGGCCACCACGAAGGTGCTCGTGCCCGCCGCCATTTTCGACTGTACCAGCGACTCCTTGAATCCGAGTTTAAGCAGGACCGCAGACATGTCCACACCGCTGGGGGACGAGGTAAAAAAAAAAACAACAAAATATTATTACTGCAAGGGATTAGACAATCAATTTGGCTCTAAGATTTAAGGTGTTTAAAAAAATGTGGGATGGACGCCTGGGGGGCTCAGGTCATGATCTCACAGTTTGTGAGTTCGAGCCCCACGTCGGGCTCTGTGCGGGCAGCTCAGAGCCTGGCCTGCTTCCGGTTCTGTGTCTCCCTTTCTCTCTGCCCCTCCCCTGCTCATGTGTTCTCTTCCCCTCTCTCTCAAAAGTAAATAAACACTGGGGTGCCTGGGTAGCTCAGTCGGTTAAGCGTCCGACTCCCGGTTTCGGTTCAGGTCATGGTCTCACGGTCCGTGAGTTCGAGCCCCACAGTGGGTTCTGTGCTGCAGGCACAGAGCCCGCTTGGAATTTCTCTTGCTTCGTTCTCCTCCCCAGCTCGCTTGCTCTCTCTCCCTCTCTCCTCCACCCAAATACATAAATAAGAATTAAAAAAAGGTAAGTAAACATTAAAAATTTTTTAAGTATTTTAAAAAACGCAATGAAAGTAACTAAATATGTAAAAAATTCGTAGGAGAAATGGTCTCATTCGTGAAGACTCCTCCTTGATAGGGAAGAAAGGTCTGCTGCTGTCAGAGACCTTACCTGGAGATGACCGTGTAAAACATGCCCAGGGAGATCAGGGAGACGCCAATGTGCAGCGACACGCCAACGGCGCCGTACTCCTGGAAAACCTTGCGCAGCTGCTGTGACTTGCTCTGCTTTCTCTCCTCCGTGCCGCCGCCCCCCCTGCCGGTGGTCGCAGAGAGTTTGCTGGGGTCCTGTGCACACAGCAGAGAAGGGGGTCGCGCTGGGGGCAGGAGTGGGCAGCTCTCGTGCCGCCCAGAGCGCCACCCTCCTTCCTGCCCAGTTGAGACCAGTCCTCAGTCCGCTGCGGCGAACGCCCACATCGACACTTAAGCGTGCCGGAAGGCTGGGTGTCCATCGGGTACCATGGCCTGGATGATGGGCCCCAGAGATGTCCAGGTCCCCATCTCCAGAACCTGTGACTCTATTACCTCACGTGGCAAAAGGATTCTGCAGATGTGACTAAGTTACGGATCCCGAGACGGACAGATGGTCACTGATTTCCTGAGTGGGACCAGTGTCATCCCAAGGGTCCCTATAAGCAGAGAGACGGAGGCAGGAGGGTCTGGGAAGATGTGAGGACGGAAGCAGAGTCCCAAGCGAAGGGGCTGTCCTGCCGGTGTGGACGCTGGGCGGAGGGGCCACAGGCCAGTGAGTGCCTGGGGCCCGTAGGAACTAGAGAGGCAGGAAGTGACTTCTCAGAGCCTCCAGAGGGGACCCACCCTGCCAACGCCTTGACTCTGGCCCAGGTGAGACCCATTTTGGACTTCTGGCCTCCACACAAATGTGTCTCGTTTTAAGCCCCTGCATTTCCGGTAAGCTCTTCGAGGATCAACAGTAACTAAAACCCGGGGTTCGCACACTTGGGGACACCGATGGCGCTTTGTGAAGCATTCTCCCCGAGCCCGGCAGGGCTCGCACGCCTCTCTCCACCTGCTGTGGACTCTGGTCCTCACGACGCCTTCTAGGTAGATCCTAACTTTCTTCCTAAATCACAGAGGAGCAACAGCGGGTTCCGGAGGCCAAAGAACTGGCCCCAAGTCACCGAAACTCGAACCCAGGGCATCTGGGTTCACAGCCTGAGCACGTGACATGCATCCTAGAGCCACAAAACAAGGGCAGTGTGTGTGAAACACAATGAGCCAGAAGCTCTGGCATATTTACCACCAGAATCGAGGTTTACCCCAAGCTCTGGACCGACGGAGGGCCGATTCCTGAGCCACAAATGCGCTGCCTGCAGTTTGCTCGGAAACCACGCATCTGTTGACATTTATTGAGCACTTTCAGGGTCTGGACTGTTTGGGCGAAACAAAAAACCCAACAAGACTGGATTTAAAAAAAAAAAAAAAAAAAAAAGCTCCAGGGTGCCTGGGGGGCTCAGTCGGTTAAACATCCGACTTCGGCTCAGGTCATGATCTCAGGGTTTGTGGGTTTGAGCCCCGCATTGGGCTCTGTGCTGACAGCTTGGAGCCTGGAGTCTGCTTGGAATTCTGCGTCTCCCTCTCCCTCTGCCCCTCCCCTGCCTGCCCTCTGTCTGTCTCTCAGAGTAAATAAACATTTTTAAAAAAATGAAAAAAAGCTCCTTCTCAACATGGAGAGTGGCTTTTTTTATGAAACGATTTCTTGAATCCTAATGACCCATCTCACAGCGCTTCTTGGGAGAAGTATCTGGGTCACTCCGCTCTGGTTCCTGCCTTGCAGCGGGACGGCTTTCTCCTTATATTTTTAGAGTGTGCAGCACCGAGCCACACTTCAAAGGCAAGAGGGAGGAGCGTGACAGCCCAGAGTCCCCAGGACGCAGGGGCAGGACTCCCCAGAGGGAAAATAAAACACAGGGACCCAGGGCACCGCCTCCAAACCCAGCAAGGTTCCTCTGGCTGCCTGGGCCCTCCCAGCCCCGCCCCTGCCCTGCGGCCTTGAGCTCTGACTCAGCAAGCTCCCAGAGCTCCCAGGTGGCCTGGGTGCTGCCCCTTCTGTCTGTCCCTCTGTTCTGGTGCGCAGTGGCTGGAGGCCTGGGCGCGGGGATTAGTTATCGGTTGCCCAGGGTTGCTGGGTAAGCCCCTGCTTCCCCATCCCGCCTCCCCTCTCTCGGCTCTTTCCTGCCCTGTCCTCCAGGAGGGCCCCTTGCCTTGTCCTCAGGTGCATCTGCTGTGCATGGTGGGCTCCTCCCCAGAAGCTTCGCTCCTGGAATTAACCTCAATTTCATAAATGCTGCTCCCATTCCTGGGAATCCAACATGAAGGCCGCTTGCAGACTTACAAAAACAAAGGCTTCACAAAAGGGGAGCTGCGGTTGAGATCCAGTACTGGGTCGTGGGTCTCAGTGCATTCTTTTTTTTTTTTTAATTTTCTTTTAATATCTTTATTTGAGAGAGAGAGGCAGAGAACAAGCGAGGGCGGTGCAGAGAGGGAGGAAGACACAGAATCCAAAGCAGGCTCCAGGCTCTGAGCTGTCAGCACAGAGCTCGACGTGGGGCTTGAACCCACAGACTGTGAGATCATGACCTGAGCCAAAGTCGGATGCTTAACCCACTGAGCCACCCAGGCGCCCCCCCTTTTTAAAAATTATTCAAAAAAAATTTTTTAAGTAATCTCTGCACCCAACGTAGGGCTCGAACTGACAACCCCGGGGTCAGGAGCGGCACCCTCCACCACTGAGCCGGCCGGGCGCCCCTCACAGAGCGCACTCAGCAAGCAGCACCACAGCACTTAGGAAAGGTCTTGGGAAAACCATCTGTGTCCCCGGGACGGACCCCAGGCTTAGCATTTACAGGTGTCATTTCACAAAGCCCCTCATGGTAAACCCAGGAGTGGGCGCCTCTGTGGCTCTGGGGAAAGACAGAGGTTCCGGGGAAGCGACGAGCTGGCTGGCGGGTCACTGCACCGGCCACCGGGAGGCCACATGGCTTCTGTGGTCAGCCTCGCCTGCAGGCCTTGTAAAGGCTGAACATGCCTAAAGTTCCGGAATGCTTTTCCAGGACTTCAAGGCTTTGGAGGGGAGAAGGGAAACCAGTCAGTCCCTTTCGGGCTGCCTGCACATGCCGTCCTCCGAGCTCCTGTCTGGCTCTGCTGCCCAGCGGCCAGCGGCCACCAGCCAGCGGCCAGCACGGCTGCTCGGAGCCCAGGCTCTCGCTGATAAACAAGCCCCACCCGCCCTGCTGCCACCGAGGAAGCACTGCAGACGGAGGCTGCCAGATGCCAGGCGCTGATAGGACAGTAATCTAGGATCTACAGCCCAAGTGCCAGCCGGCGTCCTGAGGCCGAGAGAGAGAAAGACCCTTTCATTTCCCGCCCTTGACCCTCGCCCCGACCGAACCTGATGCCCCTGCGTCCATTCACCAGAGCTGAGTGGCGCTGTCTCTGTTAAGGGCTCCTTTCTTTACAACCTCCGTGTTGGCAAAAGGCCTTCTGGCCAAAAAAGAAAAACACAGAGGCAGCCAGCCTTCCAGCTACGGAATAAGCAGCATCTACTGCAAAACAACGGGAGGGATCAGATATTCAGCCACCGTGGACAATTCCCCGGTTAGGTGGCAGCAGGGTTCATGGCTAACTTTCTAGAGTTAGAACCTTGGACGGTTTTCTTCCTTTTATCGTGGTGAAAGGAAGTCTCTTTGGGCACTGTGAGCCATTCGGTGTTCTTCCTAACCCTGGAGGAGCCCGAAGAAGCTCAAATAAAGGAATGTGGGAGGGAGTGACTTGCAGGGAGTGGAAAATTTTTCAGGCATCCATTTGTGAAATAACACTGTAAGTACCTGTGATGTGATATGGTAGGCATGTACATAACATTGTACATCTCCCAGTGCTTAGCCAAAGTGCTTTTACATCCAGGTGTGTGTGTGTGTGTGTGTGTGTGTGTGTGTGTGTGTGTATGTGTGGCTGCCTCCTCCCCTCAACGCTAACAGTTATTAAAATACAAAAGGCTATATGAGAAGGGGCAGGAAGGTTTGAGGAACGAGCCAAAGATTTTGTGGATGAGTTGCTCACATTGTTTGGAGTGACACCTCTTTTCACTCGTTCACTAGGTCATAATAATAATACCAAATACTACATTACACTTACTTTGTACCCAGCTTTGCTCTGAGTACTCTGAAAATATTAATTCAGATAATCCTCACAACAACCTTGTGAGACAGGTCACCCTCACTTAACAGAAGAGGATCCGGGATGCCCAGAGAGGCTGAGTTACCTTTCAGAGGGTCACACAGGAATTACCTGTCAGAGCTGGCATCTGAACTCACCGAGTGTGGTTCTAAGGCTTTTTGCCTTAATAACTAGGCTATGCGCCTACTCACGGATAACAGCTTGACGCAAGGCACTGCTGTCAGTGTGGGGGACTGAGCAATGAATGAGACAGACAAAACTCTACCCTTAGGGAGCACAGCGTCTACTGGGAGGGTAGGGGCAATCAACAGAAAAGCAAAGCATCAGGGCTGCTAGATGGGAAAAGTGCGGTGGAGAAACACCCAGGAGGGGAGCAGACAGGTCGGGCTGTGGGCAGGGACACTGTCAGTTTAAATAAGGTCATTGGGGAGGAGCTCCCCGAAAAGACCGCACGAGAGCAGAACCAACAGAGATGGAGACCCTGGGGCTCAAAGAGGGTCAGCCATTGGCCCAAGATTTCCCTCCTGTAGTGCAAGTGCAGGCAGGCGGGCTGCCCTGTTAGAGGACAGGACACGGACTCGGGTTAAGTGAAAAGGCAGGATTCTCCTAGTTAGAGCGGAGACTCCCCATTGAAGGCAGACGTGGAGGGGGGGGGGGGGTTGTCTCTCAGGTACTTAAATTCCTGGCACATTTGGAGACCCTGAGCCACACTCCCTCCTCCCAGTGGCCAAAACCAAGGTGCCCGTGAGTAGCCGGGGGCAGCCGACAGGGGTGCCCCTCCACCTGCTCCCAGGCCCCATTGGGGAAGTGTTTTCCCAGGGAGGGGGCACTTGAGTGATGAGTGTTTTGTCCTAACGTCCTGTTGGGTTCTGATCCCCCTTGGACCTGTCTACCTACCAGTAGCCGATGGGGCCCTGGATTTATACACTGACTGTGACGGTAACAACAATAGGTAACATTAATTAATTTAGAACGTACCCGCTGCCAGGTCCGCACATTACCTTGTTTCACATTCGAGCTCTATGAAATGTGAGTTATTAACATCTCACTTTGTGGGCAAACGAACTGAGAGATAGAGAAATGACGGAATCTGACCAAGGCCACAGAACTAGGGAGTAGAGGCAGGAGTACGGGGAGTCTGAGGCCACACTCATCACCACTGCATACACGCATCATGCACATACATACACACGTTCGTACATGCTCCATACACAAACCTGCCGGGGCCAGGGCCTGCGCTGGGGACAAAGCTAATGTGGCTGACGGGACACACAAGCAAGTCAGGAGACCATTCCAGATGACAGGTGCAGGGGCTGATGGGGGGAGGGGGCAGTGGAGGCACCCAAGGTATCACTGGTAGTCAGGGAAGGCTTCCTGGAGGAAGGGATGGGGGGGGGGGCAGCTGACCCCTGAAGTATCACTAGGAGGCAGCCAGATGTGTGTAGAGGGCTCAGGACTTAGAGATCAGAAGGACTGCCTATCAGCGGGGGGAGCAGGAGGCCCAGGAAGGATGTGAGCGGAACCCCCAGGGAACCTTCCTTCCGCAGGCTCCACTGGCACTGTGCTCAGGCCTGCTTCCCAGCTCTTCTGGGGAAGGTCCTACTTTTAGCCCTTTGACAGGTCAGCAAACAGGCTCAGAGCCTTCAGCCTTCTTGGGGTGAGGTCACTCACACAGCTGGTGAGTGGGGGGGAGTCCCCCCCCCAGGTGAAGGGACCAAGGCCGGCGGGCGGGCCCTGAGGTTCTCCCTGCAGGAGGCTGGGCTCTTCGAGTCCCAGCTTGTTAGTCCTGTGTCTCCTGACTGCACTACTTTACTGTTTTTCTTTAAGGAAATGAACTTAAAAAAAAAAAAAACTAACAGAATTTTTTAAAGGAGAGTCCGTATTACCACTCCGACGGGAAACAGTTGTCACTTACCATACACAGAAGGCAACTGAAATGAACCAGGACGGAAGAACAGTGTGTTTCTTGCCTGAAGTCTGGCGGGGAGGCTTGGTCTTTTGGTTTGAGAAAAAGGAGTAGCAGCAAGTGCCGGGAGGTGTTGAGGGCGGCAGCGCCCGGGAGCCTTTCGCCCCCACCCAGGGCGGAGGCGGCTCCAGCCCCACTTGCGGAGGGAACAACTCTGACAGTCAAGGGAAGACCTTAATTCCATGTTCAGGCCCCGGCTACAATTCTCTGGGCCACCACCACGGTACCGGCGGACGCTCTGGGAACCTGGGGCTCTGCCAGAGGCCCTGTGACCTTGGGTAGCTCAGCAGACCTCCCTGAGCCTCAGTTTCTCCGGCTGTCAACTGGGAGGCTCACCTCGGCTTTTAGGGACTGGGGTCTTGGGAACCCTGGAGGGGCTCGGTCTCGCACAGCTGGGCTAGCGAAGCTGTCCCTCCGCGGAGGTCGGCCGGGATCCCGGCGCCCTGGGAGCA
>NC_043711.1:100346958-100378767 GCF_006229205.1 Suricata suricatta | reverse complement strand
AGCCGCACGCAGGGTGGGCGGGGCTGGCGCCGAATGCAGAGTGGGCGGAGTCGGACCCGGAGCGCCTGGCGGAGTTAGCGGGGCGGGGAATTCGCGCCTGCTCCCGATCCTTGGAGTTTAAAGCTGCTCCTGTTGACGGTGGCCAAGAACATGTGAAAGAAGCCAGCACAAGTTGAGGAAGAACACCTCTTCCCCCCACGGCCCCGGGCCTCGCAGATACAACTATGATGTCTGAAGATTTTTGTTTTTGGATGATGTCTGAAATGGTGGCTAATGAGAACACCTGGAGTAGTTCCCAGCAACGATGTGAAGACTACTGACACATCTGAAAAGTGTGAAGGGTAACAGGACACAATACGTACAGAGGAAACCAGCGCCTGCTTGTTCTGTTGGCAATTGTGGCAATTTTAAAAGCCCAGTGGATTTTTTGATCATAATAAATAATACTTTATTGTAAGCAATAAAGTTCAAATGGGATGGCAGGTAACTTTGTTTATTCATTCCACAAACACGTTTTGAACAACTGCACTCAGTCCTGGGGACCATTCCAGGTGCTGGCAGCACAGCCGTGAACTCGGAAGACACGGAGCTCATGATCTACTGGGGAAGATGTTGGGGAAATAGAATTTAAAACGGAAGCTGCTGACAATCCAGAAAACTTTCTTACAAAAGGGAAAGAGAAATAAAACAGTTTTATTACTGAATAAACATTGAGCCAGAAAGGGCTACCTATCACAGGCAATTCAGCAGAGACAGAAAGAAATCTCACCCTTTTGTGCAGCTGAGCAGATGCAGGCCATTACGCCCATGTTCTCAAGATAAGTGAAAACTGACTGTCAAGTAAGAGGATCTGAAAGCACCCTGTGTCCCACAGTTCATCTCAAAGCCATTGGTCATTGGGATGGCCGTTTGTGATTGCTAATTGTCTTGATCCAAAGGTGTGACAACACTTCTCGTGACTCTATGACAAGCATGAGATTCTAACAGGGAGCTAGTCACTTAAGTGAGACCCTCCCCTACACCGGGGGTTCCTATCTTTCTGTGGGTTTACGGGCCGGAGAGCTGGCTCTCAGACTCTGAAGAAACACATTTCTGAGTTGTAAACAGCTGACCTCACCTTTGAAAAGCTTTGCATGCATCTCACAGGGGCAGAAAAGGAATTTTCAAGTTTTCTAACAAATGCTCTAAGAGAAGGAGGAGGGGTCTCTTTTTGCACCATGAAAAATTCATTAAAACAATTTTTTAAATTATTTTAGAAAGAGTGGGTGGGGAAGGAGCAGGGAGGTGGGGATAGAGGATCCGAACTGGGCTCTGTGCTGACAGCACAGAGCCTGGTGCGGGGCTCGAACTCATGACCTGTGAAATCACGACTGGGGCTGAAGCCAGACGCTTAACTGGCTGAGCCACCCAGTTACCCCAAATTCATCTCACCCTTATATAGACAGGCATTAAGTAAGCATACTCTGATGTCCGGCAGCAGGAAGTGCTATGCGGATGAGAGGTAAGGGATTGGGGAGTAGCATGTGTGTGTGTGTGTCTGTGTGTGTGTGTGTGTGTGTGTGTGATTTTAGATCACCTGGTCCAATAAATGTCAGGAGAGAGTTCCTGTGCCCTGAGCCCGAAGCGAGAAAACCAGGGAGGGCCCTCCCAGGAGCCAACAGGGTTAGGGCTTTTGTGTATGTCCAGGAAGCTTTCTACATGTCAATAGTCCCATCTAGTTGTGTGTGTGTATTTCCAAAAAGGGGATTATAATATGTCCTTGGTTCGCTTTTTTTTACCCACTATTCTATCAAGGACATCTGTCCATGTGGGTAAATAGAGTAGCTAACCTTTCTTTCAAAAAAAAAATGTTTTTTAATGTTTATTCATTTTTGAGAAACAGAGACAGAATGAGGGGTGGAGGGGCATCGAGAGGGAGACACAGAACCCGAAGCAGGCTCCAGGCTCTGAGCTGTCAGCACAGAGCCCGATGTGGGGCTCGAACTCACAAACTGCAAGATCATGACCTGAGTCAAAGTTAGACGCTTAACCGGCTGAGCCACCCAGGTGCTCCAACTTCATCTTTCTTTTTTTTTTTTTCAAAGCCAAAAAGCAAGGGTTGTTTATTGCAGGTTCAAACCCAGGCCTCTGCTCACTCCAAGCTGGTGGAAAGGAGAGAGCCAGAGAGCCTTCATCTTTCTTTAAATGGCTGCATTACATTCTCTGCTGTGGCCATGCCAGAAGGAAAACCCTTTTCCTATTTGACGGACATTTAGGGTCTTCGCAGTGGAGGTGAGAGTCCGAAGTTCTGGAGTGGAGCCCGGGTTCAAGTGAAGCTGGGCCACTTTCTTCCGGGAAGACAGGAGGCAGTTCCTTCCCCTGCGCCTCTGTTTGTGCATGTACAAGATGGGGACAGAGAGCAGGTACATGACGGGAGGTTTGTGAGGATTCAAAGGAATAACATATGGAAAGTGCTCAGAATACTGTCTGGCTCAGAACAGTCGGTGTTAGCTAAAATTATAAGATATATATATATAATATATTAATATGAATAAGTAATGTTTATTCTTTTTGGGTTATATCTGTTTTCTCATTCCCTCCCTCCTGTCCCTCCTTCCTTCTCTCCTCCCTCAAATATTTATTGAGCATCTATGATCTGCCCAGTACTGTGCCTGTGCCGGTGTGGAGGACTCAGCGCGGTGCTCGCTCGCCCAGAGCTTGCATTTTGGCCGGACTGGGAACAAACAGCCAAGTGAGGATAATCGCGTCATCAATTGTGGGCCTTGGGTGATGGGAAAGGCCTCCTAGAGGAAGCGGCGTTGGCCATCTGAGGGGTGCGGAGAAGCAGACACGGAGCGTTCAGGGGGAAAGAGGCTGCCAAGCAGAGGGGGCAGCAGGGGTGCGTGTCCGAAAAGGTGAGCTTGGCGTGCTGGGGGGCAGGGAACTCAGAGGAGCCTGAGTGGCCAGGACGCAAGGAGTGAGGGGCACGGCTGGGCTGGAAAACGTGGCCAGCGGCCAGAGCAGCTGATTTCATTCTGGCTGCAGTGGATAAGCCGCAATCCAACAAGGGTGTTAATCAGGTCCCTGTGTTCGCTGTGTGGACACGGGCTGGGGGAGGCAAGACTGAAGAAGAGAGTCCCGGGGGCAGGGCGGAGAGACAGGGACAGGGAGGAGAAGGGTGAGGGGGACTGGGGGGGGGGTGGGGAGCGAGAACAGACCTTGGCCACTGTGCCACGTGGGAGGACGCCAGACGCACGTGGGAAGATGGGGTGGGGCGAGGAGAGAGAGGACTCTGGGATTGTGGCCAATAGCCTGTGACCCCGGGTTGACCCGCAGGGTGGCTAGGCGATTGGAGGGTCCTGGCCCCGCCCCTGACCTTGGCGTTTACCCCCGCCCACCGATCTGGCGGAGGGGAGTCATTTTCAAGTTTGCCACCTGGGGAGGCAAGTGGCGTTGAGCCCGTCCGGACGCTGACTGAGCTCGGTTGAGGCCTCACTGTAAACTTGAAACTCCTGGCGGTGGGGGCACAGAGACACCCCGCCTGAGTTCCTGGCTGCTTAAAACTGCTCCCGGGTGGCCTGCCTCGTCTTCCGTGTCTGTGCGCTCCGTGCGCTGGCCGGTTTCTGGTGTCCAGGGACCTGGCGTTGGAACCCGCAGGGTTCAGGACTTCGCCCCCAGCTCCGCAGGGGTGGCGGGCCAGCGGCTGAGCCGGGAAGGAAGAAGCTGGCTTGGCGGGTAAGTCAAGATTCTCCCTTCGGAAAGGTTATATTCCAGGGTCTGTGAGAGACCTCAGTGGGAACTGAGTTCCCTTTGTCCGGGAAACCACGCTGGGCCGGTTCTCAGGCTTCCACACGCGGGGACAGTTTAAAGAGATGCTGGTACTTGGATTCCTCGCCCCCTCCCCCCCCGCCCCCCTGGAATGCGGACGCGCAGGAGTCGCACATTTGTCTCCCAGCAATTTGGAAGTGATGGTCATTAGCTTTCTTCCTCTATTGGCCTCAGGCTTTGGGCACCGGTTTTGACCTGGGTCATTGTGTCCTAGAACACTGGGCTCTAGCCTGGCATCGCCACCGACTGGCTCTGGGAGTGACAAGCAAGTGATGTGGAGATATTAGCCTAGTACATCCTCGCCATTTTCTCTGTCAGATGGTGACAGAGACCCAGGGCCACCACGCCAGTGAGGAACTCAGCAGGCAGGGAAAGGACCCCGCAGGGGTCTTGGGTGGGTGGGTGGGGGGCAAAGCCATTTGATTTGATTCGTTTCCCCTTTTAAATAGATTTCCAAGAACAAGAGGGGGGCAGGTGGGGAGGGATTTGACCTGCCGCTGGCTCTCCAGGAATAAAGTTTTTTATTACTTCCAGATGCAGGCTGCCGGCATTGACTTTTAGTCCTGCTGTGGCTTGTTAGCTGACCTTGGCCAAGTTACTTAACCTCTCTGAGTTTATTTCCTTGTCTATGAAGTGGAGATAATAATGTTATCGACTTGATGGGAATGCTTGAGGTTCAGTGGAGGCAAGTTCTTGGAAGAGAGCCTGGCGCATAGGAAATCATGCTACTTGCCATGTTACTCGTCCTGGGCGGAAGGGCCACGACTCACCCACCGTTCTTGTTATATATTGCTATTATGTAGAGGAGATTCCGGTCTGAGGGCCCATTTTGCAGATGAGGCCATTGAGGTTAGGGGAGGGTTATCTGGGGCTGCAGAGCCATCCCTGACACGATGCGAGCTCATTGAAGCCTTAATCCTCAGCATCTGGGGCTGACGGCGCGCTCGTGCACGAAGGCGGTCTGGACCCGAAGGCGGCTGGGGTTGCCGAGCTCGGCCTCAGGCCGGGAGTCAGAGCACCTGGGCCCTGTTGGTTTGCAGGCAGGTGGTGCGAGCAGGTGGTTCCTTGTGAGGGACCCTTGAGGATCTGCCCTCAGTAGTGTGGCTCGGCGCACGCACAGCCCTGCTCTAGGCGTCCTTGCCCGGCAGGTGGCGCTGCAGGCCCTCCCGAGGCTCCGAGCGCAGAGCGGCGAGGCCCCCGCCGGGACTCAGGTTTGGGGCCAGTTACTGTTCGCAGATGCGGCTGCTTGAAGTCCGTTCTCTGGGCAATGGAATCTCTGGCCAGGTCAGCGAATTGCTAATGCAGACGTTGCGAATTCCCTGTTGTGGGAAGCCCGCCTTCATTTCAGGGCTGAGCATGGAAATAATCTTACCACGCATTCCTCTGAGTGCTTTTTTGGGTTGTCGTCCTTTTGTGTCTAAATTTTTTGTTACGCCAACATGGGTCCACACGTATCACGAAATGAGTGAATCCACTAACATAATGTCTTCAGGGAGAAGTATGTGAACAGCGGTGCTGTTTTTCAGAAAAGGATCTGAGGCTCAGAGAAAAGAATGGGGAGGTAGAGACCAGAGGGAGCACCAAGTGGTCTGGCTCTCCAAGGTGGTTTCTTCCCTGTCTTTCAGCTTTTGAGTAATTGTCCTCCTTCTGACTTTCCACATCCCCCTTCCCCCTGCTGATGCTCCCAAAGGAATGTGGGATCTTTATTGGCAGGGGTGAGGGGGTGGTGGAAGAAACAAGATAAAGAGAAAGGGGGTGTTTTCTGAGGGGTGAAAAGTGATTCTGGGGTACTGCATAGCAGCTGTGTTCGTGGCTGGGGACGGATCTTGGGATGGAAGGTCATTCTGGGATCAGGAATGGCAGACCCTACCTCCCCCACGGGGACTGACCCTGTGTAAACTGCCATGCCCATCTAAGGGGGCAGCTGCCTCTGGCTCTAGCACATGGTGTGCCCAAGGTGGTCATATCTCCTGAATTCTTTTTTTTTTTATTTTTGAATGTTTATTTTTAAGAGACAGAGACTGTGAGCGGGGGAGGGGCAGAGAGTGAGAGGCACAGAATGCGAAGCAGCTTCAGGCTCTGAGCTGTCAGCACAGAGCCCCATGCGGGGCTCGAACCCAAGAGTTGAAGCCGGATGCTTTACTGGCTGAGCCACCCAGGCGCCCCTGTCCTGAATTCCCAAGAAGCTGTGTGGTAACTTGCAAAGGTGGCGTCATATTCTTCCCCTCCCGTTCGGTGGTGAGGGCTGTTTCCCACGCCTTGAATCTGGCTGGTCCGTGACTTGCTTTGGCCAGTACAATGCAGCCGGAGTGCTGGTGTGTGCCTTTTGAGCCCGAGCCTCAAAGGGTCTTGCACACTCTGCCTTTGCTCTTAAACATGATCACTGTGGGAACAAACCCGGGCTAGGCTTGCTGGAGGAGGAGACCAAGCAGACTCTAGTGAGTTCTCCCAGTGAGGAGGTCCTAGACCACCCCGCCCCCATCGGAGCTCCCGACGACTGCGAACACACGCACCAGCAGAGCCCAGTCGGATTCCTGAACCTCAGAATCACGAGACCATGAATGCTGCACAGAAAATGCAGACTGACCCAAGCCTGCTGGCTGCATTGAAAGAATATGAAATCTCACGGGGCGCCTGGGTGGCCTCCGTTGGTCAACCGTCTGACTCTTGGTTTTGGCTCAGGTTATATCATGTTTCATAGGATCGAGCCTCGAGTTGGGCTCTGTTGCTGATACTGTGGAGCCTGCTTGGGATTCTTTCCCCTCTCTCTGCCCCTCTCTGCTTGGTTGCTCTCTCTCTCAAAATAAACATTAAAAAAAAAAAAGCCATGTAAAATCTCCTGATTTTTAAATGTTGGCTGTGAGTTAGAAACAGACAGACCAACCATCCCAAGGCTGTAGAGGTTGAACCAAATACTTGAGTTCCAGAAGGGGTCCCAGGAATCACCCGTTGGCAAACACTGCCATAAAGCCTGTGGAATAGAAACATCTAGGTTTTCTGCTTCCAGCAACCTCGCCTGTGTAAACTGTAGTGAGTTTATAAATGCTAATTGGATGTTAGTGTGGAGAATGATGTGTCGTGCTGATTCTCAAAAGCTGCGTGGGCTTTCCTCTTGGGATTTGGAGTTTCACCTTTTTGTATCTTTGGGCTTCTTCAAGATGATCTCTTGGTCTTGTTTAAAAATAGAATCTTCGTACTTCACTAAGGTACAGAGTCCTAATCTCGTTGCCCAGCCGGCCTGGACACCGGCAGAGTGCCAGCTTCTGCACTTCAGTCTGCTCTCAATAACTTCAGCGGTGAGTAATCAAGGGTATGGACTCAGCTGAGGAAATGAGTATTTTGAATCCGCGTCCCTGAGCCGGGCGAGGAAGCGGGAACACATCAGACTCTTGTTTCACACTTAAGATTTCCAAGGTTTCCAAGTTGTTTTCCTTTGGAGACATCCAAGAGCCATTAAAAACAGTCTTGGTCCCAAACAGCGGATATAATGAGATGTAATTGCCTCAGATTTTGCAGAACTGGGAAAGAAAAGAAAAAAAAACCCAAGGGAGGGAGGAGTAGCCCCTGATTCTTTCTTATCTCTGAGTTATTCACTGGTGGATCTTTTATGCGGCCGAGAAAGGATTGTGATTGTATGTATTTTACATAATGGAGCTCAGCTTGCTGTCCTCTGCCTTCAGACTTGGAGAAAACCTGGCTCATTTGTGCTCCAATACTTCTGATGTTACTTTCATTTCATGAGCTGCGTTCAGGTCAGCTAATGGATGGGGGTGGGGCGGAGGAGACCCCTTTCCATGGGGCATTTTCTGTGGAGGGGGACTGTCAGCATGAGGATCACCTGAGTGGGGGTAAGGGGATGGCTTTAAAAAGACTTGTGATGTGATTGACATATGACATTGTGTAAGTCTAAGGTATAAGGTTTGATGGGCTCATATTTGCAATACGATGACTGCAGTGGTGGTAGGTAACTTGTTTATCGTGTTATATATTTATCATTTGTGTGTGTGGAGAATGGAGAAGATTTAGTTTGTCAGCAACTTTTTTTAAAGTGTTGTCTAAGTTTTTAAAAAAAAACTTTAATGTTTAGTTTTGAGAGAGATAGAGACAGAGCACAAGCAGGGGAGGGGCAGAGAGAGAGAGGGAGACACAGAATCTGAAGCAGGCTCCAGGCTCTGAGCCTTCAGCACAGAGCCTGACATGGGCTGGAACTTTTGAACCTTGAGATCATGACCTGAGCTGAAGTCGGTTGCTTGACCTACTGAGCCACCCAGGCGCCCCAAGATTTAGTTTGTCAGCAACTTTGAAGTTTATAATATAGTATTGTTGACTATAATCACTGTGTTGTATGTGAGATCTCCAAACCTTATTTATCTACTAGTTGTCAGTTTGTCCCTTAGACAACATCTTGCCAATTTCCGTACCCATTGCCCCCGCGCCCCCCAGCCTCTGGTGACCACCAGTTCATTCCTATTTTTGCAAGTTCGATTTTTTAGATTCCTCATATAGATGATGTCGTTCAGTTTTCATCTTTCTCTGATTTATCTCATGTAGCACAATGCCTTCAACGTCCCTTCCTGTCACAGATGGCAGTGCCATCCCACTGTATAAGGCCACATCATGTTTATTGATTCATCCATGTATGGACACTCAGGTTGTTTGCATATCTGGGCTGTTGTGCATAGAGCTGCAGTGAACACGGGGGTGCAGATATCCCTTTGGGACACTGATTTCAATTCAATTAAATGACATACCGTTTTCCATAATGGCTGAACCAATTTACATTCCCACAGATCGTGTGGAAGAGTTCCCTTTTCTTCACATCCTCACTAGTGTTTGCTCTCTCCTGGAGGATGGCTCCTTGAGAAAGCAGGTTCCTGGCTCTCGGTTGGGCGGCCGACTTTGGCTCAGGTCATGATCTCACAGTTCGTGGGTTTGAGCCCCATGTCGGGCTCTGTGCTGACAGCCCAGAGCCTGGAGCCTGCTTCAGATTCTGTGTTGGAAAAGCAGGTTTCTGAATCCAGAATAAAACCACTGGTTTGGAATGCTTGTAGAGGAGGACCTGGGACCTGTAGTTTGAAGAAGCCATTCAAGTAATTTTTTGCAGTGCATTAGGTGTGGGGAGGGAGCAGGCAGTGTGGCCAGGGGGGAGTTCTGGAAGGCCTTCCTCAGTGTCTAAGCTTAAAGGTTTCTGTGAGATGCCGACGTGGAGCCTGGGATGTCCAGGGAGTTGGCTTTGGGTTTGCCACTACGATCAGGAGACAGTTCTGGAGACGATTAAACCCATGTTTTTGCTCGGGCTAAAAGTCTCAGCCTCTGGTTGAGAGAGACCCATGCCTTTATCTTACTTGAAATCCTGCCATTCGGAGCTTGCCTCGTGCTGTGAAATATAGTTCTTCAACAGTGTGGCTGGCTCTGTGGTAGTTAGTTGTCTGTCGCTGTGTGATCCATCAGTGGATGAAACAACAGGAAACTATTATTGCGTACGGTTTCTGCGGGTCAGGAATTTAGCACCAGCTTCACTGGGTGGTTCTGGCTCAGGATTTTTCTCGAGGTTGCAGTCAGCCTGTGGGCCTGGGCGACCGTCATCTGAAAGCTTGAGCGGGGCTGTAGGATCCACTTCCAAAGTGGCTCCCTCACAGGGCAGGCCGGTGGGCAATCTTTCCCACACGGCCCCTCCGCAGAGCAGCTTGAGTGTCCTCAGCATGGCAGCTGGCTTTCCCGAGACCAGGTGATCCTAGGAGAACAAGGCAGGGGTCCCAGTGTTCTCATAACCTAGCTTTGGAAACCGTACAGTGTGATTTCTGCAATATCCTATTGGTCTAATAGGTCAACCGTATTCATTGTGATGCATTTTGGAGTTCTGCAAGTGTGACTACCACGGGCACTTGGGCGGCTCAGTCAGTTGGGCGTCTGACTCTTGGTTCCAGCTCGGGTCATGCTCTCACAGTTCGTGGGATCGAGCCCCACTTCGGGCTTTGTGCTGACAGTAAGGAGCTCCCATGGGACTGACACTCTCTCTCTCTCTCTCTCTCTCTCTCTCTCTCTCTCTCTCTCTCTCTCTGTGCCCTTTCCCCACTTGTGCACAATCACTCACTCTGTCTCTTTCAAAATAAACAAACTTAGAAAAACTGTGAATGCTGGTAGGTGAGGGTCTCCAGGGACCACATCGGAGGCTGGCTGCCACTTAGCGCTCACCTTCTCACAAAAATCGTAACTATTGATGGAGGGCTCACTACATACCAAACCTTGTATGTGCTCTTTATACACACGATCCTATAATAGTACAAATGCTCTCTGTTGGTTTTCAACACTTAGAATTGATTCCCAGGCCAGGCATGAAAGACTTAGCTTTTGTGTTCAGAGGGCAGAAGGAATGGAAGATCAGAACTGTTCAGAAACGTAAGAGCAGCAGTGTTTTGACAAGACCCTGGAATGGATGCAGACGGACGAGGGGTGGAGAGAAAGGAGCAGGAGCTAGTGGGCATCTTACAGAGGAGGAGGGGGTCTCGAGATTCTGCGGAAGTTGATGGAACAAGAAATGGAGGGTTGAGTGTGTCACTGAAGGTCTAAAGCGTCATAAGGGACCTAAATTAAGCCGTAAGTGTAAAAAACTGAGATGGAGATGGGAAGCTTTGAGCTCACCCCTCTTGGTGGGGAGGGAGTGCATAGTGTCTAAATCCAGAAACAATGGTATGAACATACTAGTTAGAGCTATAGAGGTGAGCAGTGAGGTTTGTCAGTTGGAAATGGTGCTGTGTGCCCAGATGGAGGGATTCTGCTGTGGAGGAGGGTGAGACATTTCAGGGACGTCCCAGGGGGAGCAAGCACTGGTCTCCTACTTGAATTTCCGCCAGTATCACCTGTTGATCGTTAGAACCCAGACCGCTGGGCGCCATGCCCAGAGTTTCGGCTTCAGCGTTCCTGGGGTTGTGTTAGAGAGAAAACTCCCGTCTCCCCGCCACTCACTCAGAGCATGTGGACCGATTCTCCTAACACCAGCTGGGTGTCCTGCAGTTCTGCTGAGTTCTGACGCCATCAGCTTGGAGTTCACGCCAGACCCCACAGGTTCAGGGCTCAGCTCCACAGGGCTCCCCCTCTTCAGATGCCAGTCACAAGTAAAAGGTTGTGTACATCGGGGTTCCCATTACCCCCCTGCCTTGGGTTCAATGATTTGCTGGACAGCTCACAAAACCCTGGGAGCACCTACACACAGCCACCCCTTCCCAGACAGTCATGTCTTGATGCCCCCTTGCCCCCCAGCCTCTTCCCCTGGGGAGCTCTCAACCTGATGGAGAGATTGGCAGAGAGGAAATACAGCTTTTTTTTTTTTTTTTTAAAGACTTCACAGAATGCCAAGAGTAGGACTGATACCTCCCTACTATTTCTGTTCACATACAGAAGCAGGAATACTTTTGACTAATTTTTCCCTGTAATTTTATTTTAGAACAAGGGATTCTTCGATCTCTCCATGGTACCCAGGGAAATGATACAGATGAGCCCAAATGCCACCCATTGTGTAGTGGTACCATATTGGAAAAATATTGCCCCTTGTCTGGAATTGTTACAAGTTGAGTGGCGTCTTGCGTCATCCGTTTATTTGTTCATTCATCCATCCAGTGAATATTTACTGGGTGTCTTCTGTGTACCAGACAGCGTTCTTGGTGCCAGGGACGTCACCGAGAATAACAAGAGGACAGGATACTGCTCTGAAGGAGATGTTTTCGTGGGAAGAAGCGAGACACTAAATGAGGAAATGCTACAGTGTGTGGGATAGACAGTCGTAAGACGGGCTGTGGAGAGGAGACAGAGCGCCCGAGGGAGCGTGGGTGTCGGGGAATCCTGTGACCCAGCGTGGGCGCCAGGGAATCCCGAGATCTGAGTGGAGTATGGGAGCAAGCCATGTGGTTACATGCTGGAAGAGCATTCTGCATCAAGGGAACAGTAAATACAAAGGTCTGGGGCCAAAATGTGCTGAAAGTGTGTGTGTGTGTGTGTGTGTGTGTGTGTGTGTGTGTGTTTAAGGTGGACGAGAAGGTGGAAGTTCCCAGTTTTCAGACCCGTCTGTGCTTCCTCAGTCTTTAGCTGGTCAATCCAGTTTTTCCTTTCCACTATATTTTCTGAATGCTTTCAGTGAAAAATGTGTCATTTCTGGGGTGCCTGGGTGGCTCAGTAGGTTAAGCATCTGACTTTGGCTCAGGTCATGATCTTGCAGTTCATGGAGCCTGCTTTGGATTTTGTGTCTCTCTCTAGCTCTGCCCTTCCTCTGCTTGTGCTCTGTCTCTTATAAATTAACATTAAAAAAATTTTAAATGTTTTTATTTACTTTTGAGAGAGAGACAGACATCTTGAGTGAAGGAGGTCAGAGAGAGAGGGAGACCCAGAATTTGAAGCAGGCTCCAGGCTCTGAGCTAGCTGTCAGCCCAGAACCTGATGCGGGGCTCGAACCCATGAACTGTGAGATCATGACCTGAGCCGAAGCCGGATGCTTAACCGACTGAGTCACCCAGGTGCCCCTCTTATAAACAAATATTAACAAATTAAAAAACCATAATTTCTATCACAATAACTAGTGTAAGCAAAAGGAAAACATAGAACACAATTGCTTTTTTAAAAAATGTTTTTATTTATTTTTATTTTGAGAGGGAGGGAACGAGGAGGGGAGGGACAGAGAGAAAGAGAAAATCCCAAGCTGGCTCTGCACTGTCAATGCAGAGCCTGACCCATGAACCGTGAGATCATGACCTGAGCTGAAATCTAGAGACTGATGCTTAACAACCGAGCTACCCAGACGCCCCAACCACAATTGCTTCTTAATTAGGATGGAATCTTGTTAAATAGAAGGCATTTTGTACCTTGATCTGGATGCACAGAAATGAGTGTGGTGCTGAATCGAGGCACAGGGTCTCAGAGCAGTGGTATTTATGTAACACAAAGAAGGACATTTGAATGGGTTGGAAGGGAGCTCCCTGGGTAGGGGAAGTGCTGGAATAGGAAAAGATGAGGGCTCTGCAGGAGCGAAGCAGCCTCGGAACAGTCCCCTGTGGTGGGAGAACGGAGGAAGGGAAGAATAAAGACTTTTAAATCTAAAATAATAACTTCATGTTTTTTCAATTTATTTTAATTTATTTGCTGAACACTTCCTTAGCACTTAGCCAAGCATGGTTCTGAGTGCTGCTTGAAATATTTTTTTGAGCTACAAGTCATACCACATAAAATTCACCCCTTTAAAGCCTACAATTGAGGGGTTTTAGTGTATTAGGAAATTATACAACCACCATGGCTGTCTACTTTCAGAACATTTTCATCCTCCTGAAAAGAAACCTCCTACCTGTTAACTGTCGTTCCCTAGATGTGCAAAATATCTACTCTTTTAAGATTCATTGCAGCTCTCAAAGTTAGAGACTATAATTATGCATCTTTTTCCCAGGAGGAACTGAACTTGGGGTTCATAGGAGCTGAAATTTGGGTTCAAATCCAAGTCATCTGGTATTAGAGGCAATGACCTTAAGCATTATCCTCCTCCCTGAGTAAGAAGTAACTTACTGGTAACAAGTGAAGGTGTTTTTTACACATCACAGGGGGAGGAGATTCAAAATGGTCAGAAGCATTTTAACAATGTTTATTCTTCCAATCCATGAGCATGGAATGTTTTTCCATTTCTTTGTGTCTTCTTCAATTTCCTTCATAAGTCTTCTATAGTTTTCAGCATACAGGTCTTTTATATCTTTGGTTAGGTTTATTCCTAGGTATTTTATGGTTTTTCATGCAATTGTGCATGGGACCTGTTTCTGGATTTCTCTTTCTGTTGCTTCATGTTTGGTGTATAAGAATGCAGCTGATTTCTGTACATTGACTTTGTACCCTGCAACTTTACTGAATTCATTGATCAGTTCTAGAAGGCTTCTGGTGGAGTCGATCGGGTTTTCCATGTGGAGTATCATGTCGTCTGCAAAAAGGGAAAGTTTGACTTCTTTGCTAATTCTGATGCCTTTTATTTCCTTTTGCTGTCTGATTGCTGATGCTAGGACTTCCAGCACTCTGTTAAACAGCAGTGGTGAGAGTGGACATCCCTGTCGTGTCCCTGATTTCAGGGGGAAAGCTCTCAGTTTTTCCCCATTGAGGATAATATTAGCTGTGGGCTTTTTGAAAATGGCTTTTATGATGTTTAAGTAAGTTCCTTCTATCCTGACTTTCTTGAGGGTTTTTATTAAGAAGAGATGTTGTATTTTGTCAAATGCTTTTTCTGCATCTATTGACAGGATCATAGGGTTTTTATGTTTTGTTTTGTTAATGTGATGGATCACATTGATGGATTTGTGAATATTGAACCAGCCCTGTAACCCAGGAATGAATCCCACTTGGTCATGATGGATAATACTTTTTATGTGCTGTTGAATTCAATTTGCTAGTATCTTGTTGAGAATTTTTGCATCCGTATTCATTAAGGATATTGGCCTGTAGTTCTCTTTTTTGTTGGGTCTCTGTCTGGCTTAGGAATCAAAGTGATATGTGCTTCTTAGAATGAGTCCAGTAGTCTTCCTTCCATTTCTGTTTTTTGGAATAGCTTGAGAAGGATCAGCGTTGACTCTGCTTTAAACGTCTGGTAAACATTTCACTGTCTTCTCATTCTTGATTTTTATTACAGACCTGTTTTATGTTACAGTTTTAAACTAGCCTTCCCACAGTTTTCTGGGTCTCTTTTTAAAATTTTTTAAATGTTTATTCATTTTAGAGAGATAGACACAGAGCCTAAGCAGGGGAGGGACAGAGAGAGAGGGAGACATAGAATCCCAAGCAGGCTCCAGGCTCTGAGATGTCAGCACAGAGCCCGACGTGGGGCTTGAACCCACAGACTGTGAGATCATGGCCTGACCTGAAGTCAGAGGCTTAACTGACTGAGCCCCCCAGGCGCCCTGTTCTCCATCTCTTTAAATGCCACCTTCAACTACTTGGTTTCTCAAGTCAGACTTTGGGGTTGCTTTGGTTCCTCCCTTCTCACCCCTAACACCCAGCCCTTTTCGGAGTCTTACTGACTGTTATCACCAGACATCCTCGAAGTGAGTGTTCACGTCTTTCCGTCAGTGCTACTACCACTTTCATGCAAGTCACCCCACCTTTCTTCTCAGTTCAGTTCATTGCAGGGAGTCAGATGTGCCATTTTGTGTCCTGTGTCTACATTTTTGCAAATGCTGTTTTCCAGTGTCGGGATTCCTCCTTTGTCCACTTGGTATGTTTTTTTCCTTTTAAGACTCATCTGAGATCTTCCTCTGGACGTGCTTGCTGGCAGAGGCTGCGGTGCCCCACAGCACATCTGGGTCCAGCTGGCTTCAGCACCGCACTGGCGGACAGTTCCCTGCCCTAGATGGCTTGGTGGGGGGGGGGGCGGGTCTCTGCTTTGCTGCTGTGGGACTTTCCTCAGAGTCCCAGGAGGTGGCGCCAGTGTGGCGTACGGGTACCCAGAATGTCATGGCCCCAGGAGCAGCCCGACTTTGTTCTCTGTCAGGAGACAAATTGTGAGGCACATTCTACACAGTTCTTCAGTTGACTTCATTATCAAAACTAAAACTCCCCGTGTTCCAAAAGACACCATCGAGAAAAGATAGTCCACAAAAATGGGAGAAAATATTTGCAGATCCTCTGATACGGGACTTGTGTCCAGACTATGTAAAGTACTCACAATAAGAAGACCGCTTAGTTTTGAAAACAGGCAAAGACTTGAATAGATCCAAAGAAGATGTACTAACAGCCAGTGAGCACCCAAAAAGATGCTTAACACCATTAGTCTTTAGGAGAATGCAAATCCAAATGGCCACTTCACATCTGCTAGAATGGCCACAGTAAGAAAGAGGAGCAGTAACTAGAGTTGGCAAGGATTAGGGAAATTGGGACCCCCGTGCATTGCTGGGGGGAAGGTCAAAAATGGTACAGTCCCTGTGGAGAACAGTTTGGCAGCTCCTCAAAAAGTTAAATATAGCACTATTATATGATCTGCGTCTAGATGTACGCCCAAGAGAACTGAAAAAAAATACGTCCGCCCAATAGCTTGTACATGAATGCTTCTACCAGCATTACTCATAATCGAAAGAAATGGAAATGAGCCAAATGCCCATCAGTTAATGAGCCAAATGACATCAGCTAATGACTGGATAAAAAAATGTTACACAGAGGCACCTGGCAGGCTCAGTCAGTACAGCATGTGGGTAGAGCATGTGACTCTTGATCTGGGAGTTGTGGGCTCAAGCCCCATGTTGGGTGTCCAGATTATCTAAAATTAAAAAAAACCTATATACATATAATTATTCAGCCAAAAAAAAGGAATTAAGTATTGACACATGTTACAACTTCGGTGGGTCCTGAAAACTCTGTGGTAGGTGAAAATGACCAGACACAAAAGGCCACATAGTGCATGATTCCATTTTTATCAGATTCACAGAATATGCAACTCTGCAGAGATGGAAGGTAGATTTGTGGTTCCCGGGAGCCGGGGGACAGTGACAGTGAGGAGTGACTGCTGATGGGCGTGGGGTTTCCTTTTGGGGAGATGAGAATGTTCTGGAATCAGATAGTGCTGATGGATGCACAGCTTGGTGACTATTCTAAACCCTACTGAACTGTACGCTTTATAAAGGAGTAGAGTTTTATGGCATGTAAATTATGTCCATTTAATGAAAGAAGCCCTCTTTCTTGCCTTCTCTACTTTGATCCTTTTTGGTCAGCGTGCTTCATTTTTCTGAACTGCCGAGGTTTCTGTTCATCATTTCCCCGAAGGTGCTGGCCATGGAGGGGGCACACCTGCAGTAACTTCCATCACCCTGACCTCTTAGCTGCTTCCTGCAGAGAACAGCCTTCTGCCCAGCCAGCTCAGCTCTAAGGCACGGAGATGTGTTGTGTCTGGAGGGAGATGAGTTGTGTCTGGAGAGAGAAGTGACTGTGGCATCATCTCAAATGGTGGGACCCAGGCCACTTTTCCCTCACACCCCAAGTGGTACCTAAGACTCCTGGGCTGACTGAATGGTAGCATTTTTCCATGCGGACCCCATGAAGCTCGCTCCCCATGCACTGCAGCGCCAAGCCATTCTGGACCGGGAAATGATCGCAACCTCAAACAAAGACGTTGCCGAATGGGAACCTCAGCTTGGGTGAAATGGAAGCGGCCGCATGCCCTAGTGGAAAGGGTTCAGGCTTTGGGACCACAAACACCTAGGTTCCAGTTCTAGTCTCGTAAGTGACTCATTTCTAAGCCTCAGTTTCTTGATTGAGAGGAACGCTGCTTCCCTTGGGAGCTTGGGGAGGACTGGAACCGATGACGGAGTAGGCCTAGCACAAGGCTGCTGCTCAGTTACCAGCGGTCAGGCTTAATATATAAATATATTAAATATAAAGTCACGGTGACCTGGTGCATCTGATCCATTAAACCTTGGGCTGAAATTAATTTAGAATTTGGTAGAAGGCACAGCCAGAAATTGGTATAATTGAAATCCATCCCCTTCATTTTCTGAAGAATTTACTAATGAAAGGGAACTTCCTAACCTGTGAAATCATGAGGCCCCAGGGAGCCGTGTGGGGTAAATAGGCTCTTTGCAGAAAATGGTCCGAGCCCTCTTAATGCTTCCGTGGCACAAAGCCGTGCATTCTGTCTCTCAGGCGACCAACCAGCGAGCTTCCGCTTGCAGGTGGAAAAATATGGATGTTCTTCAGGGACGGCTTGAACTTGAGGCACCTCTATATCGGGGATCCCATCTCTCAACCCCAGATCCCAGCCAGGCTGGGAATGAAATGTAAACAGACTCAGAAAATTGTGTCTGTATGGCCACAGTTCAAAAATGGCTGAGCCAACTGCTCTCTCCTCGTTTGTGCCCTTTGATTGCCTGCACTCACCTCCCACTGGCCAAGCTGAAGGGACCCTTGGCCGGCCACTCCCTGGAATCAGCTGCCCGGCCTCTGAGCAGGGTGCGGGAGAGAAGGTGGTGTGGGGGGGGGGCAGACTAAGTGGCTCCAGATGCACACACAGTCCCTGAAAGTCCCCAAAGGGACCTGAATGTCAGGGAGAGAAACCGAGCCCCCCCCCCCCCCCCCCCCCCCCCCCCCCGCCCAGGCAGGAGCTACAAGCTGTTTGGGCAGAACATGGCGAGGCTTTGTGGCAGCTGCCTGGCTGAGGGTTGGCTGGGGTGGCTTTCTAGACCTTACATTTCTCCAGAAGGCTCTACTCTTGTATCTGCTTTTCAATGGAGATTGAGATTTTCCTGAAGATTACCTCAGAAGAAAATGCTCCACGCAGTAGAAATCTACTTAAAATTAAAAAAAAGTTTGATTTATTTTATTTATTTTTGAGAGTGAGAGAAGCAGAGAGAAAGGGGGACAGAAAATTCCAAGCAGGCTCTGCACTGATAGCACAGAGCCCGATGCGGGGCTCAAACTCGGGAGCCGTGAGATCATGACCTAAGCCAAAGTCAGACGCTTAACCAACTGAGTTGCCCAGGTGCTCCGATTAGAAAGAAACCGGGTTTAAACGTCAGCCTCTGGAGCCTCTGACCTCTGCAGGCCCCCTTGTCTATAAGCAGTAAGTCACATTTAAGCAAAGCGCTCTGCAAATTCCAGCTTGAACTTTCCTTTTGAAACCTGGAAGGAAGATTCTCTTGTGACTGGTCCTTCTTCCGATGTCCTGCTGGGGAACGGGGCCAGAGGCTTTCATGGGGAAGGCCTGACATTTAGGATGAAAGCATGTTTTTCCTCTTTCCATTTGAAAGAGGGGAGAAAGGGCAGGTGACAGACACTGTCTTGGACCCCATGCCTTCACCAGATTCTGGGCTGTTCCTTAGAGTTCGTTAGGAAGGTGCCAGCGTTCTGCCTGCCGAGCGTGTTTATCAGGTAGCAAACTCTCTTTGGGGAATGAGATTCTAACTCTAAGAGGTTTCACAATGGCACTCGGCCACTTTGATACACACGTGTTTTCTGTCCTGCGTGTTCTGGAGAATATCCCACACCCCACGTAAGGGAAGCCTTGATCTTTATGTTTCTTTAGTTGGGCTGTGGTTCTGACAGAGGAGGGATCGTCTTTCTGTGGTTTGTGGCATGGCTGATTCCTTCTGTTCCAGAATCTCTCATTTTGAGTGTTCAGTACCCCAGTTGAGGCTGCAAATTGTTCTTAGCCCAAGGTGAGAAGACCGTGAAGCCAGATTTCAGATTAAATCCGGATGTTACCATACTCCTACAACAAGGAGCTTGAACTTGGCGAGTGCCTTGGGAATGGGCATGACCTGGGCTCCAGGCCCCACCGGCCCAGCAGGTGACCTCCTGAGTGTTCCTGCCTCCTCCCTTCTATTTCTCCTGAGGCAGAGCCCATCAAATTTAAACAGGATCGGAAGGCAAACAGAGTGTTCCAGCAGATTATTTCCTTGTTCCAGCGAGAATGTCTGAGATTTTTCATATGTTCCAGCTTTGAGCTAGATCACGTTTCCGTAAGGATTATTAGGCCCTGCTGCATATAACTCAATGGTTCTCACTGAGTTTGGAAAGTGATTTTGCCCTCCCGAGTGGACGTTTTATTTATTTATTTTAATGCTTATTTGTTTTTGAGAGAGACAGAGCATGAGCAGGGGAGGAATAGAGAGACACACACAGAATCGGAAGCTGTCAGCGCAGAGCCTGATGCGGGGCTCGAACCCATGAATTGTGAGATCATGACCTGAGCCGAAGTCGGACACTCAGCGAACTGAGCCCCCCAGGTACCCCTCGAGTGGACGTTTGGAACTGTCTGGACACGTTCATGCTGGTACAGTTTGCACGGTGTATTGGCGTCTAAAGACTAGAGGCCAGGGCTGCGGCCGGGCCCCCGTGGTGCACAGGGCATCCGCCAGCGCAGAGAGAGAGCCAGTCTCAAACGTCCGGTTGAAAAACCCCAGTAGAAACTGAAAGCGGTGGGCCGGCATCCTCCTGTGCGTTGGGATTCTATCCAAATTGAGACCCTTGCTATGTACGTACCTGTGAGTTCCTGGCATTTTCATGTTAACGCTTTAGCTCCTTGAACAGTATTTATTGAATGCCCGTCACACACTGTGTACTGATCTTAGTCCTGAAGACACAGCAGTGAACAGGATTGGGCCTGTCTGCGTGGAGTCCACAGTCTGCAGGGAGTACTTTTCTCTAGTGGGGACTCGTTCTCTGCACTGGCTCTGTACTGTGCCGCACACTCCTTTTAGCCAGATTTCTCTGACCCTCTCCTCCTGGGTTGGGCATGGGCTCAGTGCCGTACCTACGCAGAATGTTGAGGTTTGCTAAGAAGCCTTCCCTTGAAGTCTGGAGGCAGGAGACGGCAGCAAGAGGAATTTGGAGTTTTGAGCCAGACAGAAGTGGATTCAAATCTTCGTTGTGCTCATTAAGAAGCTGTGTGTGCTTCTGAAACTCTCTGTCTCGCTTTTTCATCTGTAGAATGGGGCTGATGAATATTCCTACTTTGATGACTGATTACCAGGACTTGGGTAGAGCATGTCGGGGATGCATAAAGCACAGTCCTGAAGTCTGTGCACCTTGCTGGTCTTAGGGCGGGAGGTGGAAGAGGAAGGCAGAGAAGTGCTCTGCTCAGGTAGGAGGCAGCCAGTCACCGCCCCCCCCCTTCTCACTTACTGAGTGCCTTCTCTGGACCGGCCCTCGGCCCGATGCTGGGGAAGCAGAGGGTAAACAGGCAGCCATGTTCCGGCTGCCGGTGCTGCATACGTCCTGGGCTTGAAGATAGAGGGTGAATGAGTAAATGACCAACCACCTGATCTAAGCTCAGGTTCTCCTGGGTGCTAAGCATGGGAAGCAATACAGCATGGCCTTCAGGGACCTCCTTTGGATTGAGCATTTAAAGAAGGTTTCTTGGAAGCCTTTTAATGAAAGAAGAAATGACATTTCAGCCGAGCCTGAAGAGGGAGCTACCCCGCAAGGCACGGGCCAAGGGAAGTGCTGGCAGAGGGAACAGAAATTGCAAAGGCCCAGGGGCACCTGGGTGGCTCAGTCGCTTAAGCGTCCAACTTGGGCTCAGGTCATGGTCTCGCAGTCTGAGTTCAAGCCCCACGTCGGGCTCTGTGCTGACAGCTCCGAGCCTGGAGTTGGCTTCGGATTCTGTGTCTCCCTTTCTCTGCCCCTCCTCTTTTCTCTCTCTCTCAAAAAGAAACAAACATAAAAAAAATTGCAAAGGTCAAGAGGTGGGAAGAGATTGACTTGTTCCAGGTACTGAAAGAAAGCCACTGAGACAGGCATGTATTTGAGAAGTGGGAGAATGGAGAGGAACGGGTCAGGGAGGTCAGGAGCAGTAAGACCTTGCAGGGGCTGGTGGGTATGGTAAGGGGTTTTGCCTTAGGATGAACTGGGGCCACAACAGACACTACAGCCTTGGGATGTTCTTAGCCCCTGAAGCGTATCTGAATTTATAATTTTCCTTATGCCTCCACCCAGCTGTGTGGTTCCAGGATCTCAGTTTTCATCCTGTGTGTGGTGGCTGCCTTGTCGCTCATGTTCAGTACATGTGAAGCTCAGTAATTCAAGGGAGGCTCATTCTGATCAACAGGCAATCCCCCCTCCTCAGCGAACTGGGAACCCAGAGATTCACAGTGCACCCCCCTTCTCAAAGTGCACATAGGAGTTTTCTATTACTGAGTAACAAATTACCCCAAGCTTAGTGGTGCTCAGTATCCTGGATCACCAAGTAAATGAAAATCAAAACCACCACGAGAGGTGACCTCACACCTGTTAGGATAGCGGTTTTCCTGAAGACCAGAGGTGACAAATATTGATGAGGAAGTGGAAGTCAAGGAACTGGGGTTCACTGCTGTTGGGAATGTAACCTGATGACAGCCGTTATGGAAAAGCAGTACGGAGGTTCCTCACGAAATAACAACCAGCGCTCCCATATGATCCAGCAATTTCACTTCTGGGTATTTATCAAAAGGAAATGAAATCCCGTAGTTTCGCACCCACTGGGCTTTACTCACAGTAGCCAAGATACGGAAACAACCGAGGTGTCCACTGATGGGCGAATGAAGAAGCGAAATGCAACACGTAATGGGATGTTATTCAGCCACAAAAACGAACGAAATCCTGCCATTGGTAATGACCGTGATCCCCCACGACGTGATGCTGGATGAGGTAAATTAGCCGGATGCAGAAGGACACTGCTGATTTTGTTCGCGATGCAGTTTGGCCAGCTAACATACTGGAGTCACTATCTCAGACCCCCTTGCAGTAAGCTGGTGGCTATGTGACCCGCACCTGGCCAGTGGGCCGTAAGCAGAGCTCTGCTGGGGACTTCCGGGAGAATCGGGCTGACCTAGAAGCAGACCCCGAGGTGCAGATTCAAGTGCAAGTCGTTTCCTTGAGAGGCGATCTCTGCGAACACGGCTAGAGAGGTGGGAGGTGGGACAGGGAAGAAAGGCTGTCACTACAGGACGTGCCATCCTGCAAGTTGCCATGGTGGGTGACACTGGGTGATAGCATAGAGCTCTCCACCCGAGTGCTGAGGAGGAGCGTTATTATTTATCCACTGACTTCTGCTAGTTATCGATGGAAGGCTGCTCCTGGGGGTGTTAATCTCCTAATATTTACGGCTTGCCCTGTTCAGGCTGAGCAGGCTCAAGGGGTCAGAGAGAAGAGTTGCAAGTTGGGCCTTTGGGAGTCTTACCAGAGAACCGTGAGGCTGAGTGAAAGTGGGCAGAGCAGGGTCAGCACCTGCTGGGTGTGCAGCCTGGGGGGCAACGGGCGCCTCCTCTCTGCCCGGTGCTCGCTGAGCTTTGAAGCGTGTGGACCGCCCTCACCTCCCCCATTTTCCCTGGCCCCCCACATGCTGCTGGAGCAGGAGGTGCGTCATGTGCACACTTAGACCTGTGGAATGGTGCCCACCTCTGGCCTGGAGGTGCCTGAAGGCAGGCGGCTGCCCAAGGAGCTCTGAACGGCAGGGACCTGGGAGGACAGAGGGAGGAAGTGGCCTGCGTTGGCTGGACCGGGGGACTACCGTGCACCTCTCCCATGGGTGGAGAGGGTGCTGTGTGTGTGTTCCATCGGGATGCCAGCTGGAGCATGGGGTCCCAGGGGAGTACCCATGAGGCAGAAGTTGCTGGAACATTGGAAGGTACAGGCCAGGGAGTGAGTCCTCAGCCTCAGGAGGGAATGGTGCTGTATCCGAGGCCCTCAGTGGAGGGAGGAGGGAACTATTTTTTTCATTTCCTCCTGGAGCCTGTTTGAGCTCGAGTCTCTTACAATCCTCAGCAGAATCTTGGATGATACGTCCAGATTTATTTTTCTCCCCAAATGAAATTTCTTGTTTGTCTTAAAATGTACTTGGTACCATGTGTCCAAATATGAAAGCCTGGAATGTTCTGCTCCCGTGAAGGGAAAATGGCAGGATTGAGCCTCGTCTCAATTTGCCTTAATGAGTAATTGCTTTAACGGCATTGGAAACTATGATTCAGAAGTTCTTTGCAGGGACTAATTGAAACGAGAATGGATTCTGGCCTTGACATTTTCCCTTTCCCTTTCATTTTCATTTTTATTTTGTTTTGAGTAATTTTTAGACTTTTCTCTGTGTTCTGGGTTGTTCCTGTGAGGTCCCTTTGGAATTGAAACAAAGTTCAATTCTGAGAAGATCTCAGTTCTGTTTATTGATACTGGGATGTTTGTTCATTAATAATCAAGATCGAATCAGTCCCTTAGTAATGGATAACCGTTCTGAGGCTCTGCCTTTGCTTTTTGGCCTAAGCTAATTAGTTATGTAGGCATATGGGTTTTATTACTGTATTTATTTGTGAGAATCATTTGTGGAATGGTCTTGGACTGGTCAAGAGAAGACAGGAAGCATTTTATGCGAACCGTTTCTTTTTTTAAAATAAAAATCAATAGTTGTAGTTCTGGGAAAAATGTGGCCATGTTATACCATTTGTAAAAAAATGTTTTATTTATTTTTGAGAGAGAAAGAGACAGCATGAGCAGGGGAGGGTCAGACAGGGAGACACAGAATCTGAAGCAGGCTCCAGGCTCTGAGCTGTCAGCACAGAACCCGACGCAGGGCTTGAACCCACGAACTGTGAGATCATGACCTGAGTCAAAGCCGGATGCTCAACTGACTGAGCCACACAGGTGCCCCATGGCAATGTTGTTATAATACTTGGTGATTCTGTTGGTGTGTATAAATTGGTAGAATCCCTTTGGAAAGCAATTCAGAAAATCTGTTAAATGTAAAATGCACGTGGACCGTCTTTGGAGCCTGGAGATTTTGTTACAGATATGCTCCCAAGTGGGTACAAACAGGGATGTGGAGGGTTTTCAGTGGAGTATTTTCTTTATGGCAAATGTTTGAAAAGTTCCTAAGTATTCAACAGTAAAGGCGAGCTATAAAGGGAAAGAGCATTAGGAGAACTTTAAAGAATGTAAGGTATTTCTAGATTCCATTAAGCAATGACCTTCAAGATGGGATATTTAGTGGGAAAAACTAAAAAACAGGATAATGTGTATTTGGTAGGAAGAGACAGGCACTCAGCCCCCCACCCCCATACCTCTTGTCTCTGGGTGTCTATAGGAGTGGGTGCATGTGGTCAGGGGCACTGAGATACTAACAGGTGTGGGAGGGAGGCCATCAAGTAGACTTTTGTACTCCTGCATTTTAGGTGTTTTCCCCTACATACCTAGCACCGATGGAAAATAACTTGTGGTAATTTAATTATTATAATCTTAGTTATTTTCAACTTGGCTTCCAGCTCGAGGCTTTATAGCCCAGGAATCCTGAGTGGGTTTGCAGGTGAGCTTTTTTTCAGGGGAGGCTCTCCAGAACCGTCTATGTAGCCGTGTGTGTCTAGGTGCATTTTCCAGAGACAGGATGCGGTTTTCATCAGGTTCTCAGAGTCGTCCATGATCTCCAGGAGATTAGAAACTGCTCCCCCCTTTTTTATTGTTTATTAAAATTTTTTAAAAATGTTTAGTTTTGAGAGACAGATGCAGAGCATGAGTGGGGAAGGAGCAGAGAGAGGGAGACACAGAATTGGAAGCAGGCTCCAGGCTCCCAGCTGTCAGCACAGAGCCCGACGTGGGGCTAGAACTCAGGAACTGGGAGATCATGACCTGAGCTGAAGTGGGATGACGTTGCACTGACTGAGCCCCCAGGCACCCCAAGAACTGCTGCTTTAGATGGAGATAAGACCCGTCTATTAGAACAAGCCGGAAGCCCCACACCAGCTGTGGGACCCTTGGCAAATCAGGTCAGTCTTGCTGAGCCTAATTTTAGGCAGCTTAGTCCAGAAATTAATGCTGAGTGGGAAGTGTCTTCAGTACTTGGCTGTTGGTGGACTTACCAGCTCGGGCGTGGTGTCCGGGCTGTCCCCGAGGGACTGAGAGGTTTAATTGTCGCACGATGAATGGGAACATGGGGTGGAGGACCAACGCACACACCTTTGGCTTAGATGAGAGTCCAGATCAAGGCCCGAAAGTTTTTGTTATAAACCCTACAAAAGAACAGGCTGGTTGACTTACTGACCCAGGCAGGTGCGACACGATCCCTTTCCTTGCTCAAGACAAGCATCTCGGAATCCGTTCCACCCAACTTGTTTTGCTCTCCTATTCCACATTACCAAACCCTGCTAATTTTACCTTGAAAACATATTAATATTGACTACTTCGGACCCTCTGACTGTTTCTTGAAGGTGTCAGGGATTTTCCTGCCTCAGGGCCTTTGCACTGGCTGTTCCCCCCCACCCCGAACACCCCCCCCCAGAGATTCCTGTAGCTCACTCCATCATCACCTTTATTTGAACTTTTTTTTTTTTTTTTTGGTAATTAAACTTTTAACTTTGAAGTAGACATTTTGAGATACTTTGTAGATCCACATACAGTTGTACAAAGAGATACCATGGACCTTAACCAATTTCCCCCCAGTGAAACACCTCCAAAACCGTAATCCTTGATCACAGCTTGGACATGGACACGGACAGAGTTCAGGTGCAGAACAGACCCATCACTAGTGGGATCCCGCATGTTAATCCTTTCTTTGACCCTCCCTTCCCTCCTCCAGGCAACCCTTGCTTCTACCCTGGGATCCCTACTTTCTCCAACTCCGTACTTGGTCATTTCAAGAACGTTGTGTCCATGGATTCATGCAGTCCTTCTGAGGTTGCCTTTGTCCCGTCCCACAATTCTCTGAAGACTCATCTGGGAGGCGGGAAATGTCAGTAGTTTGTTCCCTCCTGGCTACTGTTCCACAGCATGGTCGTGCTGGGGTGATCTTAACCACCCACCTACTGAAGGGCTCTGAGCGGTGTCCAGTTTATAGCCACGGGGAATAAAACTGTTCTAAACGTTCACACACATGGCATTGTGTGATCATGTCTTCACATGCACGGGAGTAATGAGCAGACGTACGATTGCTGGGCAGACTCCATCATTACCTTTAGCTCCTTGCTAACTATCACCTCAGTGACACCATCCTGTTAAAACTGTAGTCCAATCCCTTACTGGCACCTTGGGTTCCTCTGGGCTTGCTCTGTTTTTTATTTTTACTTTTTTCTCTATAGTATTTTATACTGTCTAACATGCTCTATGGTTTACCTGTTTGTTATTTTTATAGTCGCTGTCCTCCCCAAGTAGAATGTAAGGTCAGTGAAGGCAGAGATTGTTCTGTGCCTAAAACACTTAGGATATAGTAGATGCTCAACAAATACTTGTTCAGTAAGTAAATGAATGCCAGGCACTGTGCTAAATACTTTGTGTTCATTAATTCATTTAATCTCCACAGCTGTGAGGTATGTGCTATTATTATTTTTAACTTTTTTTAATGTTTCTTTTTAAGAGAGCGAGAGAGCATGAGCGTGAGCAGGCGAGGGGCAGAGAGAGGGAGACACAGAATCCAAAGCAGCCTCCAGGCTCCGAGCTGTCAGCACAGAGCCTGATGCGGGGCTTGAACTCACCAACTGTGAGATCATGACCTGAGCCAAAGTCAACCGACTGAGCCCCCCAGGCGCCCCACGTTTGTGCTATCATTATTTCCCTTTTATGCACAAGGAAACTGAGACCTGGAAAGGTTAAAGAATGTGCTCAAGGTCGTATTGTTAAAAAGTGATAGGGCTGCAATTTGAAGTAGGCGCTCTGGCTCCCGGTCCAGATGGAGGTGTGGAGAATTGAGGTGGGGTGGCAAGGGCGAGATGGGAGCTGGTAAAGCTGGGCACCTCGGGCTTTACCGCTGTAAGTACGGGTGCCAGAGGCATACGTGAGTCAGGGCACACACCTGGTACAAGGAAACCAGGCACAGCCAGCGAGAACCTTCCGGTGTTAGTGATCTCGACAGCAATCTTCTCTGTTGCATTGCAGCGTTGAGCTGCATTTTGGTTTTCAAAAACCCCTCCTTGGCTTTCAAGGGGACGGGATCTGGAGGAGCTTCCTGTAGGGCTCCTTGATGCCAAAACAGCTCTGACTATCACGGCGAAGCCTAAAACTTCTCTTCCCACCAGATTTTGAGACAGGCCTGGGGACAAATATCAAAGCAGCAGTTGAATCAGTTTCAACACGTTTGGAGCAGCAGGTTCTTTGAAGAAAAATCATTTCCATTTTGTAAGAGATATTTCCCTGTGAGACAGTGAATATTATATCCAGGCACAGAGCTCCTCCTAAAAAATGAAGAATTTCTTGTTTTAAATAAGTTTTTAAAAACGTTTACTCATTTTGAGAGTGGGAGGGAAGGTGTGAATGGAGGAGAGGCAGAGAGAGAGGGAGAGAGAGAGAATCTCAAGCAGGCTTTGTGGGGCTCAAACCCGTGAACTGAGAGATTGTGACCTGAGCTGAAATCAAGAGTCGGATGCGGAACTGGCTGAGCCACCCCGGTGCCCCAAGAATCTCTTCTTGAGTGTGTGGTGAACACATTCAGTCTTGAGATGGCTTCTTTGGCAAATTTCTTGCCATAAATCTATAAATAAATAGATGTATAAGCGAGTGCAAATTCCTTAGGCCATGGTAAGACAGGTTTCAGAAGGAATTTACTTCAGTTGTTTGGAAACACCGGTGTGCATATTTGAGTGCTTCAGAGGTACGTGGATTCTGTGAACTGATTATTAATCCTGGAATAAGCTCATAGTTGAGTGTTTGTACATGTGCCAAAGGCTGTTCTTTATGGTTTCACGTAATAATCAGAATAGCTCTAAGATGAAGGTGCTCTTCATTTTTTGAAATACCTTTTTTGAGAGAGAGAGCGTGCACGAGTGGGGGAGGAACAGAGAGAATCTGAAGCCGGCTCCAGGCTCCACGTTGTCAGCACAGAGCCAGATGGCAGGACTCGAACTCACAAACCGTGAGATCATTGCCTGAACTGGACCCTTAACCGACTAAGCCACCCAGGTGCCCCAGAGTGCCCTGTCAGAGGTGCCTGGGTGGCTCAGTTGGTTAAGTGTTTGACTTGGGCTCAGATCATGGTTTGTGAGTTTGAGCCCCGTGTCAGGCTCTGTGCTGACAGCTCAGAGCCTAGAGCCTGTTTGGATTCTGTCTCCCTCTCTCTCTGCCCCTCCTCTGCTCGTGCTCTCTTTCTTGCAAATAAATAAACATTAAAAAAAAAAAAAACACACCCTGAGCACAGTGTCAGGCTTCCTCAGAGGTGACACACAGACACACAGGGGGAGAGGGGATGGGGTGGGGATGTGGTGGGGCATTGGCTGTGGCTGTAGTGTTTTATTTTTATTTATTTTTTTTATCTTAGCTCATGAGTGGGGGAGAGGAGCAGAGGGGGAGAGAGAGGGAATATTAAGCAGGCTCCTTGCTCACTGTGGAGCCCAACATGGGGCTCGATCCCACAACCCTGAGATCATGACCTGAGTTGAAATCAAGAGTCCAGTGCTCAACTGACTGAGCCGCCCAGGTGCCCCTGAGGCTGCACTGTTTTATTAATGAGAAGAGTTGAAGCTAATATGGCACAGTGTTAAATTTTGCCAAATCGTGTGGCTGGTACACTATCTGTTATGTCATTTTCTCATGTAGAATGTACTTCATAATTTCAAAATGTTTAAAAAGCAACCGTTTCTAACACCAAAGGTTTTGGCCAGAACAAGTCCGAGCTGGCCAGGGTTCCCAGCTCTCCGTGTGTCTTACGGATCGTGACTGCCGTCAGCGGTGAGCGTGAGCCTCCCCCAGGAGGGCCCGTGGATTGTGGCGGGCGTGGGTCCAGACAGGCAGAGCCGTGCTGACGCAACAAGCAACTGCCAGACTTCAATGACGTAGCACCATATGAGTTGTTTCTCTCTGCACACGTGGATGGCGGCTTCTTCTAGTTGCTAATGACTCGGGCTGGGGGCCTCCACCGTGTCATAGCCACCTCATCTGGAGGGTCGTACACCAGCTGTCATGTGCTGTGGCTTCAGAGTGACATGTGCCACTTCTCACAGTCCGTTGGCCAGAACTAGTCACGTTGCCCCAGCCAACTATGGGGGGCGGAGACGGGGCTGGAAAATGCAAAAAATCTCATGGATATTTGGTGAGAATGAAGGGCTCTGCTCCATCACCACAACGAGGGAGCTGGGGCTTGGGCTTTAGTTTAGGGACTCATGCTGTAACGTCATTCCTCCTTTCCCCTTTTGAGGTAGCATTTAAAAATTTTTAAAAAACTGTTTATATTTTGAGAGGTGGGGCCGGGGGGAGGATCAGAGAGAGGGGTAGACACAGACTCCCTAGCAGGTTTCAGGCTCGGAACTGTCAGCACAGAGCCTCACGCGGGGCTCCAACTGTGAAATTATTCGAAATTATGACCTGAGCCCAAGTTGGACACTTAACCCACTGAGCCACCCAGGCATCCCTGCCACAGTCTTATCATAGTGATTTCTTTGGGTTCCTGTACCCAGACCTGAGCAGGAGCCTCCCTCGTGCCAAGCACCATGCCTGGGAGGCTGTGAGCACTTTGTGGGCAGGCTGGTGCCAGGTCTTAGCGATCCTTACACCTGCTACAGCACTCGGCTCACGGGAAGTCCAAAGACGTGTTCGTCAGACTCACAGGTGGTGACTCTCTGCTCTTGGACTTGGAGGAATTTTTCTCACAGGTCAGATTGCCTGCTCCCCCTACTCACATATAACGTTTAAGGCAAAACCTTTCTGGAAAAGCTCCTGGCACGGAAAGCCCCTCGCTCCGGCACCCCTCCCCCAGCGTGTTTCCCATTATTCTGGTGAGTCTAACCTGGAAGCTGTTTGATTGGTTGATTTTTTTTTTTTCCCTGAAACACAGAAATTGTGTGATTAGGAGACATAATTGGAACCCTGCAGAGAGGGACGTTGTGAAGCTGTGTCCCAAGGGAGTGAACCCCACAGAGCAGGAGAAAGTCTCCAAAGGGCTGAGCAGGTACAGATGCCCCAAAGAGTACGTCCTCTGACCCACGGGATGCCCGGGGCCCCAAAACCAAATCACCGTCCTTTCCGAAGCTTAAATGCTCAATCCACTCTACACAGTGCAGTGAAACTCCCTCAAGGCTATAGATGGTTGAAATTAACCGATTATAGTAATCCACATCACAATTTGTGAACCACATCCTCACAGTTGGCGTAAAAGGAACAGGGGCTACATAATTTAGATGCTGTCCGTTCAACCGTAGAAACAGCCCTGTTTTCCAGCGGTGCTTTGGTTTAACTTCTGCATTTTGCTTAATGACCGTTGAACAAATTCAGCCTGGTGCTGACCTCTGAATTATGACCAAGTCCTAGACATTATGGGAGGGGGAATAGAGTGAATTGCGGATGGAAAGAATTCCTGAAAAAGATACTAGGCAAAGAAACGTTCGCAGGCTGGCATTTGCCAAGAAATTATTTTGTTTGTTTAATCAAGTGTTTGTTAATTTAGAAAAGAGAAGAGAAGGAAATTCTTATTCACCGTCTGCCAGATTTAGGGCTAGGCATTTGGACACCTGCTTTAGCATGGAGAGGTTTTGTCTGGTGGGGTGGAGGGAGATGGGCTTGGTGAGGGGGCGAGGGTTTGGGGCTCAGTGCTGGGAGAGACGGTCCGTGTGCTGGTAGTGGCTTTTACACGGGGAAAGAGAGGTCGCAGGGACACTGTGACAGAAGCCTGGAGTCGAAGTCTCTAGCCACCTCTCTGGCTGCTGTGTCATGGCTGGTGGGGTGCTGCCCAGGGCAGTGGTGGCGAAAGGGGAAGATGACCATGCTCGTGTTCTCACCAATGCCGTTAGGATCTGACATGATCCAAGTTACTGGGCTCAAATAGACGCGTCAGAAAATTCAGGGGCCCAAATGAATCGTCATCACCCCAACAAACCCCTTGGCTGTTTTTTTCCATTAGTATTTTTCTGTTCCCCTGAAAGTACTAGGTGCTTTTATAAGACATTTGAGAAATAAAGTAAAACAGAAAAAAATACCCCCAGTTCTACCACCGAAACACAAGCACGCTTGTGTTTTGGTATATTTTCTCTCAAACATATTTGTTTTAACACGGGCAGAACCATACTATATGGCCTATTTGGTGTCCTCATTTTTCACTTCTATTAGGTCATGAACATTTCCAACTTATCATAGTTTAGAACCATTATTTCTAGAGGGAGGTCCTATCCACCCAGTGTGTGGGTGAGAATTGACTTTATTATTCCTTTCCCCACTCTGGGTAGGTCAGTGGTCCCGTATTCTCCCCCCCCCCCACACAGCTCTTGCCAATATGACCTTTGTGTGTTTTCCCTCAAACTATTTCTTGGAAGTTTGATTCTACTCACCAGGTGGCAGAATTAACAGCCAGAGAAAATGAGCAAATAGGAAGCCCGTTAAATAGAAGAGTTAACTGGGATTCAGATGGCCAGGCTGGAAAACACCCAGTATGTGTATTCGGTAGTTTTCATTTCTCCTTCCAAATCCCCTTCCCATTCTTACCCACCTTGCTCTCTACTCGCTGGATGCCCATTGGCATCAACGGGCTTCCGTCCCTCTGGCTTCAGGTCTGGGTTTGACAGACGGGAATCCGCAGCAGGGGCCTGGAGGGAGGGATGAGGGCAGGGTGTCTGGTCCCCTGGCCTGTTCCCG
>NC_043711.1:100335206-100346858 GCF_006229205.1 Suricata suricatta | reverse complement strand
CTTAACCGACTGAGCCACCCAGGCACCCCTATTACTGCTTCCTCAAATCCCCCAACTTGAGTGTGCCTGGGTGCTGATGGATAGGATATTCGTATCTTTAGTTTTGATGAAAATTCTCCCCCCAAAGCCTTATGACTTCTTGTATGACATTTCAGTGTTTTAATTCTATGCTCATTGAAAGCTAGTCCTGGCTGAGCAGGCAATAGGTTTCCAAGGAAGTGTGTCTCTTGCAGTCACTTAATTAGAAAAGGATGTCCTTTTTTTTTTTGCTTCTCCCTCCTAGCCAGCCAGCTCCAGCAGAAATACTTTGTGCTGTCTCTGTATTTGTATGAAAGAATTAGCGGAACTCCCCGGGGAAAAGAGAATGTTGCCTCTGTCCAGGACCGGGGGAGCTTGTGCTTGGCTGGCCCTTGGCAGTCATTTATTGGTGTCTTGCGTGCCGGGTACTGTGCTAAGCCGGTCACTAACATTTATCTCAAATGAACGACACAGCGGGTTTGTGAAGTCAGCGACGTTATTATTCCCAATTTATAGCTATTTAATGTTACTACTAAGAATCTAGATCTCCTCCGTGGGCTCTTGGGATCTGTCCCCAACAAGGCAGAAGGATCCTGAGCCTGAATTTGTCGTCTGGCTCCGGGGATAGTCCCACATGTCTTTCCACAAAGGGGAGTCTCCCCACTGGAGGAAGCGGTTTAGAATGTCTCCTTTGGAGAAGGTGTTCGGTTTTCTCCAGTCTGTTTTTAATCCCTCCCCCCCCTCCCCCTCTGTTGTTGGTCCTTGAATAGAGAAGCTGACTTTTGCCTCCTTTCTCTTACTGCCACTTTCCCCTTTGCTGGAGACCCAGACGTGCACGGTGGCGGCCGTGAAGATGAACAAGGTGGTGCTTGCCCTTGTGTCTTAAATATGTATTTGTTGACTCAGAGGATGAGCTTATGGCCTCATTTTACCATATGGTCCCCACCAGCCTATCCCTTTGTTTACCTCTATTCAAGCTGACCTTCTCCTTGAACATTGTGTTACTGGTCATTACTTCCTTTTTCTTTTTCTCTGTAGGTTTGTTGCATCTGTATGTATTCTTAAGGTGGGTATTTTTAATTTTAGTAGTTTTTAACTTCATAAAAGGGTTATCTGCCTTATGCGGTCTTTTTTGGATGTTTTTCACTTACTTGTTTCGCTTGAGCCACAGTTGGCACATATTATTTCATGTCACTGCAACGAATAGATTTTTACTCTCCGCTAGTGTCTCAGTATGTGACCACACCGTAGTCTACTCATCCACTGTCCAGTTTGGGGCCAATTCTTTGGGTTGCTTCCAGGGTTTTGCTTTTGAGAACAGAGCTGGCTTTTGTACATTAATCTCTTATTCAGTTACCTTGTTAATCACTCATCTCACATTTCAAAATCTCTGAAAACATGGGTCTTGCAGTCTTGACCTGGTGTTTTCAGATTGCTCTCAGCTAGACAGCAGGTGTGATGTCTGATGTCTGTGAGGTCTGAATGTGTGTGGACGTGGGCTTCACTGCTGACATAGCTGTCAATTGAGTGATGAGCCCTATTGTTACCATGGGTCTAGGTGCCATTTAAAAGTCTCTTCAAACTGGGTGGAAGATATGAAGAGACATTTCTCCAAGGAGGACATCCAGATGGCCAACAGACACATGAAACGATGCTCAATGTCACTCATCATCAGGGAAATACAAATCAAAACCACACTGAGATACCACCTCACACTGGTCAGAGTGGCTAAAATGAACAACTCAGGAGACTATAGATGCTGGCGAGGATGTGGAGAAGCAGGCACCCTCCTACACTGTTGGTGGGAATGTAAACTGGTGCAGCTGCTCTGGAAAACAGTGTGGAGGTTCCTCAAAAAACTATCGATAGAACTCCCCTATGACCCAGCAATAGCACTGCTGGGGATCTACCCAAGGGATACAGAAGTGCTGATGCATAGGAGCACATATACCCCAATGTTCATAGCGGCACTTTGAACAATATCCAAATCATGGAAAGAGCCTAAATGTCTATCATCTGATGAATGGATCAAGAAGATGTGGTTTTACATATATAATGGAGTACTACATGGCAATGAGAAAGAGTGAAATCTGGCCATTTTTAGTAACGTGGATGGAACTGGAGGGTGTCATGCTAAGTGAAATAAGTCAGGCAGAGAAGGACAGATACCACATGTTTTCCCTCCTATGTGGAACAGGAGAAACTTAACAGAGGACCATGGGGGAGGGGAAGAGAGAAAAATAGTTAAGAAGAGGGAGGGAGGCAAACCAGGAGGGACTCTTAATACTGAGAACAAACTGAGGGTGGATGGAGGGTGGGGGAGAGGGGAAGGGGTTGATGGGCATGGAGGAGGGCACTTGTGGGGATGAACACTGGGTGTTATATGGAAACCAACTTGACAGTAAACTATATTTAAAGAAAAAACGTCTTCGAAACAATCACACCATAATTTGGCATCAGAATGTAAAGTTACTAGACCCGTGGAAAGGCTTGGCCACAACAGCAGGTGTACGTTCCCTGGTAGTGGGGCATGCGATGACTGATCCCATATCCTCTTGCAGAACAACAAATAAGTGCGTTACAGGACTTGAGAAAGGAAGATGGACTCAGCGGATGCTGGGTTTAGTTTTGTGACCAAGATCTCCGAGAAAGGTTTTGACTTGGGGCCTTCAGACTTGCTCTTCTTCTGTCCAGGTTGTTCCCTTGCCAGGTCGCTGCCTAGCTCGCTGCCACATTTCCTCCAAATCTGAACTCCTAGGTCCCCCCCCTCAGCGGGGTCTTCCCTGACCTCACCATCTCCGCTTGCGGGGCGTCCTCTTTCTGTTCAGACCCTTCTCTACACGAGACGTCGTCTTGTCTCGTTTTACGATTGGATATAGGATACATTTTGTTTTTCTTGTCTATTGTCTGTCCCCTACTGGGATTTTTGTGCTTCACTGCTTTATCCCTGACACTGAGGTCAGTGCCTGGTGTGGAAGAGCCAGGACCCTCCGAGATCGGGGCACTGGAGCTTCCTCCATGCCATCTGAGGCACTTGGCCTTGGGAGGCTCATATTCTGAGTATCAGAGCCAACTTGTCATAATCTTGGAAGTAATGTCGCTTCTGCCTAACAAATACTGATAGCTTCCCAGGTGCTCCCGGAAGGCTCCTTCCTGCCCTCCATCTTGTGGCTTCTATATTGATTAGAACTGAGACTCCAAGCCCAGCCAAGCCCGGGTGTGATTAATCCTTCTGGACTCTGTGCCTGGGCCTGTTTGCAGATACTGGGGCCACGTGGGAAGGGACAGGACGGCCCTGGTCTCTACTTCCAGGACCAAGAACTGGAGGTTTACTGAGATGTGGCAGATTTGGTTTTCAGGCCCAAGACTGCATCGACTCTTATTTATTTATTGAATTTATTTTTTTCAAGTGTTTGTTCATTTTTGAGAGACACAGATTGTGAGTGGGGGAGGGGCAGGGCAGCTGAAGCCGGCTCCAGGCTCCAAGCCGTCAGCAGAGAGCCTGATGTGGGGCTCAAACCCACAAACCGCGAGATTGTGACCTGAGCCGAGGTCGACGCTTAACCAATTGAGTCACCCAGGCACCCCTTGACTCTTTCTCTCTCTAAGATTTATTTATTTATTTTGAGAGATAATGAGAGAGAAAGAGGGGGAGAGAGGGTCCCAAGGAGGCTCCACACGGTCAGCACAGAGCCTGACCTGGGGCTTGAACCCACGAACCGTGATCTCTTGACATGAGCCGAAATCAAGAGACACTTAGGCCATGGAGCCTCGCAGGTGCCCCAGGGCTGCGCTGACTCTTACCCGTGGACGGCGGCTCTGGGCTGAGGGCTGTCACGGCTTTGCCTCCCTGGGACACAGGTGCGTGTGTCATCTTCGTTTTCTGGGTGAATTAGAGCCATTGCTGAGACTCTGTCCTTGTTTTATTGATGGAGTCCCTCTGCTTCCCAGGGCTTCTGAGGACGAGAGGGTCTTTTAATTAATAAAATGAGCCTCTTGCCCACGGAGGCAGCGGGCGGAGCGGTGGATCCTCTCCTACTTGAATCCTGTTGTTGAAAGATTCAAGGCAAATGAGGGCAGTTCTGAAAGAGCCCAGGCAGGCTCTGCAGGGAGCGTCACAGACGGAACAGCGACGCCACGGTGAGTGTCTGGACCTCGCGGAGACATTTTCTGGCTTCTCCTCTGGAGGAGGGAGGGCGGGGCCTCGACCCCCTAGTTGTGCCCCACCCTGCATGCCTTCCTACCTCTCCGGGCGATGCTGGAGTCTCTACCCGGGACCCTGAGTTCCCGGGAGGGAGGTCCCTCAGAAGCTCTATAATCCATCCACCCACCACCCAATAATCAATAATCAAACATACCAGAGGGCAATGGCCCTGAAGGTCAGTTGGTGGTGGCTAAGGGAGCTGTGGGTTTTGTGGAGGAGTTTTAGGCCATATTTGGTTCATCGGACGAGAAAGGTGAAACCGATTCACTGGTTTGCGGTCGTGGTAGTTAGGGACGGTGTTTTGTTTTGTTTTGTTTGTAGGGAGGATTTTTATTCTTTTTTAAGGGGGTGTTTCTTTTTTTTAATGTTTTTCAAAATTTTATTTATATTGAGAAGGGAGGAGAAGGCAGAGAGAGGGGGAGAGAGAGAGAATCCCAAGCAGGCCCTGCACTGCCAGCACGGAGCCTGGCGTGGGGCTCCAACCCACGGAAACCAACTCTGAGCTCATGACCTGCGTGGAAGTCCAACGTCCAACCGGCCGAGCCACCCGGCCCCCCCGCCCCTAAGGGGGTGTTTCTGAGCTCAAAAACACCAGACAGACTGCAAGGTGTGATCCTTGAAACACCGGAGCTGAGATGGGGAGGAATGATTCCTCTATTTGAGCCTCATAGAAATCCTGTAACATAGATACAATAGGCGTATGGCCTTGACCCAGAAAATGAAGACCCAGAGGGGGGCACTGGTGGCCGTGGGGCACGTGCAGTCACCAGCCAGCGTGCGATTTCCATTCAGGGCTTCCCTCTTGAGTGACAAGGGGGCGGATCAAGAGCCATTGGAGTCGGGGCTCAGCTTTATTCTATGCTTTGCCAACACTGCGGATGAAGACACGGAAACGTGTGTGGCTCTTTGCTTTGGGTCGAGTTGGAAGGACAAGGCTGCCGTGAGGAAATTCAAACAGTACAGTGCTGAACAGTATTGACACCCAAGGCGCGACTCACGGTGGCGGCGATCGGAGGCGAGTGACGCAGGCTGACGGCTTGCACAGTTTCCCGCGTGCTTGCCACCCTGCAAGTATTTTGCAAAGCTGTGAATTCCCTTTATACGCCTTGAGGTATATTTATTCCCTTTATGTGTTGAGGTTGACATTCGAATTTTTCTTTGTAAGTTTAAGTCATTGCAAAGAGTACTACTTTTGGCGTATTCTGAATATTTGTTTTACAGTAGAAATTTTACATGTTTAAAAAGATTGTATCCAGTGGAATGTAAATGCCACAGCAGGTTGATACCCACCATTATTCATTCAGGAACAGGTGGAAAAAATTGTATAAATTTCACTCTGGCCTCCTTTTCTCCTTGAGTTTACAATATTTTTAAAAAATTTCCACAGAATTTTACTCTAATGACATATATTTTTATGCTTTAAAATCTTTATGGATCCTTAAGCAAATATCTGTCTGAAGCCCAGACAAGGCTTCCTGGCCCCCTAAAGCTTTTAGGGCTTAAAGAAAGTCTTCTAGATTGGATTTGCAATTTAACTATTATTCATATACTTGGTCTACATAACAAAGTCTTATAAAACATGAGAAGTAATTATTGAACATAAAAAGTAACATTTTATTGGACTGCATCTCTTAATAAGATGGATGGGGCTTTTTAAAAAAGGCTGTTCCCAAGGAGGACATGACTTACTGCGGCATTCATTGTGTTCTTAGTTTTCATTTTTTAATAGACGTCAGTTCTGAGAACCCTTGCTCGCCCATGAATACACTGATGGAAATAAGAGAGGTTTGTTACAGCAGCGTCACTCAATTATTTAAACTCTTGAGTTATACGCCAAAAATCATGCGGCAGTTAGTCAGGAAATTTTTTTATTTTTAACAATTGGTGAGCTGACAACCCAGTTACGTCCTGCTGTAATATTGTCGCGAGCAAAGAATCGGAAGCCGCTGGACTCGGGGGCTCTGACCCTGACATTAGGGGCCTTCACTTTCTCAACACTTCCTTCCTTTCCTGATGATCCCTCTTGCGGTGCCCCGGAGAGCTGGGGCGGGGAGGACAGTGTAGCTGTAGGAAGTTCAGGATGATGGGGGCCGGGAGCTTCCCTTCTGTAGAGTGTGGGGGGTTAGGGGTGAGCAGGGGAGGAGGGAGGGGCGAGGGTGAGCAAGGTGCTGGGAGATGCCTGGGCACCAAGAACGTGCTCAGATCGGATTTAGAGAGAGCACAGATGAACTTGGAGAATCCGGAAGTTGATTTCTTTGTAACTCTCTGTGAGGCTGGTCGCGGAGTTTGTGAGGTGCTCACACCCTGGTGTGGTCGCTGACACAGACGACATGAGTTTGGGGTGGGGCAGATCACCCACAACCGGGGCGGGGGGGGGGGGGCTCCTGGCAGGTTGGCTGAGGTTCTGAGGTTGCCGGCTTCACAGAGAGCGGTAAGAAAGGGATGCGGTTCAGACAGAGGGAGGGGAGAAGATGTAAGGAACCAGTTAAAAACATGGATTTTGGAGTTGGTGCTCACGTCCAGTCTTGGCCCTGTCCTGTCCAGGGGGTGCAGTCTTGGGAGTTCTTCACCTTCATCAGCCTCTGTGTCTCATGTGCAACATGGGGATAGTAACAGCCCTTGAACCCCCCACTCCTGGCAGGGCCTCCCCTCTTGAAAAGAGGAAGTCTCTATAGTTGGGAGCGTGGTCAGCTGGGGAAGCCGGGAGGCAGCCCCGTGAGGGACAGAGAGCTTGTTTGCAATCGATCCATCTTCCTATTCCCACTTCTGCTCCAGAGCGAAATAAGGTCCTTGGCGGACAATGAGACTTGTTCCAAATGTGTTCTTCCAACAGTGGTGTGGAGAAACTGTTGCTTCACGGGTGTGTTGTTTTCTTTCCGTTTCAGTTGCTGGGTGGGTGTATTTGTCAAGCTAGGAGGAGTCAGAGCATATTTTATGTAACAATTTATTACCTTAATTTATAACTCCGATATTGACTTCCAACCTGTGCGCCGATGTGTGTGCCTCCCTGTGGACTCTTGCCGCAGATACTGTTGGCCGGCCATTAGGGTCAGAACTATTTTTGATGCAGTAGGTATCTTCTTAAAGAAGTGGAGGAGGTGGGCAGGTTCTATTAAAATAGGTCATTTCCAAACGGTGGCTTTCTCTCTCGGTGGTGGCTGATCATTTACCACAGTTCCAGGAAGAGTGGGCCAGGCCCGTCGGGGTCTCCGCCTTGACCCCACACAGGAGCCACCTGGGTCCCACCGGCCAGGTGCTGAGTCACTGGTCTGGGGTGAGGCCGGGGCGCCCTGACTTCTAGGAGCCGTTCAGGTTACTGCAGATTGTAGTCAGGGCTGAGAACCAGTGGGGGTCGAGGAAGGTCTCAGTGCTGGACAAGCCGAGCACAGGTTTGCTTCTTCTGGGTGGGTTGTGTGAAGCCCGGTGGGAAAGACAAGACTAATCGATTCTCTTAGAACTTGGACTTCCTGACCATTGCAATTGCCTTTAGACCATTGCCGACGGTGCCGCCAGGTGTTAATAGAGCCCTCTGTTCTTTAGTTTGACCCCTTGGATGATGGACATAACCATGCTTTCTTCCAGAATTTTCCTGGGCATTCTTACCTTTGTGAAATGTTCAGAACAGTTGCTGGCATCCATTAGAACAGTTGCTGGCATTGACAGAGAACTACAGAGGTGCTTTATAAATAAAAGCTAATTTGTTCCAAAGGCCCTCAACGTGAGTCATTTCTTTTGTGGACAGCCTGTCCGTGATAGAGCCTCAGGACCTTGATTCATGGGCCCCGGCTCCTTTGCAAATTTCTTCAGCAAAGGTACACGGAGTGGCTCGATTTGTTTCTGGACATTTATCCACAAGAAACAAACCCGCGCCGCAGCCCAGCCTGTACCGTCTCAGGGATGACGAATGTGAGGGAGCATTAGGACGCAGAACAACGTGTCATTATCTGGGTAGGGAGTGCTGTAGGGTTTAACGTTGGCTTTTAGAGAGCTTTCATTTTCCTTGTCTGTTGGCCCACCCATTTTAAACGACTGCTCTTTGAGTCTGTTGTCTTGGGAGGTGATGATGGGGTTGGGATTTCCAGAATGACATGGGGAATGCTGCGTCTCCTGACGTCCCGGTGCGCCGGCGTCATGTCTGAGGTTGTGTTCTCGGGCGGCCCTGAGCTGTTAAATGCCCTGCTGTCACCACTGTGACATTCTCAGCAGGGTTGTCTTTTGTTTTTTTTTTAAGTTTATTTTTATTTATCTTGAGAGAGAGAGAGAGAGTGAGTGGGGGAGGGGTAAAAGTCGGGGGAGAGAAGGAGAGACAATCCCAAGCCGGCTTCTCATCGGCAGCGCAGAGCCTGTCTCGGGGCTCGATCCCACAAACCATGGTGATCGTGACCTGAGCCGAAATCGAGTCAGACGCCTGAGTCCCCCCGGGGAGGCCCTCTTATTTTGCCTTTGAACTTGTGCTTTGTAAGTGAAGTATGACAACGATGTGTTTGAGTGGAGGAGACACGTGTGACGCGTGTATCCGTGCGGTTCCTGTTGGCCTCATCTGCACACAGGTCTCACGATGCCCGTGAACTCGGGATTCCAGTGGGCACGTCGCACATGGGACTCAGGACTCCCGGGGGGACAAGGAAAGCACCTGGCCTCTACCGCCAAATCAGTGGGGACACTGATAGCCTTGAGAGGCGAATCCTTCTCTTGGAACCAGACTGCTTTGGAGGCAAAAGAAGGCAGTGTTGTTCTAGAAAACACAAGGACCTGGGACTCTATCGTATCTTTTTTTCACTTCCCTGTGTGAGCCGACCATCGATGCTGGAAATGATGTGCTGGAAGGAGTGAGAGGGTCAGGGGCACCCCGGATTCCTTTTTCAGTCCTCCTTCCTGACTCATCGGTGCCCGAAGGTAGACAGTGTTGGTGGAACGTGTACATATCAGAAAGCGAACTAATGACTGTAAAGCTAGTTTTGTGTGGCATTTCTACTGCTCTAATGCTTGTGTTCGTGTGAGCTACAACATACAAATTGTGTCATTTTGGTAATCCCAGAGGAGTTAAATTGCCTTTCAACTGGCCTTGCACAGGGTCGCCTGGGTGGCTCAGTCGGTTAAGCATCTGACTTCGGCTCAAGGCATGATCTTCGAGTTTTTGAGTTTGAGCCCCACATTGGCCTTTGTGCTGACAGCTTGGAGCTTGGAGCCTACTTCGAATTCTGTGTCTCCCTCTCGCTGCCCCTCCCCTGCTCATGCTCCTGATCTCTTCCAAAAATAAACATTAAAAAAAAATTAAACTGGCATTGCATAAAGATCAACAGTGAAATTCATGCTCCCAATTTAAAATTCAGGTTTTCTTTGGGAGGGATGTTACATGGCAAATAAAAGACACCATGAGCTGTCGAGAGATGGCGGAATAAAAGGGAAGCTTTATACTTTAGTCCCCTCATATTTAGTTCCTATATATTTAGTCTCTGGCATCCCCCCCCCATCCTCTCTTTGACCAAGACGCCTCCTGTTTCCATCCCGCACTGGCCCCTGCAGATCAGGTAGCTGGAAAATGTCAGTGGGGGAGGGGCTGTCATCCTGCACTGCTTCGAAATTGTCAACTTCTCTTAGCAGCTGTGCAAACAGTTTTCAGTTTCTTCTGGAACATCTTCTGCTTTCTCAGATCCGTTCATTTTTCAAATTTCTTTGGGGAATCCTCTCCCTCCCTGCGTCCACCATGTGCTTGGATAGGGCCATGCCTACAGCTGGGGGGGGGGGGGCAGGACCAGGAGTGAGGTCAGTCATCAGCTCCTCATCTCTTGGCCTTAGCGATTGGTTCAGCAATGAGCATGTGACCTGAATCAGAGCCAATGGAATGCAAGGAGCCTCAGGAATTCTGCCCAAGAAAGACACACTCATTCACATTTGAACCTGGAAGCAAGTTCTGGACTGCTGCTGTCTTGCCCCCATGTTCAGCCTGAGAAAGAAGCCAGTTTAGCTTCTTGGAGAGAAACCAAGGTTTTGTGACAATGTCTGCGTTATTATAAAATTGAACCTGAAGCCATGCCTACCCTTTTTTTGTTACAGAAGCAGTAAAATCTTTGTGTCTGAGCTAGTTTTTTTTTTTAGAACAGAAATACTTTTATTTTTATTTTTTATTTTTTCATAATATTTTATTGTCAAATTGTTTTCCATACAACACCCAGTGCTCTTCCCCTCAAGTGCCCTCCTCCATCACCACCACCTGTCTTCCCCCCTCCCCCCTCCCCCCCAACCCTCAGTTCATTCTCAGCTTTCAATAGTCTCTCAAGTTCTGCATCCCTCTCTCTCCCCAACTCTCTCCCTCCTGAGCTAGTTTTTTAAAAAAAATCTTCATTTATTTATTTTGAGAGAGAGAGAGAGAGAATGTATGTGAGCAGGGGAGGGGCAGAGAGAGGGGGAGAGAGAACCCCAAACAGGCTCGATGCTCACTGTGGAGCCTGATGTGGGGCTCAAGCTCATGACCGTGAGGTCACAACCTGAGCCGAAATCAAGAAATGGACGCTTAACTGACTGAGCCACCCAGGTGCCCCTTAGCTAGTTTTTTTTTTTTTTTTTTTTTTTTGGATCACTCGGAACCAAAAAGAATCTGGATAAATAACGTGTTAGATTATCGTGATAATGTTCTCTTTGAATTTCTGCAGCTTGTACAATTAAGACAATAGTGGAGACGTAGCAGGATAAGTTTTTTTTTTTGAGATATGAAATTTGTAATTTTTTTCTTTGTTTTTCTCATTCAGGTAGGGAGAAGGTTTTAGGTTTTCTTTATTTGGAGGAGGTCCCTCTGGCACTGCGGGAAGTAGGCATTGTATGAAGACACTGTACTTTCCCAATTTCTTCCTTTCCCTTTCCCTCCTCAAAGCCTAAGTTAGCCTGGGGTCACAAACTGGCCTTCATAGGGCCCATATTGGCCTGAAAGGCATCTTTAGGGGGGCCTCTATGGCATTTTAAAGATTGGACAATTTCACCTAAGCATCTGGATTTGGGAGCTCTCCAGGAAACTTAGGATCTGTCCAATCTGCGCCTAGAATTCCCACGTGACAGCTTTGGGCTGGTGCCGAGGAGCAGCTTGCTTCTCTCTATGGATCACGTGGTCTTCATTTTGCCACAAGCCCCCCTTTGCCTCCTACCCTGATTATTTCCCTCATGTACGTGCTCTTCTGGGCCCCGAAGCCATTTGACTTGTGCTTCCTGGCCGAAGCCCACCAGAGAATGAATTGGAGGAGAGTGGGGGGTACTGGTGGGAGAAGTTTTAAAAGACATGGAAAGATTTACGCAGAATCAAGAAGGAATTCCATAGGAAGCATATGTTCTCCGTGGGGTCCTGAGCCGGATCCTGAACCTTGCTCTTTGGAAGCTCTCCGAGGGTCTTAGAGAGGATGGCTGCTTTACTCTGGGGGGAGTGCATCCTAGGCAGGGGC
>NC_043711.1:100322146-100335106 GCF_006229205.1 Suricata suricatta | reverse complement strand
AAGGTTTGAGGAAGGAGTAGAAGCTTCCGGTGAAGTGTGATGAGATGGGATTTTACTGAACATACAGAGAAGGGTTAGATGGATGAGCATAGATATAAACAAGACTCTCTTGGCAAATGTTTCCAGCCAGATGTCCACTGGGTTTTTCTACCATCCTCATAAAACTGCTCGATGTAGTCTCTTACCTACACTTGGATGCGGAGAATGCCATTCTTCAAAATGGCAGCCTCAGCATCTCAGAATCCAGGAAGGGCCTTAGGTGCCTGGCTGTTGGAACCGAGCCCAGCCGTGGTGACAAAGGTAAACCTGTTTAATCAGAGAGCAAGGATTTATCCAAACGTTCTGGACATGGGCAGTGTGGGAGGACAGTCAACAGAATGACCTGTGAGGGCTTCTTCTCTTCTCACCCGCCTCCCCCAGTTACGTTTTGGGTGATTCATTCCTGATTGTGCAAGTTTTAGCCAGGCTGCCCTCGGTGATTTTCACATAATATTTATAAAACCTTCCTGTAATTGTGACTCATGGTCATACTTCTTCTCAGAATCATGGTAAAGCTGAGCATTTCAGGGAGAAAAATGAGCCATGTGGAAGGCTTTCAGAGAATTCAGCTCAGGGAGACAGGACAGTCAAGGCCTTTATTTGTCACAAACGCCCTTAGTCACTGAGACCCCCGTGACAGATGCTGATTATATTTCTTTTCTATTTCCTCCCTTTTTTTCTTGGTATGAAAAAGCAGGAACATATATGTGTCTGTGAAAATATTCAAATACTCCCCAAATACATAAAGCATAAAGAGCAGGTTTTCTGGTCTCTTTGATGCTGCAGAGGTGATGATTCTCAACTCTAGTGTGTGTCCCCTTACGTCTTTCTGTATAAACACGTACAATTTTTATTTACTTAGCTGATTACAACTATGTATTCCCCAAAGTAACTCATAGTCAGTATGGAAAATATCCAGAAGGATTAAAAAAAAAAAAAAACCGTACCACTTATCTCTAACTTTTTTCTTTTTTAGCTTTTTCACGTATGTATTTACGTATCAAGTAGGATCACAAAATGGCTCGGTGGACTGTAACACTTTCATTACCGTTTTTCAGAGAAAGCCATTTGGGCTTACCTCACCCAAGGTCTCACAGCCTGCTGGTGACCCAGCTGGGATTTGAACCCAGGTCTGTCTGATTTCAAAGTCCATATCCTTGATAATTGCCAGAGTCCCGCTCCGACCGGTCCAGGGGTGCCCGAAGGAGGGCCAGCGGCGGCGCGAAGGAACGGACACAGACCGCTCAGGGGAACCAACCCGGGCGGTTTATTGACTCTTCAGCAAGCTTATATGTGCTTCCTACTTCCTGAATGTTTGCATCAAGCTTTTGTCTTCACTCTCAGAAAGTTCTCGGGGAATTCGTCCGTGAAAAAACTTTCCGGTTATTTCCTTGCGTTACTGCTTTTTTACTTCAAAGAATTAATCTTTAACCTTACTATTTCTGTGCCTGACAAGCTAGAGGGCTAGTTATGTTTTACATTTATTATTCTGATTGATTTAGCTGAAACTGGTGGAGCCTATTCTTTAGAGAAATTGGAGCGTGACTGCTTTTAGTTTCTGCCCACCGCAACCGTCTACAGGGTGTGTTTTTCTTCAGAGTGCCCATGATGAGGAACTGACTGCTAAGTTACAGGGAGAGGCCCAGTGAGAAAAATGTAAGCTGATTGAATAAGCTGATTGATTAGAAGGAGGGACATCGGTAGCTTCGCTTCCAGAGAACCGCTGTGCAGTCTTCTCTTGTGGACCCCGGGGCTGTGTCCTCAGGTGGGTGATGAAGGTTGGCTCCTGGCAGATAACCATACTATATGATTACCTTTCTTCTTCTTTTTTTAATGTTTCTTCATTTTTGAGAGGGAGCGGGAGCGAGCAAGCAAGCTGGGGAGGGGCAGAGAGAAAGGGAGACAGAGGATCCAAAGCAGGCTCTGTGCTGACAGCACAGAGCCCGATGCTGGGCTCGAACCCACAGACTGCAAGATCATGACTGGAGCCAGAGTCAGATGCTTACCTGACTGAGTCACCCAGGTGCTCCATATTATTACCTTTTTTATGTCAACAAACAGACCCACTTATTTAAAAAATCTGTAATGGGAGGAGCCTGGGGGGCTTAGTTGGTTAAGTGTTAGACTTCAGCTCGGGTTATGATCTCATGGGTTCATGAGTTTGAGCCCTGCGTTGGGTTCTGTGCTAACAGCTAGGAGCCTGGAGCCTGCTTCGGAGTCTGTGTTTGCCTCTGTCTCTCTCCCACTCTGTCTCTCAAAAAAAAAAAAAAATTTTTTTTTTTAAATCTGCAGTGGTACCAGAAATGCAAATCAAAGCCACAATGAGCATCACCGTAAGCCTGTTATAGTGCATAGCTATTACATGAGCATTTCAGGGAGAAAAACGTCTAAGTAATGTGGAAGGCTTTCAGAGAATTCAGTTCAGGGAGACAGGACAGTCAAGGCCATTATAAAAAAAAGTGTTGGCGAGGATGGGGACAAAAGGGAATTCTTGAGCGCTGTTGGTGGGCATGTAAATTGGTGTAGCCATTATGGAAAACAATATGGAGGTTCCTGAAAAAAATTCAAACTAGAGCTACAATATCCAGCAGTTCGACTTCAGGGTAGTTTTTCAAAGCAACTGAAGTCACAGTCTTGAAGAGCTATCTGAGCTCCCACGTTCACTGCAGCCTTAGTCAACAGTGGCGAAGATACGGAAACAGTCTAAATGTCCATGATAACGGATTATCGCTCAGCCTTGGAAGAGAAGGGAGTCCTTCCATTTGCAATAACACAGATGGGCCTGGAGGACGTCATGCTCAGTGAACTAAGCCCAATGCAGAAAGGCAAATGCTCTATCATCTTATTTGTATGTGGACTCTGAAATAGTCCAACCCATAGAAGCAGAGAGTAGAGTGGCGTTTGCCAGAGGCTGAGGGGAGAGGGGAATGGAGATGATGGTAGAAAGGTCCACAGTATCCGTTGTGCAGGATCAATGACTCCCGGGGGTCTAACGTACAGCATGGTGGCCACAGCTACCAGTAGGCGGTGTGTACTTGAACTTGCTGGAGGGTAGCTCCCCCGCCCCCATCCCCCACACTAACAATGATAAAGGGGATGAGCGGGCACTGGGGGGGATGATGGATCTGCTCCTGCCTGGATGGTGATGATGGTTTCACGGGCGTATCCTCATCCCCAAATGCATGGCTTCATGTACACCTTTCCATGTGTCCGTCACACCTCAGAAAGTGGGTTAAAAGATAAAGTAAGAATCTCACTTGTCTGTGTGGCTCAGTTAAATGTCTGACCCTTGATTTCGGTTCAGGTCATGATTGCACATTTCATGGGTTTGAGTCATGCATTGACAGTGTGGAGCTTGTTTGGGATTCATTCATTCATTTTCTCTTTTCTGTCTGCCCCTTTCCCACATGTGTGCTCTGTCTCTAAATAACTAAATAAACTTAAAAAAATATATTAAAAGCCCTCACTTGTTGATAGGTTAGGTGAACCAAAAGGCGAACATTTGGTAGCCTTCATTTCTGTACTTTGAAGAGTTACCGTGTTTGGGTGCTGCATGTTCAACGCAAGAGGTCCTCCTGGCTGCCCCAGTTTCCATGCAGAGCCTGGTGTCCACCTGTCCCTCTGGCAGGCGGTGGTGACAGCCAGCACTGTGATGTTCCCGTTGGGGAGCGTGGTTGTGACCACGTGATCCTCACTGTGTTTCCTCTCCACGCTCTGTGTTCCTCCCTCCCCCTTCAGTCCCTCTTTCCCAGCCTCTTCTGACACAGGGTTACTGGTGACCACACGTGGTGACACCCTGAGGGCCGTGGTCACCAGCTGCTGTGGCTCCCTAGGGACAGCCTGGACCAGGTCATGTCTTCCCTCTCCACTTTGGTTGGTCATGGTGGCTTTGTAATTTAATGTCCCAGCTGGGACGCCTATTTGACTTGATTTAATTAGAGCATTCATTTTGGGGGGAACGTGTATTTTAAACTCCACGGCAGCTGTTTTGGATTATTTCAATCTGGTCACTCACCTAAAGCTTTCCCCCATCCGAGTCTGGTCCACTGACTGGGTTGTGTCCTCTGCAGCGTCTCCCTCCTCGCGGGATTTGGTCTGTGGCCACTTGCAGTGGTGCATTTCCTGCCCCACGAGACTCCCCTGACCTGGAGCCCTGCTTTGGCCGTTGTCTCTCAGGCATTGGTTTTGGGCATGAGTCGGTCCCCCTTCCAAGAAACGGTCCCCTGTTTGGGTTCGTTGGCATTTCCGCGTGGCTAGATTCAGGGCTTGTGTTCCTCGTTGGGTCTCCCCACTCGGGAGGTCGTGGCCTTCTCGTGGTGTCCGTCTGCAGGGCCACGATGTCCGGGCGCTTATTCTGTCCCCAGCCTGGATGCTGCCTGCCCCTCCCCTGCATCAGAGCTGTGTCCCCCATATCTAGGGCGCAGCGTGGACGGAGACGGCTTGACGATCACCCAGGTCCCCCTCCTCAGCCACGTTCCCCCAGATGCAGGTGCCATCAGTGAATGACCTGTACCAGAGCCACTTGTTTCTTTGAAGGTTGCAAAGTGGTTTACAAATCTGCCACGCTCTCCACCTTGACCAGTTGGCAGTTAACATTCTACTGTAAAAAGAATTATTTTTTAATTTACTTACGTATCTCTATTTCCTATCAGTGTAGACTCCTAAGATTTCCAATTCTCCCAATAGTTTATAATTCCTTACTCTCCTTACTCATTTGAGTGCCCACTTGTCCCAGATTTGGCCAGTGTGAATTCCTTCTTTTGACATTTCTTTCTCGTTGTTTCAAGTACGTTCCGTCTTTTCTGGCGTAACAAGAGGTTTCCAGGTCTGTCTTGTACCTTCCCTGCTCCAGCCCTGAAATGAGCCACTTCTCTGACTGTCTCTGGTTCCTTTCTGTGGGGGATGGTTTCAGAGGCCACGGTTTGGGCCAGAGATGTGCGCAGCGCTGCTCGGCTGGCTTTGCTCCTAGGCCCTGTGAGCGTGTGTGTGCACACACGCTTTAGAAATCATGAGTTCTTATCCATGCCCCCGATTCCACGGCACCTTCACCCAGTTCTTCCTGGCCTTCCTCATTCTCTATTTACATCTCAAATTAGGGCCTTTTTCAGAGTGAAAGGTGGTGGTATTCATATTTATACTCAGACAGGAGGCAAAATAGATAATCCCAGAGAAAGTGGGATGTATGGTCCCTTAGTTCACCAACTCAAGCCCTGTCACAACCATGAACATGCCCTGGAACCTTGCTGAAGCCCCTCAGAGACTCCTGTTTCCTTTTCTTTAAAATAGGGGTAGTATTATTTTATTTTATTTTTATTTATTTATTTTAAAATAATTTATTACCAAGTTGGTTTCCATATAACACCTAGTGCTCTGAAAAAAGAAATAAAATAAAATAAGAGTAGTGTTGGGGTGCCTGGGTGGCTTAGTCTGTGAAGTGTCCGACTTTGGCTCAGGTCCTGATCTCATGATTTGTGGGTTCGAGCCCCCTATCAGGCTCTGTGCTGAGAGCTCAGACCCTGGAGCCTGCTTCTGGTTCTGTGTCTCCCCCTCTCTCTCTCTGCCCCTCCCCTGGTCACTTACACACACACACACACACACACACACACACTCACTTACTCTCTAAAAAATAAACATTTAAAAAATTAGGAGTAATGTCTCCCCCTTTGTGATTCATTTTGGGGGCTCAGGCAAGAGAAATGCAAATGGCCCCTTTATTTTTTTTTTTTAAATATTTGCTTGAGAGAGAGAGAGAATCCGAAGAGAGAGAGAGAGAGAGAGAGAGAGAGAGAGAGAGAGAGAGAAAGAGAATCCAAAGAGAAAGAGACTGAAGAGAGAGAATCGGGGGGAGAGAGAGAGAGAGAGAGAGAGAGAGAGAGAATCCGAAGAGACAGAGATAATCCAGAGAGAGAGAGAGAGAAGTCACTTGCCCAGAACGGCCCTTCTCCCTCCCCCTTGTTGACGTGGTACGTGGGAGCTTGCCTGTATGGCTCAAGAGAGTCGATTATTGAATTTCCAAGAGTGTTTCAAACAGAGTCACTATTAAAAATAAACTTAGGATGAAATAAATTGCATTGAAAACAAAGATGATCAATACTCAAGATTCATTGCTTCCTAATTATCTTACTACATTTTATTAAAATTTTTTTAACCTTTATTCATGTTTGAGAGAGAAAGAAAGCAAGTGAGTGAGCAGAGGAAGGACAGAGAGAGAGGGAGACACAGAATCGGAAGCAGGCTCTAGGCTCTGAGCTGTCAGCACAGAGCCTGATAGGGGGCTTGAACCCACAAATCATGAGATCAGGACCTGAGCCAAAGTCGGACACTTCACAGACTAAGCCACCCAGGCGCCGCTTAATTATCTTACTCCATTTTAGTATTCTCCATGCTCTTGAGGTTCTGCGTGCTCCGCCCTGAGTGCTGGATCTCTCCTGTAATGGCAAACTGCTCCACACCCCCTCCGAAGGCCCGTGATGCCATGCTGGCAGCTGGAGCTCCACCACGGTGCTGGTGATTGAACATTTATCAGACCACAGCCCTCCTCCTGGTTGCTTTCAGTGGTATCAACTGGTTTATCTCCGCCATGACTCTTACCACAACTGATAATGTCGTGTTATTTATTTGGTTGGCTAAGATCCAGGAGAGCAGGGCCCCTCTCCATCCTCTCTGCGCTGTTCCTGGCCCGAGCGCAATGACTGGTGTGCGTAGGCGCTCACACAGTCGTTTTGTTTGATACAAGAACTGAGAGTGGTGCATAATAAATGCTCCAGGCATTCAGAAGGCATCAGTGCCCGGTGCAGTCACCGGGCGTCCTGCCAAAAGGGGGCCTTTTAGCCGAAAAGTTCGCTCTTGATTAAGAAAGAGAAGGGACTTGGGGCGCCTGGCTGGCTCAGTCGGTAGGACTTGCGACTCTGGATCTCAGGGTCGAGAGTCGGAGCCCCACATCGGGTATGGAGGTTACTAAAAGATAATTAAACTTTTGAAAAAGAGGCGTAGGGCATTGTTCGTAGTCCACAATCCCTCCGGGGGTCAGGGAGACTCCGGTTCTATGGGGAAACTCAGACTGTTTGAAAATGTCTTTGGGTTTTCAAGGCAAACTTCATTTGTTTTTTTTTTTTTTTTTTACTTGCTCCTTCGAGAGGAATTCAGTGTGTTAAGCAGAAAGGTTTTCATCTTGCATTAAAGCATAAATGCCAATAATTATAAACAGAAATGCTTTTTAAAATATGGTTTTAATGCACCTGTTGGGCTACATTTTTTCTTTTATAGCACATAAAAGACTTTGTCCATTTCATTTTAAATGTTAAGGAACCCCATGGGGGTTACTAAATGCATCATTAGCTTGCCCCTTACAGGGTCCGGGGCCATGAATGTGGCACCTACTAGATGTTTTTTATCGGTGCTTATGGAAGAATCCATGTTGGTAGCTGTTGGGATACACCGGAAGAGTGGAGGCATTTTTACCTTAAAATCTGTTATTCTCAGTGGTCCTCGCCCAGCGCTGTCACCCGCACAGGGGCGTGCCCCGCGCCCCGCACTGTGGGCACACACGGGTCAGGATGCACAGGGCTCTGGAGTGAGATCCTGACTCCAGCTTACTTTGTGGGCACACCTAGGCTCTCGGAGCCCCAGTCTCCTCACTGCCGAAGGTGGAAAATGGCAGGTACCAGAGAGAGACAGAGCACGAGCAGGGGAGGGGCAGAGAGAGCCGGAGACATAGAATCCGGAGCAGCTTCAGGCTCTGAGCTGTCAGCACAGCGTGGGGCTTGAACCCACGAACCATGAGATCCTGACCTGAGCCGAAGTCAGACTTTTAACCCACTGAGCCACCTGGGTGCCTCTTTTTTTTTTTTTAATTAAAAAAAATTTTTTTAATGTTTATTTTTGAGAGAGAGACACAGACAGCTTTTGCTATTACCGTCTGCTGACCGTGCAGTGTGACTTACAAAAGCATCTCGGCCCCATGCTCGCCAGCGGTCCTGGGAAGACAGGCAGGCCAGGGAGAGGCCTGGGTTTTCTCCCGCTGGGCGACAGTCTGCCTCTAGGCCTAGAGGTTCCCTGGGGATTTCCCACCGCAGAAGGTGGGGACTTAGCGCTCTCCTCCCGCTCCACCACCCAGAACTGCATCGTTACCATGGACTTTCATTACAAGTCTATTCCGTGTATGTTAGAATTATACTGCTCACACTGGAAGCACCTCCTTCGTGCCACTCAGCCCGCTTTGCTTGTGGATTAACCCCAGGAGAGGAGTCCTCTAAGAAGTGAAGAATTCCCGTGCGGGCTGTCAGAAAAAAGCACAAAGAGGGGGAGGTGTTAAACCGCGCTTGTGTAAGGCTGCAGGTGCATTTGACAAGCGGAGAGCTGCGGGTGCCAAGTGACACAGGGACCGTGGGTCTCAGAGTCAGCATCTTTGCTCGGAAGGGATGCGCCCGGGCCTGTGGTTTGCACCTCCTAGGGTGGGTGTGTTTTTGGCACGTCCTGTACCAGCCACGGAAGACAAGGCTCTAGGGACTCCGAGCAGCTTTCAAACTCGATCAGAACACTGAAGAGAGAACTTCGCCCTCTAAATGGCTAATGACTCGTGTGACAGCCTCACTGGGTAGGACAGCCTGATCTTTCATGGTGGAGGGGAATGTATAATTATAGAAAAGTTTTCTTCTAGGCGGCAACAATCACTTCTGGTCCCATTTAATGAAGTTAATTCTATTGTGTGTGTACCAAACGCCTGTCATAGAAACGAAAAGCCAGGCAGAATTTGGTCTCTTTCTTTAGTCAAAAGTTTAGATTTATGCCTTTAAAAAATGTGTCCATCTATACAGAAACTGCTTTTAGATATTAGGTAAACGTTTTAGACTCCTAGATTTGATTTTCTTTTTTAAACAAATGCCAGCTTTTCCTTTTTAAAAATCATTTAAACTTTAAAAAAAATTTATTTATTTATTAATTTTTTTTTTGAAGGAGAGAGAATGAGTAGGGAGGTACAAGGAGCAAGCGGGAGAGAGAATCCCAAGCAGGCTCCTCACTGTCAGTGTGGAACCTGGTGCAGGGATTGAACTCACGAACGTGAGATCATGACCTGAGTCAAAACTAAGAGTCAGATGCTTACTTGAGCCACCCAGGTGCCCCCACATGGTTTAAACATCTATTTCAAATTCGTTAACAATTTTTTTTTAATCACGAAATGGCTGAGATGCTCCCCCCGCTACGTCTTACGAATTGTATCATTGGGCTATTGGGGAAACAGCTCAGGCTTCCGGCTCCCAGCTGGGTGCCCATCTTGGCTTTGGCACTTTCTAGCTCTGTGACCCCTGGCTAAGTTATGGCCTCTCTGAGCCTCATTATCAGCATCGATGAAACAAGGATGCTTTCTATGTGGTTTTGAAGATGAAATAAAAGTGAAGGAGCAGGTGACACCCTCGCGTCAGGTCTGTGTGATCGGGTTAGCACAGGGACCGGCACAGAGTCAAGGCTCCATGCGCAGTGGCCCTTGTGGATGATGTTGTGAATGATGCCCGGTTCCTGGGTCGTAGGCTCCTGGTCTAAATGCCCCATAAACTGATTCTGCAGCCCAAGCCCTTTACTGAGGATGGCGTAGCTTCCTGGACCAGTTTCGGTCCGTCTGTGGTTGATTCCTGGAGCTTCTGCTCATTAGGCATGTGGACGCTCACCCACTGCCTGTCTTTGGCATGGTTCCTGACCTGCTCTGTGCCTTAGTTTTCCTGTCTATAAATGATCAGTTTCTACATCCAAGGTTGTGAGGGGATGAAATAAGCATGAAATTGAACAAATCGGTACACTTAAAGCACACGGAATGGTGCCTGGTGTGCAGTACGCTCTCAGTAAATGCTGCTTCTCACTCTTGCCATGATCATCATGGGGGTGCCTGGGTCCTGACTTCACAGCCTGGCACAGTGCAGGTGCCTTAGAAATTGCAAATATGAGCACTAATGAGTTTCCGGAGCCAGGTGCTGGTCCTGCACAAGGGCAGAACATGTGCTCAGTTCTCTTTGCAGCAGGAGAAGCTGCTGTTTGGTCTCCCCGTGGATGCAAAGTCACAGATGCTTTTTGTCCTTTGAGGTCCCTCTGAGCTGTACTCCTGGGAGGTGAGGGGGTGCTGCTGCTCCGAGGATGACGTGAAAGTGGAATTTTCCCAGACTCCCCGGGCTGCCCTGGCCTTTGCAATGTAGAGCTTAAGGGAAGGCAGACTGATTAGCATAAGAGGCCCTAGAACCTTCTGGAAGGGCAAAAGGTTGATAACGCAACGGCCTCTCCCTGGGATTGAGTGAGGTTAAGAAGACCTACTGTACATGTGGGTTGGGGTCCCAGGAAGATCCGGAAGGAGCAAAGAGAAGGAGTCCCAGGAGGTGAAATAGCTGTGGGGGCAGGGTTGCCAGATTGAGTGAATGAAAATACGTCTCGGAACTGTCTTATTCCCTGTGTACGGCTGCAAGATAAAGTAACCAACGGATAATTAAAAAATTTTTTTAATGTTTTATTTTTATTTTTGAGAGAGAGAGATAGTGTGAGCAGGGGAGGGGCAGAGAGAGAGAGAGGGAGACACAGAATTCGAAGACAGGCCCCAGGCTCTGAGCTGTCAGCAAGAGCCCGACACGAGGCTTGAGCCCATGCCCTGGAAGATCATGATCTGAGCTGAACTCTCATGATCTGAGCTGAAGTCTCATGATCTGAGCTGAAGTCGGATGCTCAACTGACTGAGTCACCCAGGCGCCTCGGACAATTTATTTATTATTTTTATTATAAATATGTCCCACTCAGTATTTGGGATCTACTTCTACTGAAAAAGTATAGGCTTGTCTGAAATGTAACAAACTGAGCATTCCTTACTGTTTAAATCGGGTGACCTGCATAGTGGGCGGAAGGAAGGCCCCCTGGGGGTTGGGTCTGCCGTGGGAAAGTCTGTGCCCTGTGAATTTACAGCTTGAGGAAGGTTCCAGGCTCCGGTCCCTGATGTGGGTGGGGGTCTGGGCTGCGGTGGGGTGAGGTACACCGTTGGCGGAGTGGGGCTCTGACACTGCGGTCATTGGCCATCCTTGGTCTCACAAGGGCGTGCATCTGATTTGTTCTTGCATATGGGCGAGGGCGGGACTGACCCTTCCCTGCCTAACGCTGATGAACATAGAGGGCATTGGAGTATCTTTGGGGGGCGGTCTGCACTTCTGCTAACACGGGGAGCTAGCTGGGTCTCTGACGTTGCGTTCTGGGACAGGGTGTCATGAGCTCATGTCGTTTGCCTATTTCCTGGCAGGCTTACTTTTTTGAACAACTTTAGTGAGATGTAATTAAGTTTTTTTTTTTTTTTTTTTTTAAAGTTTAGAGAGAGCAGAAGTGGGGGCGGGGGTGGAAGGAAGGGGAAGGAGAATCCCAAGCAGGATCTACACTGAGCATGGAGCTCGAGGTGGGGCCCTGATCCAGCAACCCTGGCATCACAGCCTGAGCCGAAGTCAAGAGTTGGATGTTCAACTGACCGAGCCACCCAGGTGCCCTGAGATGTCATTTACACACCATAAAATTCACCCATTTTAAGTGTGTGGCCGGTGAGTTTTAGTAATTTTACGGCGTTGGGCAATGAGTTATTTTACTCACAGCATTTCTGGTGTGAAATGTTTGGGTCCCCCCGCCCCCAACACCAACTAGTTCACCAGCTCTCTGGACACTGGGTGTCCTACAGTTCAGCTCGGCTGGGGCACTAACCCCCTGGGTTAGGGGCTTCCCCGCAAGACCGACCTCAGGTCAGACACTGGTCACAAATCTCAGGTTGTCACCTGTGCTTCTGACTGCTCACTATGCATAGGGGTTCTGTTCCCACAGTCCCCTCTTCAGGTTAGATAATTCACTAGAATGACTCCCAGAACTCAGGAAAACACTCTACTCACTGTTACCAGTTTATTGTAGAGGAGACTGCTTAGGAGCTGCCACATGGAAGGGATGGCCAGGGCAGGAGGGGGGCGGGGGGACTCTGTGCCATGTCCCCAGGTCCCCACTAAGGTTGCCAGCCTCCCTGAACCCCCACTGTTTAGGGGTTTTTACGGAGGTTCCGTTACATCGACAGGACCAGCTCGTTGGTTACTGTGAGTAAACTCAGTCTCTAGCTTCTCTTTCCTTCCTGGGGTTGGGGCTGGAACTCACAACCTTCTGCTCACGCCCTTGGTCCCTCTGGCCATGAGCCCTCATCCTGAAGCTATCTCGGGGTGCCCCGCCAGCTCATCTCATTAGCGTACAAAATTCACCCTTATCACCCAAGAGATTTTAGGAGCCTGTGCCGGGAACCGGGGACTAAGCCCAAATATCGGTATTTTTATGATGCCGGATGCGATCACGCCACAGCCCGGTTTTTCTTGTGTCTGTTTTACAGCTCATTCCGTTACCACCCCGGCTCCACACAACTGCTGTGCCGCTTTCTGTCTCTCTGAATCTGTCTTTTCTAGATGTTTCCTACAGATGGGATCACACAAAATCTAGTCTTGCAAACGTAGTTCGTTTCTTTTTACTGCTGGATGGTATTTCACTGTACAGATGTGTCTCACTTTGTTTATCCCTTCAACCAGTCAGTGGGCATTTGGATTTTCTAACTTTTTGGCTGTTGTGAGTTATGCTTCTAGAACATTTGCACGAATAACCTACTTATTTTAATAATAGTTAACTGTGTGAGTTGGGGTGGGACAGGGGAGTTTACAAGTGCAAGTGGTATTTGAGGAAATGGTCCACTCACTTTCCTTTTGCGTTACTCTTTTATTTTTTTATTTTACTTATTTTAAGTTTATTTTGAGAGAGAGAGACGGTGTGATCAGGGGAGGGAGGGGGAGAGAGAGAGAACGGTCCCCAAGCAGACAGAACTCAGTGCAGAGCCTGATGAGGGACTTGAACTCATGAAATTGTGAGATCATGACCTGGGTTCAAACGGAG
>NC_043711.1:100270802-100322046 GCF_006229205.1 Suricata suricatta | reverse complement strand
GCTCAGTGGACGGAGCCACCCAGGTGCCCCTCTGCATAGACCCTTGAAATGATAATTCAGAAGCTTAAAGCGGATGCCCTGCAGAGTTACCTGGGAACTAGCAGGTGCGCTTTACGGGAAACGGGAGAATCACAAAGCCAGATCGCAGAGTGGGTGGTGCTGGTGGAGCTGCAGGGGAGCCTGTTGAGAGTCGTTGGGGCAGGGGTGCAGCGGACAAGACCAGAGACCACGGCCAGTGGCTGTTGTGCTGCCTTATTTTGAAAAATAATTTTTAAAAAATATTTTTTATTTATTTTTGAGAGAGACAGCCCGAGCAGGGGAGGGTCAGAGAGAAGGGAGGGAGACACAGAATCTGAAGCAGGCTCCAGGCCCTGAGCTGTCAGCACAGAGCCCGACGCGGGGCTCGAACCCATGAACCGTGAGATCATGACCTGAGCCGAAGTCGGACGCTTAACTGACTGAGCCCCCCAGGAGCCCCTGTGCTGCTCTAGTTTGGAAGCAGCGCCCAGCTCGCTTGTGTGGGACCCCCTCTCCATCTCAGTCCCCATAGCAGGCTGGGCCGGGGGCGGCGGGGGGGGGTGTCTGTCCACGTGTGCGGGAAGGCCAGAGACTGATGCAGCGATTGGCATCGGATTTAAGTCAGTTGGCCTGAGGTTATTTTTTTTTTCTTCCTTTTCTGGTGGCGGGACATGAGTGGGGGAACAGTGGGGCGCCAGAAGCTGGTTTTCTACTGGGGGCGTGAGCTGGTAGAATAATCTTATGCTGCTGGGCCCCCCACGTGGAAAAAACCCTGCCCAAGAAGGAAGCCAGAGGAGGGGAAATTCATCTCCAGAGACAGATTTCTAATGACATAATTTCAGAGTCTCAATGTGGCAGGGCCTGAATTCATTCCTCCTTTGTTTTTTCTCCTAAGCCAGTTTGAGTTGAATTTTTGTTGCTTGCGGTTGCAAGAGTCCTGAGTGTGCTCGTTTGGAATAAATAGAGGTCATCAGAACTTGATTTCTCAAAAAGGAGAGTAACATGCCACCTCTTGTTCCTAAGTGCTGCGGGGCAAATTCTGACCTTTCTGAGTGGTTCGGGCTGGGCTTTAGGACACACAGAGCAGTTTGTGGACCTTGGCCTGTTTCCCGTTGCTTCCTTCTCTCTCCATGTTGCCGGGGAGGTGAGCTGACCCTGGGAGGGGAGTCTGGAGCAGTTTCGGATCCACCTGGCGAAGTGTTCCTTGTTACACTGTTACCCACTCGAGGATGGCTGGCGACAAGAGCCATTCATGTCACCGAGGTGAGAACCGAGGGCCAGAATGGCTGAGCGACTGGGTCAATGAGACATGGGGAGAGGAGTCTGCCTGGAGCCGTGCGGCTCCAGTCCTGCAAGCTCCCTGTGAGAGGGGATCCAGACGGGTCTCCGCTGCTGCCGCCACCGGGCTTGCTGGGGACGGGGCTGTCCTGCGCAGTGTTGGATCCCCAGCCCCCGGAGTGGTCGCTGGTCCGTGTTAAACACTAAACAAATATTTGTGATGCTGGTAGAGAAGGCACAGATGTGGAGAAGAACAGGCAATCTCCGAGTACGCTTTTTTTTTTTTTTTTAAGAAAGATAGAGTGAGCAGGAGCAGGGGGAGAGGGGCAGAGAGAGAGAGAGAGAGAGAGAGAGCGCCATAAACAGGCTGCACACTCCCCTCAGAGTCCAGTGTGGGCTTGATCTTGCGCCCCTGGATTCATGACCTGAGTGAAAATCAAGTGTCAGACATTTAACCTTAACCGAGCCCCCAGGTGCTGGTGCCCCGAGGGTGCGCAGTGTGTGTGCTGAATGGGAGAGTTGAGGCTCAACACAGTCTAGAAACACTCAGGCAGTTGGATAATCTGGTGAATCAGGTTGGGATTTCAGGTAAGACAGAGGTTAAAGAAGATGACTTATTTGGACAGGAAAGTGCCCACGAATGACTGCCGTACCCCAAATCGAGTCTTTGCACTTTTTGTCTGTGACACTCGCCGTCAGCCTGAACGGAGCTGTTGCTCTCTCCATTTCACAGATGGGAAGGTCTAGGCACAGAGGGGGCGAGCGTCTCTCAGCTCTCATGGCGCTTTGATCCTGACCTGACTGATCGCAAGTACCCCAAACGTCATATTGGAGCTCCTCTCTGTGCTTTTTTAAATCCCTGCCGTGGGGCTGGACTCCCTGGCAAATTATCTGACGGCTAGAACCCGGAATCAGAACTTTTAAACTTTTGACAGCTGCCTCCAGATTTGGGAACTGCTGCTCTAGGTGCTCGTGGGTCACTGAGAACCAGTGACGTCTTGTCGCCCTTACTAACCTTTCTCTCGCCCCGGAGTCTCCCTGCCTTGCTTGCTCTGGAGTCTGTCTTTCCTGGTGTCTGGAGTTTTCCAGTGGGGCTTCTGATGGCGTTGTCTCTGCTCTGAGTGCCCAGGGGGTGGGCTCTGCCAGGGGACTCCTGCCCGTGTCCACGGTGTCCGTAACTCACCCACTCGCTTCATTCTATCCTGAACAAGGAGCTGCTCTGGGGAGAGGCAGCCTGTGCCCAAGGGAGCCTGGGAAATTATTCTGGAAGAAGAAATACTCAGGAGGGTTTCCATCTGCTCATCATCCCTTTTGATTTTCCGTTGGCCTCCTGGGATGGAGTCAATGAGATTATTTTGGCAAGAGGCCGCCTTCAACTGGCTTTCAGCCGGGGAAGACCAGCCTCGGTTTTGAGGCCTCTGTTGATGTTGGGAGGGCTGGCCACGCCAGATGCAGGTCTGAGATGCGCAGCGCTGGCATCAGCGTGCACCTGTTAGAACTGCAAAGTCCCAGGCCCCGCCCCAGCGCCAAGAGTCAGATTCTGCATCTCAGCAAGATCCCCGGGGGGTTTGGGCTGCATACTCCTATTTCAGAAGCCATGTGGGGCATGCCCAAAGTGGAACTAGATGACCCACCAATTTTCTTTAATGATAATCTCAACAACAGGAGCGGCGTGGATGGGCCCCAGGCACTGGGACAGTGGGTTTTTTGTGTTTTATTTTTTATTAACATTTTTTAAATGTTTATTTTTTTAGAGAGAGACAGAGAGAGATAAAGCATGAGCGGGGGAGGGGCAGAGAGAGAAGGAGGCACAGAATCTAAACAGGCTCCAGGCCTGAGCTGTCAGAACAGAGCCCCATGTAGGGCTCGAACCCACAAACCATGAGATCATGACCTGAGCCAAAGTGAGACACTTACACGACTGAGCCACCCACGTGCCTCTGTTTTATTTTATTGAAATATCTCAATCACTTTTGGCTTGGGTGCTGGTATTATTCCCGTTGTTCTTGCTGAAGAGACACAAATAACGTACTGTCTTTGGTGAGAGGCTGTGGGAAGCAGAGCCCTGGCCTGAGTTCAGGTCTCGCCTGCCCTCTGTGCTTCATGATCCTGTGCTTTGTGCTACGACCTTGATCCTTTCAATGAGTTAAAGACGAGGCCCTGTTTGCTCACGTCTGTGTATTTGCTCGCTCCTCAGGTGTTTTCTAAGCGTGTGCTCTGGACCAGGACTGGGGGGACTTGGAGAAATGAGCTGGATCCTGCCTCCTCATAGTGCTCCCGGTTACGGGAGGGGAAGGGGGGGGGCGGGGGACAGGAAGAGACCTAAATAAAGGTTGATCTCCCCCTGCTCCCTGTGGGCACCCCGAGTCTCTGCCCTGGGCCCACCTTGAGATGGAACTCCGTGCTTTGTCCTCCCTCCCCCCACCCCCAGGGGTAAATCCATGGCTCCAAGCTCCGGTGACCCCATGCATTCACAAATTGTCCCCACTAGACTTCTAGAAGCCCCTTGTTCCTTCTGCAGAGACTCAGCTCTCTGCCGGCTGGCCCCAGACCCCAGAGGTCCGCCTGTCTCCTCTGTAGTTTCTCTGAGCATCTGCCCGACAGAGGCGTGTCTTTCCTCTGAATCTGGCTGCCAAGAAAACCGGATTGTGTTAATATCCTCATATGCGCTAGTTATGACAGCGCAAGAACGGGGCTCAGTGCACACCCATCTCGGGCTGGAGGAGTCACTGAGGGGGAGGCGAGCGGCCCAGCGTATGGAAACCTTGGTTTTGTTGTTCCGTTTTCTCCTCTCCTTTTCTTTTTTTCTTTTACAGAGAGAGATGGGGGTGGGAGCGGGCATAAGCGGGGGAAAGGGACAGAGGGGGAGAGAGAGAGAGAGACCATCTTAAGCAGGCTCCACGCTCAGTGTGGAGCCCAACTCAGGGCCCAACCCCATGACCCTGGGATCCCGACCTGAGCCAAAATCACGGTCACGTGACTGAGTGCCCCCGGGGGCGCCTCTACCCTCCTTTTCACACCTTCCTTAGAGCCGTTTCCATATACTTCTGCTTGTGCTCAGCGTAGCAGGATGGCAGATCACAAGTTTCCCTGGAACATCTAACTCTAACTGGCTGGTCTTTGTGTTCCGCTAATTCTTTCCGCAAATCGAATCTTACCTGGAAACCCAGTACGCACTCCGGGTCACGGTGGAGCTGGCTCATTGAGCTTGGAACCCTTGCCTGTTCTTACTTTTCTCCTCTTCTCTCCCCGCTCCCCACCCCCCCTCCCAGGCCGCACCGACTTCTTCTCCCTTGGCCCCAGCGGGACACACACATCAGCCTCTATTTGTCGGAATGCTGTTGTTGTAAGTGGCAGCTGGTCAGTGACGGTAAGGCCGGGCTCAGGGCTTCAGGCGCAGTGGGATCTGGGGCTCCTCTCTGTCTTCTGCCTGCTTCCTTCGACCCTGACTCCGTCCTCAGGTAGACCTACCCTCAGTCCTGTGGCCCCGGCCGCTCGGTGCCCAGAGTTCCAGGGTCAGGAAGGCCTGTTTCTCGGGCTCAAGTACAGGTGTTGAGTCTCCCTGAGCCGCCTTGGGTCACGGATGTGGCCGCTGTGCTAGAGGCTGGGGGACCCGCAGGTGGTCAGGTGGCGGCCAGGCGCCGCCCTGCGGCTGATGCTGAGTTGGGGTCTGCGTCACGGGAGCCACAGCGCCGAAGCAGCAGCCACCTTGGACTGCCAAGGACGGGGGCGAGGGTTGGAAGCCACACGCTGAATCCAGCTCTGTCCCTGGGATCCCTGTGTGCTCGGAGCCCACAGGAGGTGACAGGCTTCCCAGGCTCTCCTGAGTTTCAGCTCAGAGCTCCTCCATCACCCCTCCCCCCCTGCCGCCCCCGCTGTCTTTTCAGGGCCGGGCACAGAGCGTTTCCCTTCCTGATAAACAGAGTCCTTCAGAGCCATGCTTGCGGCATTCACTCCAAAGGACCATCTGCGACATTGCTCTTGTGGTCCCCCTGGTGCTGAGCGGCGTGTGCCAACCTCTTCACAACCCAGCACGTGTCAGAGCACAGACACAAACTCAGGGAAGGCTCTCCTTCTGCCGTTAAAAACTAAGCACGCTGCTAGAACAGGCACATCTCTGTCGCTACGGTCAGACGTGCATCTGTGAAGTGTTTGGAGGGATGAGTTGATTGATTTCTCAGGTGTTTTATGTGAAATGCATTCCTTTGGCTCAAGCAACTCCTACCGTTCTGCTTCTCCACATCTGCTTCTACCCAGTCAACTGCTGGCCCTGGGTAGACGGGCGTCCTGTGTGGCCCGTCGCAAAACCTGGCAAAAGAGAGAACTTACAAGAACTTTTCTGTAGATGTGTTGCATTTCTGTTGGAAAGTACCTAAAGTATAAAGCTTAATGAATTTTCACAAGTGGATAGAATGCTGCCAAAGCCTCCGGGAGCCCCCCTCCCTTGACTCCTGCCAAAGAAAAGAATTTAATTATAAGTCCAAGTCCCTGTTTGGTGCCTGCCGGATTTCTACTTGGTTTATGAGAATTGACATTCTTCGTGCAGCAAGGAGGAGATGCAGGTGTGGAACACAGGTGTCTCTGACCTCAGAGGTTGGAAATCAGAAGGCATGGGAGGGGCGCCTGTGTGGCTCCATCGGTTAACTGTCTGAATTCGGCCCGAGTCATGACCTCACGGTTTGTGGTTTCGAGCCCCACGTCGGGCTCTGTGTTGACAGCTCAGAGCCTGGAGCTGTCTTTGGATTCTGTGTCTCCCTCTCTCTCTGACCCTCCCCCGCTCACGCTGTTTCTTTCTCTCTCAAAAATAAGTAAAACATAAAAAAAAAAAAAGTTAAAAAAACACGGGGATTCTGGGAATCGGGGTATTCTCGTCCATCTGGGCAGCAAATTGCAGGTTCCTGCATCACACGCCCATGTTTAGGTTTGTGGAGTGACTGGAGGCCTCCTTGCCTTGCTGTCTTCAGTGCAGCTCACAGCCTGGTAGGAAGGAAAGAGAAGCTAACAGAACAGTTGCACAAAGTGGTGGGTTCTCTGTCTGGGAGGTCTGCGGGGTGGAGAGCTTTCGGGAAGGCCACTCAGCCCCATCCCTGAGCTCTTGAGAAAGTGGTGTGTGTGTGTGTGTGTGTGTGTGTGTGTGTGTGTGTGTGAGAGAGAGAGAGAGAGAGAGAGAGAGAGAGAGAGAGAAGGGGACACGCAAGCCCTGCTGTGATTTGTCTCTCCTCTTGAATTAGAGATTACTTGACCCAGGACAATGCCACCATTTTCTGAGCCCTATTTTCAGGGCTCCTTGGTAGGCTGTTCGCATATGTCTCCATGTGGCATCACAAAGGAACCAGAGGCAGAGGAGAAATGGGTGTTTTCCAGCGGTTTCTCCACTGGGGGTGGCCTTGCCCTCCCCCACCCCGGGACATTTGGCAGTGTCTGGAGACCTGTCCTGTGCTCTGTGTCCTGATGTGATGGTGCCATTGACCTCTAGAGAGTAGAGGCCAGGTATAAGGTATAGGACAGCCCTGTGACAGAATTATCTGGCCCCAATACCATTGGTGCCAAGGTTGAGGGACTCAGGTAGAATTCAGTGGCAGTGACTGCGCTCTCCTGAGAGAATGCCTAGTGACCTGGGAAAACCCTGCCAGGAGCCTGGCCAAGCTCCTTGAGGGTCCCGACTGTGTGTGTGCCTCTCGGAGCGCACACGGACGGATGGCACCTTCTCGCTCCCATTTCTTGACCGTTTTCCGCCTCTCCTGTCATAGTTTTCTTTCTACAGTGAACATCTTTGGGCTAGATTTTTCTCAAACTTCCCTCCTTCACATCTGCTGTTTGTGATTTTGTATGCCTGTGACCTGCTCCCCGAGTCGCTTCATTGTAGGCAACTCGTGGTGTTGTCGATGGTACTCTGGTCTCATCTTGAGCAAAGCTACCAAAGAGATCGTGAGTTTCGTGAACAATGGAGCATTCAGTTAGACCTACTTATAGTATAAATATAAATCCCAATATTTCATTTGTGCTTTACTTGGGAACGTTTTCTATTAAAATAGAAATAGTTGACAGGTCAACACCTCTTCCCTGAAGTGGTCCTCACTCCGTACTTTGGGAAGCACTGGGCTGACTTTCACCTTGTCCCTTCCTCCCCCTCCCTAGGGACAGCCATTTGCAGGTACCTGGCGGAGGTGGGGCTGGCATCTTGTAGGCAATTATTTCCAGAGGCAAGCCTTTGGGGGAGAGAGTCTGTGAAATTCATATGTTGCTTTTTGGGGGGGGGGGGGGCTCATTACATTTCATTCAGCTGTCACAACGAATACCGGGTAAGTAGGTGGAACCGCTTTTTATACACAAGCAAAGGAGCCTTCAGAGGTCAAAAGACGGGCCTTAAGGATTCACACCCAGGCTTGGTGTGATCACCCCTGTATTGTCTGATTGCCCCAAAGCTGCTTTTCCCTTTCTGCTACCATAGCCCAGCCTTGGGTATCCTTGCGTGTTTTAATTTATTTATTTATTAATTCTTGTGGGGAGCAGGGGCCGAGAGAGTGAGAACCCTGAACAGGCTCCACACTGTCAGCACAGAGCCCGATGTGGGGCTCACACTCACGAACCTTGAGATCATGACCTGAGCTGAAACTTACAATTTGGATGCATAACCGACTGAGCCCCCAGGCAGCCCCGCATGTTGGTTTCTGTCTGCACCTCCCTGCCCTGCCTTCACACTGCCAGGAAGGGGGCTCCGTGAGCTCCAGCTGTAACCCTGCAGGGCCGGGTTCCCACTGCACGGCCACGCTGTGCTTTCACCTGCCGCGTGGGCCCTGCGGTTGGTTAGGGACACCTGGCGGAGGGGGGCACCTCCCGTGGCCTCTGTCTGTGCAGCAAGGGACCCATTGGGAGGCTCTCCCCGGAGGAATGCACAGGGGCTTGGCTTAGGCGTGGCATTTTCTGGCATTGTGTCTAATCCCTCTTGGGGACTGGAAGGTTCTAAGGAGCTGCGAAGAGTCCCCGGGGCAGGATGATTCCAGGACTCCACAGAGGCCCCTGGGTGCGTTTTCTAGAGACGGCTGGTCAGAGGAGCCAGGACTGAAGCTGTGGCTGCCGCCCCCGTGGCACGGCCCTCGGCCTCCAGGCTTGTCGGGGTGCCTCCAGTTTCTGGCTTGTGCTGCCTCTGGTTCCTTCCACTTGTTTGTCACTCATCTCCCTCCCGACCTCCACCTCCTCAAGGGCGTCCCTGGCTGGGGGAGGAGCCCCTCTGTCCGCTTTCCACCTGTTAGGTGTCCCTGATTCCCTGGCGGTCTGGCTGGGCGGGGCCACATCTGCCTGCCCACCACGGGGAGCCCCTGCCCCCCTCCCCTGGGGGTGCTGGTGCAGAGGAGGCCCCCTCAGTGTGCTGGACGCGTGGTGGGGGGTCTGGAACCTGGGTTCTCTGGTGGGGCTTTCGGGAAGCAGCGCGACCCGAGGCCTGCTCTTTTCTGAGGCTCCTTTTCTTCTTCTGTGAATGGGCGAGAATTGGTAGGTAATTGACGTTACAGCGAGGTATCTTGACCGCAGCGCTGCTGGCCGTTGGGGCTCAGTCACTTTTGGTTGTGGGGGCCCATCCTGTGTGCTGTGAGGTGTTCGGCGGCTCTGGTGGGCATTTATTAGATGCCGTTGCCACCCCCACCCTAGATGTGACCCACAGAAACATCTGCGGACATTGCCAAGTGATCTCTGAGGTCAAGATGGCCCCGGGATGCAGGTTCAGTGAGATGATAACGTAACGTACCAAGGACAGTATCTAGCATGTAATTACTCTCTGAACATCAGTTGTTGTCATTAATGACTTGCTTATCCAGAGTAGTCCGGCGCTGGGCACCCAGGGTTTTCCTGAGTGAATGAGTCTGAGTCCTAGGACCCCACTCGGGTCTCATTGAGCTTCAGTGACAGGGCCCTGCTCTCGGTGAAGACCAGCGTTTCATGACTTATGCTCGTCCCCGCTTAGAGGGGAGGGAGAGTCTGTGCCTAGTCCTGCTCAATGACCAGGTTGTTAGTGACCAGTGTGGGACACGCACAGCCGGGGGTGGGGGGGCGGGGGAGTGGTGGCTGGCGGCGCCTGTGAGTCCAGCGCTGCCTCTCCCCTTCTCAGTAGCCTGGGTCAGGACGCTAACCCTCCTCCACCATCCGGCTTCCTTCCCTCTAGCCTACAGCGGTAGCACCGCCTACCTCCTGGGCTCTAGATGGGGTTTCAGCAAGTTAACATATCCGGATGCTTAACACCGCGTCTGGTACATATTGTCACCCTAGAGCGTCTTTTATTATTATTGTTAGTGATCTGGCTTCCAGATGGGTGTTTTAAGATTTTTATTTATTCTTAATCTTTATTTTTGAGAAAGAGAGAGAGACACATACAGACAGAGCATGAGCAGGGGAGGGACAGAGGGGCCACACACAGAATCCCAAGCAGGCTCCAGACTCTAGCTGTCAGCCCAGAGCCCTACTCGGGGCTTGGACCCATGAACCATGAGATCCTGACTTGAGTCGAAGTTGGACACTCAACCGACTGAGCCCCCCAGGCGTTCCCCCCCTCCCAGATGGGTGTTCTTAGGTGAGGAAGGTTCGGTGCCCCTTTTATGCTGCATTATGTCATTGGGCGCGCTCAGTTTCTAGGTTGATGTCGGTTCGTGGATGGCCCACCACTGACCCCCGGTGCTTGGCACCTTGACAGGAAACGGTGACGGCAGGAGACCTAAGCTCCCGGGGGGGCTGGTTTTCCTTATTCCTCAGAAATGAGCAGTGCCCGTAGGTGGTCTCACAGGTACAGTGCCCATCACAGTCGACACGGATTCTAAAGATCTCAGATGCCTGGCATTATCCCTGGCCTACTAGGTTGTAGGTTTCAGAGATTGCGCTGTTTTTTAGAGACTCCACCTCTGGTGCTGATACTCACTAAATCTGAGGATCACTGGCATATTCCTTTCTCTTTGGTTAGACTTGAATCCGTATTTGAGTGTATTCACGAAGTCACATTCATTTAACACATACTCTTTACTGGCCAGTTTTAATGCTGGGCACTGCTTTCTAGTGGAAGAGATTGATGAGAATTAAATGTATCAGCTACCAAGAAAGTATAAGATAGCAGCAAGGTCTGTGATAAAATAATACTTCACGTGAATACCTGGAGTCTTCTTGCAGACAAGGAGTCCGCGAAAGCATCTCTGAGGATTGGACGGGAGCCTGAATGATAAGAAGGTGCCAGTCATGGGAAGATATGGGGTGAAGAGACTTGAGGTACAGGAAACAGCAGGTGCAAAGGCCCTGGGGGGCAGGAGTGAGTCCAGTTGAGTGTGAGTCCAGCTTGGGTGGTTAAATAGGAGCAGGAGAGTGTTGGTGATTTACCAGAGGTGAGCAGATCATTAAGGCTCTGTAAGGAAGTGAGGTTTTATTTGAAGCCACTAAAGAATGTTAGCAAGAGTGTGATAGGATGTGATTTAGATTTTTAAAGGACTGCATTGGCTGCTGTGTGGAGAATGGATTTGGGGGGAGGCGAGGGTGGGTGAAGGTTTTCAGGCAGGGAGGCTTGAGTGTTCTAGCCCCCGGCCCGATGGGAAAATACCAGAATTAAGCTCAAAGGTTCAACTTCAGTAAGGACAGCAGGTAACGATTTCTAGACCCCCATGGCGTCAAACACTGTAGCGGTCCTGCCTAGGATCGCGATGAGCCTCCATATCCCCAAATTAGGCTTTTTAAATCCTGACTCCTGCTGCTTAAAACGTCCGGGGGGTTCCCACGTGAAGATGGGGGACAGCGGCCCTGGCAGCCTAATATTCGAGCTGGTTGGTCCTCAGTAGGGGGACTTCCCAGGGTTCCCCACAGGCTTTGAAAAAGGAGAGCAAATAACATGATTAATGGGTTCTTGGATTTTATGACATTTCTATGGAAACTCCGTTATGAAATTCTGGACTTGTGAGTTGTAGAAATATGCTTTCGTCTCTCTCCATGGCAGCACATGGCTCTGAGGTCAGGGTCATGGCTCAGACATTGATACTGTTTGCGTGAGTGGTGCTGCGGCATTGGCATTGGACTTGGGGGTGTGGGCTGGGCAGCTTGAGTTTGGACCTCGGCTCCTGAACTTGCTAGCTGAATTTTAATAGACAAACTTCTTGATCCTCTGTGTTTTAGATGTGTCATCTCTAAAATAAGGGGCGGGGGCAGGGTATCTGTCTTGTGGAGTTGTTGCAAGGGTCAGAAAAGCAAATGCCTATAAGGTACCTCGCACGCTTCTTGGCACGGGGTTGGCCGTCTACGCAGATGGGTTTGCGTCATGCTCATTTGAAAGTCCTCGTGCCCTTGCTTGGTGGTATGTGGTCCTTTGACCAGCAGTTCCATCCCCCCCGGGGGGCTTGTCAGAGTCAGAAATGCACAACCTTACGCTCCACCCCAGACCTGCTGGTTTGAATTTTGCACTTGAACAGGATCCCGGGTGACTCTTGTGGCCACTGACATCTGGATGTGCTCCTCTAGGCTACAACGCATACAGCAGGGAGAGCCGAGTCAGGTTTGAACTTAGAAACCCGGTGCCAGCATTGTGTCAGCGCCAAGGACATCGGCCGGAGACACACAGTACGCTGTGACTCTGACCACCTGGGCCTTGTGGGGCAGCCGCGTGACCCCTCTGGGGCTGTTTGTCATCTGTGAAATGACTCACCTATTGTAGAAGTTTGTGGAGGGGCACCTCGGGGGCTCTATCGGTTGAGTGTCTGGCTTCAGCTCAGGTCATGATCTCATGGTTAGTGGGTTCGAGCCCCGCATCGGGTTCTGTGCTGACAGCTCAGAGCTTGGAGCCTGCTTCTGATTCTGTGTCTCCCTCTCTCTGTGACCCTCCCCTGCTCACCCTGTCTCTCTCTCTCTCTCTCAAAAATAAATAAAACACACAAAAAAATAAAAAAAAAATAAAAAAGTTTGTTGAGAGGATAAGCAAAGTAACATGAAAGCCAATCCCAGTGAAAGGTTCGGTTCTTGTTATCCTGTTTACACAGAAAAGGGACTTCATAATCTTTACAGCTGTTAATACAATTTTCAAAAAAACTGACTCCTCATTTTCCACGTCTGCTGGCCGAGTGGCCATGGACAAGACCTATTATTTGGAGAGTGACAGTGGCCCAGGAACGGCCAGCTGGTATTTTTGGAGACTAAATGGGAGAATTTTGTAGTCTGGCTAAAAGGCATCGCCTTGTGAGGCATGGGCGCTGTGGTCCACGGCAGTGTGGATGCCACTTACAAAATACTCAGAACTGCAGTGTCTGGCGGATGATGGCCAGGTGCGGAGGTCACCAGGGCGCCTCCCGGCGGTGGATTCTAAGGTGTCACACGTTTAGCAGCCACAGAAGCCTTTTATTGTTTCCAAACATCACAATCAAAGCAAGAGGCCAGCAGTACTGCTTATATTAGCCGGATGTCTTCAAGTACAAGAAAAATACCACGGTATAGTCGAGCACGAGAGAAATACACAATTGTACACCAAAGACGCAGCATATTATGAGAAAGCATTGGTGGGGGCCGCGTGAGGACGGCCGGAGAGGACAGTGAGGGCAGGAGAGGGGCTGACAGGTGTGTCTTGCCTGAGGTGACGTACGGCCAGGAGAGACGGTGCTGGGCCGCGAACTCGCCCTGTGCTCACAGGGACCGAGTGCTGCACTTGGTGAGGTCCCAGCTCTGCTGGCGGGGTCACCCTGACTTTCACGCCAGGCCGAACAAAAGGAGCAGTGAACCGAGAAGTTTCTCAGCATGCAGGAAGCGATAGAGACACGGCTGCTGTGAGCCAGAGCGGAGACTCCAAGAAAGCCCCATGCATTGCCACGGTTTCTGAAACTCTGCAGAACAGCAGTGAAGCAATTTCCTGAGACGCATGCCCCCTCCCCCATTCCGTGATTCCCTCTCTTGCTTTCATGATGGAAAAGGAATCGGAAAAAGGGTTTTTTAAAAATAGGGAAAATTGTACCTTACAATGGCAAGGTATCAAAATACTTCATACACAGGTATGTGTTGATTTTCCAAGAGCATTGTTACCTGTCTTTCCTTAGAAATTTGAAAGCTGCCTTGGATTCAGTGCATAAGAGCCCCACAGCAGTAGCAAAGCCCGAAATAGAAGTGGGTCACACCCAGGCTAGTTTTCACGGTGGGGGGGGCTGGTATGGGGTCAGACAGAGGGATGTGCTTAGCATTGCTTCTTTCACACAGAGATCAGTGTTTTTAGGAAATTGCTTTAACCATAAAGAGTAATAAAGTAAACTCCCAGTCTCTTAGAAAATAGTCAAGGCCATCTGAGCAGCTGACAGCCTGGAGACATTGGAACCCCTCGTGGAGTCCACGGGAGTCCTTCCTGCCGGTCTGAAGGGCACAGACTGGTGGGCGGGGTGGGGGCGGGAAGTAGGTGAGGAGGGGGGCTTTCCAGAGCCCAGTGCCCAGAAGCGAATGCAGGCAGCACCCTCCCTGCGTTCTGCCAGCGCCTCCTCCAGAGAGCAGGGACTGACCCACTTGAAAATCCTTTTCAGAACACCTGTTACATATACCACGCCCCCTTTCAAAAGGCTTTGCATGCGTAAAAACGAAAAGACACGGGCGATCGCCGCTGTCGGCGGACTTCGTCTCCTGGGTACCCCTTCTTTTTCTCTAACCCCCGCGGCCGGGTGGGGGGCCAGCAGTGACGGAGCCCCCGCGCCCTTCCAGGGCCCCGGCGCCCTAGCCCAGGCTCACGCCGTTGCAGCCGCACAGGATCTCCTTGAAGGTGGCGCGCAGTTCCAGGCTCCGGAAGGCGTAGATGAGGGGGTCAATGACGGAGTTGCACATGATGAGGGCCAGGTAGGTGTTGAAGTGGGCGGCGTAGCAGACGCAGTAGGGGTTGGTGGGGCAGGTGATGATGAGGATGAGGTGGAGGAAGAAGGGGGCCCAGCAGAAGACGAACACGCCCAGCAGGATGGTGATGGTCACGGCCCCCTTCATGCACGAGTGCGGCTGCGGGGCGCCCCCGCCGGCGGGCGGCAGCGCCGCGATGCGCTGGGCGTGCAGCCGGGCGAAGAGGAACATGTGCACGTACAGGGTGCCCATGAGCAGCAGCATGGCGAAGAAGAGGGTGACGAGGCAGACGATGACCATCTTGCTCTCGGAGTAGACGATGAAGAGAGCCCCGCACACGCCGCAGCACAGCCAGATGGCCGCGATCCAGGCGAGGGCCTTGCGCACCGTCATGATGCTGTGGTAGCGGAGCGCGTAGAAGATGGTGACGTACCTGTCCACCGCGATGGCCAGCAGGTTGCAGATGGAGGCCACCAGGGAGATGCAGATCATGGCGTCGAAGATGTCGTCCATGTGCCGCACGAGCCGGTCCTCCAGGGCCAGGTAGTTGCTGTTGACGACGGCGATGACGACAGTCTCCAGGGCGTTGGACACGCTGACCAGCATGTCGGCCGCCGCCAGGCTGCAGAGGAAGAAGTACATGGGCGAGTGCAGGTTGCCGTTCTTGGCCACGGCCACGATGACCAGCACGTTCTCCAGCAGGCTGACGATGCCCAGGGCCAGGAAGACTTCGGGCTTGATGAAGACCTGCTCACAGAACCCGCTCCTGCTCTGGTTCCCGAAGGGAGGGGTCGCCAGGCGCTCAGAGCCGTTGGGCAGCGTCGGCTGAGCGGACAGCGGGCAGCACGAAGCGTTCATTGCTAACAGACGGGCTGGTCTTCCGAGAGCCGGGGCTTCAGCAACGTCCAGAGGCGGTGGCGGCAGCTGCTCACCGGAGGAGAAAAGTCTCCCTCCAGATGCTTGTCGTGGATGCCTGTCTGGTCCAGACTGAGGTCTCGTTCTGCCCCCAAAATAAAAGGATGACGAGGGAAGGAGAGAGGAAGTCAGCCTGGAGACAGACCAGGGAACTTTGCTCCCATCTGCCAGGGCAGGCAGCTTCTCGGACCCCCCTCCCTGTCGCCTGCCTTCTCTGTCCCTCTTCCCCACCTGGGAACGGAAGACCCTGCCACCGGTCGCTGCAGTTTCAGCTGCAGGACCGGGGACGTGGCACCTGTTGCTAGAAGGGAGGGGCGAACGCTCCGTCTCCTCACACCGGCAGGCTCCTACTCCTACTTGGTCCTCAGCGCGCAGCGAGCCGGCCACTGAGCATCGGAAGCCTCTCTTGACTGACAGCCGCACCTGCTCCGGCAGGGAGATTAGGAAGCAGGCTGGTGCCCCCTGCAGGCCGACTGCCCCTCCGTGGGCTGGCTTGGCCCAGCCCTTCTTATTTGTCATGGAAACTGCCACAGGCATCCATTCATCCACTTCGTTCATTCATTTTCTTTTCTAATAGCCGTCATTTGTGGAGCACCTACTCTGTGTCAGCTCTCCTGGGTGCAGGGAATATAGTGGTGAGTGAGACTGACACCCCATCCCAGTTTCTCCCAGACGTGGTGGGTGTCCGAGATGGGAGATGCATGCATGGTGATGACGGCCAGGGGGCTGAGGGGAGCGTTGGGGGCGGGGGTTCCTAACCCGGATGGTCTGAGAAAGTTCCAGGAGGTAGGGGCATCTAAGCCTTGACTTTACGGAAGGAGAGACGATATCCAGCAGTGTGGTGGGGGCTGGGGTCAGAGGAGGTCGGAAAGGGTCCCAGGCAGAGGGAGTCACACGTCCCAAACCTGGAGACAAAGAGCGGTGGCTCTCCGCCTGGTTGTGGGGATCATTGTAAAATGTGGGTGCCGGGACCCACCTGACCTCCTGCGTCAGGATCACCAGGGGCAGGACCTGTACCAACGAGTGTTTGATTTCAACAGCTGAGCTGGGACGGAGCCAGGATTGAGATCTACAGGAAAGGAGGGGTGTGTGTGTGTGTGTGTGTGTGTGTGTGTGTGTGTGTGTGTGTAAATTGAAGTACAATGGATTTACAATGTTACATCAGTTGCAGGTGTACAACAGAGTGACCCAACACTTCTATACGTTACGCAGTGCTGGGCCGGATGTCTGTGGTTACTCTGCGTCACCAGACGATGTTACTACAATGTCACTGACCATATTTCCTGTGCCGTATTTTTCATCCCTGTGAGTTACTTTATTTATAAGGAAGCTTGGTATTTCTGAGGAACCAAAAGTAGTTTGGCCAGCGTGTGGGGCTGGGAGACACAATTTGAGAAGTGAGGCTGCGAAGGTTTTTATTTCTTTGATTACTATTTTTTGAAAATATTTTGAGAGAGAGAATGAGTGAGCGAGCGGGGGTGGGGGGAGGGACAGGGAGAGAGGGAATCCCAAGCAGAGTCTGTGCTGTCAGTGCAGAGCCTGATGTGGGGCTTGAACTCACGAACCGTGAGATCATGACCTGAGCCAAAGTCGGCCGCTTAGCCGACTGAGCCCCCCAGGAGCCCCCGAAGGTTTTTGTTTTTAACAAAGGGTGAGACGTGCCAGGATCCAGAGGAGCGGTGCCCACCGTACGTGGGAGTTCGGACCATCTCCTGAAGGCGGCGGGGGCCGTGGAAGGAAGGGCTTTAGGCAGTGGCGATTGAGGGGGGTCCGTGCTGTAGAAAGACTCTCGGTTGTAGGGTGGAGAGCGGATTGGAAGGGGGGAGCAGGGATCCAGGGAGGCCCGGGCCGTGAGGGTCGGGGTGAGATGATGGCAGCCCGGGGCAAGGAGGAGCAGGCACGGGAGGAGGTGGTGGGGATGTTCAGGCAGCAGCGCTGTGGGATTTGGGGGTAGCTGGTGGCCGTGAATTTGAGAGGCACGGGACAGGGATTACCACCCCTTCCTTAAGTAGCAGGGAGGATGGAGATGCCTTCTGAGCTCCGGAAAGTGTGGAGGGCAGAATTTGGCAGTAGACTTCAGTGCTCGGTTCCTGTCACATTTGGTACTGCAAGCAAATGCACACACATGTGCGTGCATACATTCCAGATGGATTTAATGATCATCTAACTACAGTCTGACTTGGTGTGGGTGTATATAAGATAGAAGAAACATGCATAAGGACATAGAAGAACATTTTAAATATTTATAAAACTGTGAAATGGAGAGATTTTCTTAACAAGATGGGCAATCCAAAATTTAGAGTAGGAAAAAAAACCCCACCAGAGGCAAAGTGAAATGACAGGAAGAAAACATTTGCCATAGGCAACGAATAGTTACTATCTCCTACAGAAAAAATACTTTCAGAACAGTAAGAAAAGGCTGAATTACCTCGCAGAATATGGGGCAGAAGATATGAACAGAAAGCCACTGAAGAGGAAATACACACAGATGATAAACATGGAGAAAATGTCCAGCCTTCTGGGAGTTGGAGAAACGCAAATAAAAAATTAGACTCCGATACCATTTTTCAGGGTATATTAACAAGCCCTGAAAAGATACTGAATTTGGGAGAAAACACTGGGAGAGCAGTCACGGGCACTCCTGGGGTTCACGAATACTCTCATTTTTGGCAGTTTCTATTAAAATAAAAAAGGTACCTGGGTAGAGATCTTAGCCAGCCTAGGGGTAGAAGAAATACCACTGCTATTTATTCTCAACAGAGCAACATAATTTTTTTAAGTTTATTTATTTGGAAAGAGAGAGAGTGGGGCAGAAGGAAAAAGAGGGAGAGAGAGGATCCCAAGCGGGCTCCACGCTCCCAGCACAGAGCCTGACGCACGGCTCAAACTCACAAATCAAGAGATCATGACCTGAGTTGAAATCAAGAGCTTAACTGGCCGAGCAACTTAATTTCTGATTCGAATCCACTCCTCTTCCAGGTTGGGGGAGAAACACTGTCTTTATCCTTTTGGGGGATGGCTCCTCCTCCCCCCTCAGGACATGTCCTCGGGGGTAGTCATTCTGTCTTGTCTGTGGTTCCAGGGACACCGCGTTACCTGCAAAACCAGATCATCAGGCGGGGTCGTTGCTCTGCTGCTGGGTCTTTTCGCTGCTCTGGCGCGGCCTGGGCTGAGTGTGAGAGACCGGGCGCAGCCTGGCACCTCCAACCTGTGTCCCCAGAGGCGCCCTTTCTGCTCATAAGGGTTGATTTCGTGTTCCCTAAACGCTGCCCTCCACCCTCCCTTCCCTGCTTTCCTGGGGGAGCTGCACAGATGCCCCGTTACTTCTGATCGAATCTCCTAAGTGAATCGGCTCTATTCACAACAACTGTAAGACCTTCCAGTCTCCCCCTTCCATCTGTTGTTGGAACCGGTGGGGTCCCTGCTTTGGATGTCCTAGTGAACTGTGACAAGGAGATCCTTATCCTAAGAGACAATCCGCCTGCCTGTCCTCTCTGCCTGGACGGCTGTTCCTACGAGTTCCTTGTGCATCATACTCTTTAAACCCGGCTCAATGTGAACTGATTTTTTTTTTTTTTAAATCAGCTTTCCTTAAATCTTAGGTACCTTATTCACTTTATTCCCCTTTAGCCACTACCTCCCCAGCCCCCATACGGACAGAATTCAGCTTTTCCTCCCGGCCGTCAGGGTGTGCAGAATGTTATATGGCTGGAAGTCACATCCCCTGTCCCATGCCACTCAGCGGGACAGTGTTGGCTGGAGGTCACACGGGAAACGATGATTAGCTTCTATCATGAATGCTAATTATTTCTGGGGAGGAGATGGCTCTCATGCCTGCCTTCCCACCCCCCAGCCTGCACCGCTTTCAGCTGCCGCCTCCCGGCCAGGTCCCCGGGAGCTCGGGGTCCAGTCACTCTGCCAGGTCTGTGTCCAGGGCTCCCTCCACCCCCCAACGTGGTGTCTCAGGATCTCCCCCCAGGTGGCAGAGCGGTGGTGACCCTCCCAGACTGATCAAGTTCAGCTTAGATGTGACACCATCTGGGGCGACACTCCCTGAATAAGCACCGGAGCCACTGAGTCAATTCTCCAGCCTCCTGTCCTTCAGGTGGACTTGCAGGGATGCCCCACGTGTCCCTGTGGCATGGAGCCCGATGGCATCATTCATCCCTTCTCCCGTCTCTCTCATGCCTGTTTCTGGGATCCTCTCCCAAATAAGTGACTTGCTCCCAAGTCTGTTCAGCTCTGAGGAGGAAGGGAGAGGACCCCCACTAAGGTGTGCAGAGCGCCTACTGTGTGCCATATGGCTGTGCTCTGCTCTGCTCTTGATGATTTACTCCAGGAGGTGCCAGGGTCCAGCTCCAGCAGGTCCAGGGCTCCCTGAAGGACGGACGGTGTAGGCGAAAGGGAGTGAGAGAGCCCCTGCTTCTTTCTGCTCACCAGGCAGGCGTCTCTGCTCTGACCCGAGAGTCAGCTGTATTTATTGAAAAAATGTATGAGGTGCAAAACAGAAGTGGCGATTGCCTTAGACAATGACTTCTGATGACAGATTCTTTACTATGTAAAAATTTCTCGTAACCTTGATTGGTAGAAGACTTCTGTGTAATCTTTATCAGTAGTGATTGATGTAGGTGATTTAGATGCTTATCACATGGGGAAGGAAGGGATCTTTAGCATTCAAAGACAAGACCATGTTTTCAGCAGAGCAAAGGCAAGAGTTAGTTCTTTTGTGAGCAGGGGTCAGTAGCCTGTTTTCTTGAGGGGAAGAAAAATAGGTTTCTCAGGAAATGTAATATTTGCTCCTATAATCACAAAAGAAGAAACTCCTATAACAAGTTTTTTTCACCAGGTATAATTTACATATTTTTAGCGTAAGAAGGCAAGTCATTTTTGATACCAGTCAGGCCCCTTTGGGGGTCGGTGCTCAAGCGGAAATTGAGTGGGAGTTGAGTGGGTGTAGACGCTGGTCGCCATGCAAACTCGCCTGACTTCAGAGATGGCTCCCAGCAAGGAAGGACGGGGGCAGGACCGTGGTTGTGGACCCCGTACCCGTCCTCCTCCCTTACGGAGCAGAGCAGCCTGCCCTGCTGACACGCTCCTCTCCCAGCCTCCCTCGCAGGTGGCACGGCCTGGTTCTGGCCAGTGGATGTAGCCGAGGGAAGCCCAGGGAGGACCCGACCAGCACACGCTCTTTTGCCCTTGACTGTTTTCCCTTTTTGCTGCCTGGAATGAGGATGTGAAGGCTGGCACTCTGCCTCCTGTTTTGTAAGTCTGAGGACAAGGGCCTGATCCTTTAAGGGCGCCCATACCGGGAAGGGACCTGAATCCGCACCAACTTTACACAGAGGCAGTCAAAGTCCCGAACTACGTGCCTCCAGGTTTCTAGCAATGTGATAGAAAAGCACCGTTTTCTTTATGTAGGCTCTAGTAACAGGAGTTCTGTTCCACCCAGCTGCACAGAGTCCCAGCAGCGTGACCAGACTCTGTCCTCTCTGTTTTCTGCTAGGAACCTATTAGGTGCTTAATAAATGTTTGAAAGGAAGAAGCCCCATGTTCTCCTTTTCCACTCTCGACAATCTGAGTCATGTGATACCCTGATGGACCTTAGTTTGTAGGTGCTGTTAGGAAGTGACTCCATTGACCTGTACTTAAAAAATTTTTTTAACCGTTTTATTTATTTTTGAGAGACAGAGCATGAATGGTGAAGGGGCAGAGAGAGAGAGAGAGAGAGAGAGAGAGAGAGAGGGAGACACAGAATCCGAAGCAGGCTCCAGGCTCTGAGCTGTCAGCACAGAGCCCGACGCGGGGCTCGAACCCACAAACCATGAGATCATGACCTGAGCTGAAGTCAGACGCCTAACAGACTGAGCCCCCCAGGCGCCTCTGCACTGTACTTTTATTGGCAGTCTCTCTCCTGTCAGACCGTATGCTGCTCACTTATTCACTTTATACACCAGCACCTGGTATAACCCACAGCCTCACGCATCGTAGAAGACACACTTGGGAAAACAGCTGATGGGTTTTTAAAGAAAGCAGAACTATAATCTTATCATCTGACTCTCAGTAATTCCTCTCTTAGAGATCTACCCAAGATAAATGAAAATAAATTGTCACCGATTCTTGGATGTGAAAGTTCATAGCAACCCGATTCGTAATAGCCAAGCAGTGGAAATGTCCACACCGTGGAATGCGTTTCAGCAATGAAAGGGAATGAAATACTGATACACAGCATGAGACGCTCAAAGTGACTAAGTGGAAGAAGTCGGACATGAAGGACTGCATTTTTGTGTGTTTGCACTTACGGGAAGTGCATGCACAAGGCAAGTGTGTGTAGACAGGAAGTCAGTTAGTGGCTGCTGAGGACTGGGGATGGCAGTGGGGACAGGTCTCAGCGGGCACACAATCGGATGGAAATGTTTGAAACCTGGGTGAGGGTGACGGTCGTCATGTACCAAGAATCGTTCCTTTGTGCTCTGAAAATGGGTGAATTTCACAGGCTGTGCGTATACTTGACGAGGTTGTTAAACATATGATTGTGGTAGGTGTTCCCCGTGTCTTAAAGGGACTGTGGTCGCATGGTGACTGGCTAGCGGCGTGTCCCTTCTCAGAGGAGACCTGCAGGCTCTCCTTTCAGAAAGCGTATGCTAGCGCTTGGCTCCGTACCTTGTGTGCACCTGTTCCTGGACTCCAGACTCCTCCCTCATCCCCTGGAGGTTCTGAGAACCGCCTGAAGCTCATGGCTCGAGGGCTTATAAGCGTCTCCCATGGTTTCCTTAACCTGGGCTGACCCTTCATTCCTGTAATCACCAGCGTCAACTTTATTTCCTTCCTTAAAAAAATTTTTTTAACATTCATTTTGGAGAGATGGAGAAAGACTGAGCATGAGCAGAGGAGGGACAGAGAGAGACACACACAATCCGAAGCAGCCTCCGAGCTGTCAACACAGAGCCCGACACGGGGCTCGAACCCACAAACTGCAAGATCATGACCTGAGCTGAAGTCGGAGGCTTATCCGCCTGAGCCACCCAGGCGCCCCTTTATGTCCTTTCTTTGAAGCCTCTCCCACAGTTTTCATTCTGTCAATGGTTCTCACCACCCATCCAAAAAAAAAAAAAAAAAAAAGCTTCCATTTTTCTTGCTTTTTCTTTTTCTGTTCCAGGCAGACAGAGACTTTAAAACGTATTTTAAAATTTTATCCCTTTATCTTTTTGAGGAAGACACCATCTTGAAATTACTGGAAGTGGGGGCAGCATGCGCCACGGTCTTCGGCGGCTTCGCCATCAATTCTGACCATCCTAAGAGAACACTGACCAAGCAAACCATTTATTTTACTTTATTTAAAAAATTTTTATTTATTTTAAAGTAAGTTTTCTTAATTTTTCTAAATGTTTGTTTTTGAGAGAGCGAGCGAGCGTGCGTGTGCATGTGCACGTGCACACACGGGGGAGGGGCAGAGAGAGGGGAGACAGGATCTGAAGCAGGCTAATGCAGGGTTTGAACCCACAAACCGTGAGCTCATGACCTGAGCTGAAGTCAGACACTTAACTGACTGAGCCACCCAGGCGCCCCAACCGTTTTTAAAAAAATACTTATTTTTGAGAGCAAGAGAGTGAGAGTGCGCATGCGTGAGCGGGTGGGGGAGGGGCAGGGAGAGCCGGGGGGAGACTGAGGGGCTCTGTGCCCACAGCAGCAGCCTAATGACAGGGCTCGCTCTCCCTGGCCTTGAGATCATGACCTGAGTCAAAGTCTGAGGCTTAACCGGCCCAGCCCCCCGGGGTCCCTGAGCACACCATTTTTGAAGTTCAAGTCTCCTAATGAATTTTTTTTTCCTTCGTCCTAAATCATTGTGTGGCTTAGTTGTGCCCTTAAAATACTGCTATCCTGGGAAAAGGTGGGAGAGAACTTGATCTGCAAATGCTCCCGCCTTTCTCATAGAAGACCTCAGCCCTTCTCTGGCCTCATAGATTCCCGGGGCTCCGCCTCTGGCCCCCTTTACTCATCCCTGATGGTCTTTTTTTTTTTTTTTTAATAGTTTATTGTCAAGTTGGTTTCCGTACAACACCCAGTGCTCTTCCCCACAAGCGCCCTCCTTCATGTCCATCACCCCCGCCCCCTCCCCCTTCAGCCCTCAGTGTGTTTTCAGTATTCAAGAGTCTCTCATGATTTGCCTCCCTCCGTCTCCCTAATTCTTTTCTCCCCCTTCCCCTCCCCATGGTCCCCTGTTAGGTTTCTCCTGTTAGACCTGTGAGTGATAACATATGGTATCTGTCCTTCTACACCTGACTTATTTCGCTTAGCATGACACCCTCGAGGTCCACCACGTTGCTACAAATGGCCAGATGTCATTCTTTCTCATTGCCATGTGGTATCCCATTGTATAGATAAACCACATCTTGATCCATTCATCAGGTGATGGAGATTTAGGCTCTCTCCATGATCTGGCTGTTGTTGAACATGCCGCTGTGAGCATTGGGGTACGTGTGCCCTGTGCATCAGCACTCCTGCATCCCTTGGGGAAGAGCGAACACACCTGCTGTCTCCACTCTTTGGCTTCCAAGCACCCCTGGCATCTGTCTTGGTCGCTTCACGGAAATGGCTTTTGCGAAGGCCCCTGTGACCTCTGTGTCATTAAGGAAGGGGGCGCATCTTCATCTGTAACCTGTATCTGCTCAGCTTAGCAGCATTTGGGCACCGTCAACCCCCTCTATCCCTCAGACCCTTCCTCTGTCCATGGCTTCCGCTGCACTGCCCTCTCCCGGCTTCCCTCCTGTTCCTGTGGCTGCTGCTTCTCAAGCCCCGCCTCCCCGACCCCACTGAGCACCGAGGCGCCCCTCTGCTGGCCCCAATCTGCTTTCTCTTCTACTCAGTTTTTCTCCCTGGGAGCTCATCCTGCTCCCTACTCCAGTGTCCTGCTCTCCCCCAGCGCCCCCACAAACGTAGACCTGTATGTAGCTCAGCCTTCTTGGAGCTTCCGCTCATTTGTCCGAGCTCTTCTCATGGGTGACTCATGCCTGTGCGTCTAGTACGGAATTTGGGTTCTGCTCCCTCGGGTCTGGTCACCCCTCCGTGTTTCTTTTCACGTGAATGGCCTCACTTTCCAGCCAGCTGTGCACGCTAGGAAGCCTCCATCCCCGGAACCCAGTTCTCCTCCTTCAGGCATTTATAGCCCTGCCTCCTTCTTCTCCTCATCCCCTGTGGTTGGAGTGGGTCTGGCAAAGCTCAGACATATGCCCCCTGGCTGACCGCGTAAAGAGGCTCGGAGCAATATGGTGGCCACTAGCTACTTAAATGTAAATGAATTGATGTAAAGCAAAGTTTAAAGTTCCCGTCTTCAGCTGGTCTTGCCATGTTGCGCGTGTTCCATAGGCACTGGTGGCTGGTGCAGCACAGATGTAGAACACCTCCGTCATCCGGAAAGTTCCTCCACCCTTCTAGCCAGAGCGACGGCAGGGTGCCCCTTTGGGGGCCATAGCTGGAGCCACGAGGGCCCCACGCAGGTGGGTAATGTGGAGTAAGAGACTGGAGGAGGAGGGCCTGCCCGTGGCTGGAGCCAGTGCAGAGGGAAGAGAAGATCCAAGCATCCTTCGTATCTGATCCAGCCGTGTCTGGAGCTTCCATTCCTTAACTTTTTAGTCCGCGTCAATCACGTCACCCGGTCTTTGTATCTTGATGGAGAGGGTTTGAGTTGCCCGTCTGACATTTGCGACTGATTAATAGATTGATGTCCTGATCGTAACAACGACCTGCTGAATGCGGAAGTGGGGTCTTTAATCATCATGTTGGGTGTGCAGTCAATGCACCGAGGGGAGACGAGAGCCCTTCTTATGCCCACGGAATCAGGATGATGTCTGGCGGAGCTTGGCTTGCCGGAATTCATAATTACGGTGGAGGGTGGGAGGGGAGTCTGCGCCGAGAGACAGAAAAGAAAAAGGGGAGAGATTGTTGTAGTTCAGGTTTGCCATAAGCATCGTGTTAGGAGAGCAGTTGAAGCTCTTTCCAACTCTCTTTCCTAATTGCATTTTAATCCCTAGAGCTTCCGTTATCCTTGCTCTAAAGAGATCTCTCTCTTTCTCAGTAACACATGCTCTTTATGTGACTGACATTCTCCAGCGGAGGCTGAATTCGTAGGCCTGACTTCCCATCTAGGAACACTGTGCACAGAAGGAAATAAACATAATCTGTTATAGTTTTGCTAAGGTCCTAAGTTTACAGACACCCACCCGGTCCAAGGCTGGGCTAGTGGCAGGGGAGCTGGGCCAGGCAGGGATGACGTGTGGATCGTGCAGATGGACCCGATATTTGGTTGACGTTTGAGACCACGGAGCACCGTTCAGGAAGATAATGGGCAGTGGTCTCCACAGGTGGGCGGTGCCTCGGTGGTTGGCCAAGAGTCCCACGGTCCTATCTGGTGACGCAGAAGGTGTCAGGAGCAAGCGTGCAGAGAGGTCCAGCCCAGCGCTTACAGTCCGAGCGTGGATGGACTGGAAGTAAAAGCGACAACTCACATTTGTCGAGGGCTTGTTGTGTGTGGGGCCCCGTGTCACTTTCCTCGTAGGTGAGAATGACAATTGCTGCTTTATGGTTGCGGGACACCGAGGTGCAGAGACGTTGTGCAGTTTGGGGACAGCACACAGACAGAGGATGATAGACGCACGTCTGGCTGCACAGTTGGAAGAGTTCCACCCTAACGTTCTAATGTTCCTCTGGGCACTGGAAATAGCTGCTTGGAGCCCAGCTGTGGGACTGGAATTCTGGGGAGAACTCCAGGACCTGGGAGATATGGCGAGGCCCAGCCAGGACCCCAGGCCTGTGCAGAGCACGGCTTCCGGTGGGCATAGCCATGAGGGCATACAAACTAGGCTCGGAGTGATTCTACAGTGAAGGGGCTTGGCGATGGAGGAGGGTTACAAGACTAGCCTCAAATGATTTATTTTATTTTATTATTATTTTTTAATATTTATTTTTGAGAGAGAGAGAGAGAGTGTGTCCAAACGGGGTAGGGGCAGAGAGAGAGAGAGAGAGAGAGGGGCAGAGAGAGAGAGAGAGAGAGAGAGAGAGAGAGAGAGAGAGGGAGACAAAGAAGTGGAAGCAGGCTCCAGGCTCTGAGCTGTCAGCACAGAGCCTGACACGGGGCTCAAACTCACGAGCGACGAGATCATGACCTGAGCTGAAGTCAGACAGTTAACCGACTGAACCAGATTATTTGAAAGTGCTTTAAGAAGCGCACACTTGGCCTGAATCCTCACCCACTATGATGAACCGTTGTCCGACACTATTATGGATTGTCCCTTCTTTTAACAACGGCAGTCCCAAGAGTAGTTTGAACCCGGCACATGGCTGGCCAGGCAGGGCCTGCACTTCCCAGCCTGCCTTGCGGCTGCACGGCCACAGGACTGTGGACATGAGCCACGGCGAGAGCACGGCTTCTGTGTTGTGCTGTCTCAAGGGATGGGACATCCTCCTGGTGGTGATGGGCGGGAGGAGGAACGAGGGGCTCCCTCCTGATGCAGGAGGGGCAGTCCTCCGTTACAGGTGGCCAAGCTTCCTCCTCTGCCTTGAATCCCTTCCGTCCGGACCGTTGGACAAAAAAAAGAAACAAACTTTTAAGTCACCAAAAGTTGCAACACTTCAAGCCAGTTGCTACCTAACATGCAGCTAACTGTTGTATCTTAACGTCATTTTGTTTTCCCCGCTAGAAGGAAGGTTAAAGACAAGGTTGCCATTTCCTAGACTCACAGAGTGGCATCTACGTGCCTGTTTCTGTGGAAGGTGCTGGGAATAGGAAGACGAACGAGCCACCGTTCCTGCCTTCACGGACCTCGGAGTCTGGCTGGAAAGACTGAGCTGATGTGGAAGCGGGGTGGTGGAGAGAGAAAGCAGTGGGGAGTGCTAGGAGGGATTGCTCAGCAGGCCTGGCTTGTCGGGGGCGACACTTAGACCCTAAGGCACATGGGATTGCACATCCCCCACGTGGCCGGTGGCTGGCATCAGCTAGTGAAACAGTACACTTGTAGTTGGGCTGTGCTTGAGGAGGAGGAAGTACACAGCCAACTAGAAAGTATCACGGAGTAATGACTTGTTCACTTTGGGGGGTCCTTTTCGAAGAGGACGAATCCACTTCTAATCTTGCCCAAAGCGGTCAAGGCTGTACGGTGCTGGAGTCCAGCTCCAGCAGGTCCAGGATGGACGGTGTCGGTGAAAGGGTGTGAGAGAGCCTCAGCTTTCTTTCTGCTCACCAGGCAGGCACTGGTGAGCCTGACCCGAGAGACAGCTGTATTTATTGAACAAATATGTGGGGTACAAAACAGAAGTGGCAATTGCCTTAGACGATGATTTCTGATAACAAATTCTTTGGTATGTAAAAATTTCCCAGAACACAGATTAGTGGAAGACTCCTGCGTAATCTTTACCAGTTGAGATTGAAGTAGGTGACTAGACGTTTATCATATGAGGAAGGAAGGGATCTTCAGCATCAAATACAAGGCAAAGTTCTCAGCACAGCAAAGGCAAGAGTTAGGTCCTCGTGAGCAGGGGTCAATAGCCTGTTTTCGAGGCGAAGAAAAACAGGCTTTCCCAGGAAATGTAACATTTGCTCCTATGATCACAGAAGAAGAAACTCCTATAACAAGTTTTTTCCACAAGGTACAATTCACATATTTTTAGCTTAAGAAGGCAAGTCACTCCTGATATCAGTCGGGTGCCTTCGGGGTCGGTCCTCAAGCGGAAATGGAGTGGGGGTTGAGTGGGTGTAGACACTGGTCGGCCTCTGACGGTGGGAGGCCTCGCAAACCCGCCTGACCTCAGAGATGGCTCCCAGCAGTATGGCTCCTTCTACCACGAACTGGGCAGAGATGTCCTCCCAAGGAGCTTACAGGCTCAGGGGGAGGGGAAGAACTTCCGGCAACGAGTCCAAAATGGTTTAAGTACAAAAGCAGATTTACTTTCTGTCTCATGTAATGGAAATTTCTGAGGGGTTACAGATTCAGGCCCGGCTGGATCTGAGGCTCCATGAATTTCCCCAGGACCCAGGGTGCATGAGGGTGGGCTGCCATAACAAAATGCCAGAGCTTGGATGACTTAAGGGATGGGGATTTATTTTGTCACAGTTCCCGTGGCTGGAAAGGTCAAGGTCAAGGTCTGGCAGAGTTTCTTTCCTGGTGACAGCGCTCTTCCTGGCTTACAGGTGTGGCTTCTGGTTGTGTCCTCACGTGATGGAGAGAGGGCGAGCAAGAAAGCTCTCTGGTGTCTCTTCTGCCAAGGACACCAATTCCATCAGGGGAGCCCCACCCTCCAGACCTCATCTAAGCCTGATTATCTCCCGGAGGCCGCACCTCCAAATACCATCTCACTTGGGTTAGGGCTTCAACAGATGGTTTTTAGGGGAGCACGATTTTTTTTTGAGAGACAGCGTGAGCAGGGGAGGGTGATAGAGGGAGATACAGAATCTGAAGCAGGCTCCAGGCTCTGAATTAGCTGTCAGCACAGAGCCCGATGTGGGGCTTGAACCCACGAACTGTAAGATCATGACCTGAGCCGAAGCCGGACGCTTAACCGACTGAGCCACCCAGGCGCCCTGGGGAGCATGATTTAATCCATTGCATGGAGTGGCTTCATAGCTTGGCCCTGCCCTCCTTCCTGCTGGCCTCAATTTTAGGTTCCATGTTGGGGTAACGGCAGCTGCCAGCCTGTAGGCCGGCCTGCTGTGAACTCAAGGCCAAGAGAAAGGCATGAAGGTCTTGCTCTTAATTGATGCAAGACGTGCAGACTGCATCTTCTTGAGTCTGTTTGGACCAAGAGCACGTCCCTCAGCCATTTGTCAGGGACAGGGGAATGCTGTGTTGGGATTGGCCAGCGCCCAGTCCTGGGCTCAGTTCTGGGACCATGGGGAAATTAGCTAGACCTGAATCCCAAGCACCAGGGAGTGAAGGGTGGCTCCCCCGAGGAAAATGCAGTGGGAAGGGAAAGGGAGAGAGCAGGACTGGGGGAGGAAGCAGCTGAATGCAGATGCAGGCCAGCCTCAGCCCTCCCTGGGGAGCTCCGGGGCATTCGTGGTCCATCAGAGTCACCCCTGAGGGCTGAAATGGTTGGGCCTTTATGCCCACATCAGTCGTTGGCCGGGCTGGAAGGGGGTGCTCTTGGACACGATGACATTCTGCAGCTCGAGCAGGGAACTATACAGCTAGAGGCTTCTGGCCGGCAGACAACCTGACGGGGCCCGACGGGCGACCCGGCTGGCACAGCACCTTTTTGCCCCAGAAGAGCAAGTGAATGTGTGCCAACACAGAGATGTGGACCGGCCAGTATGAACAGGGAGGACCCTCACCATGCATGCCCGGGAACTGAGTTTTATAGCGTTACCAATATTGTGGGAGAGCTGGAGGGGATGGATCTGTTCCTGACATCCCTCACGGAGTGACACGTAATGTCTGTTTACACGAGGGTACTGACGGCAGCACCTCCTGTGACGGAGGTCCGGGTTAGGTCTGTCCTTGGCTGGAGGCTCCTGTTGTTATGGTGCATGGTTAGAACAAGCAGAGGGAGGTTACTCACCGCAAGTATGAGCTGACGGCCGGGGACAGAACAAGACAGCTCCTCTGTGAGTTGGGCACAGTTTACGATGATGTAAATCGAATCAAGGAGGTTCTGATATCTATTCATAATGCTCCCATCGCGGCAAGCCACTTTGCTGGGTAGCTGAGTTTCAAAAACCAAACTTACATGTTTTATCTTGGGGTGGTTTTAGACCCACAGAAAACCACAGAGACCGTGCAGAGAGTTCCCGTGGGTTCCTGGTCCTACCTCCCTATCGTGAACGTCTCTCATCCTCACGGCACCTTCATCAAAGGCTGGGAAACCCGCTTTGGTCCACTGCCACTCCCTGAACCCCAAGTTTTGTTTTGATTTTGCGGGTTACCCATTAACGTCCTCTTCCTGGTCCAGGATCCCCTGTGAGGAGCCACGTTGCGTTAAGTCATCATGTTGGCTTGGTCTCTTCTGGTCTGTAACCGTTTTGGTCTCCCCGGGCTTTTCATGACTTGGATGATTTTGAGAAGCACTGGCCAGAGTTCCTGAGGTAGGTGTCTTAATTTGGGTTTGTCAGATTTTTTTTTTTTTTTTTTTATGGTTAGGCTGGGGTTGTGGGCTTCTGGAAAGAATCCCAGGAGGTGAGGTATCTTCATACTGGATCAGGGGCACATGAAACCCACCTGGCATCCCTGGGATGCTAGCCTTGGTCACTTGCTAAGAAGAGTCTTATGTGATTGAGTTTTGATTACTCAAGTCTGGTTCGAGGGTTCTTAACATTTTTATGTGAATTTCTCCTGGGGTCTTAAATCTCTACTTTCACTCACGGAAGGGATGTGGGCTGTGGTACAAGAGAATTAATTCACTGTAATACTGATGGGAGGGTAGGTCCTACCTCGTCATCTGATGGCCTGCCTTCTGTTGTTTCCCCTGTACCGGCTCCAATGCTGGCGAGTGCCTAGACGCCTACTCTGCCGTGACAGCATCAGTGTTCACTGAGGAATGTTCCAGTGTACCTGGCACTTGGCTTCTTTCCTTCCTTTGTTCCTTCGTTCCTTCCCTCCTTGCTCCTCATTTGTCTGCAGGTTTTCATTTTCATGATTACATACAGGTATATAAATATATTAAGTTGTCTATATGGCATACAGAAGAAAATTAGCTCTAGGTTTTCAACTCCATGTCCAAATATTTTAATTCTTGTAAGGTTTATTTTTGAGAGAGAGAGAAAGTGTGTGAGCAGGGGAGGGGCAGAGAGAGAGGAGAAGCAGAAACAGAAGCAGGCTCCAGGCTCTGAGCTGCCCGCACAGAGACTGACGCAGGGCTCGAACTCACGAACTGCAAGATCATGACCTGAGCCGAAGTCGGACTGATTGAGCCACTCATGTGTCCCCCTCCCCCAATAATTTAATACTGTACATTGAATAAGCTTTTATTTTCCAACTAGCTTTATTTTTACTCATAATTAGGTTCTTAATATTTTATATGTCTGTAAGTTGCTATCTCTTTATCTTTTTAAAATTGAGCTGCACGTACCACAGAATTTATAGTTTCGAAGTATACAGGTTAGTGATTTTTAGTACATTCCTAAGGTTGTGCAGCCATCATCACCTAATTCTAGAACATTTTTATCGCCTAAACGGAAGCCTCAGCCCCTGATGGCTACTCATCTACTCTGTCTCTGTGTGATGGTTAAAAAAAAAAAAAAAAAGTGACACTCAAGGCCATGTTTAACTTCTGGATCACAAAACCCGCCATTTTCTCACTTTGTCATTTTTCACATTCAAAAAGAAACAAACAAAAAGCCAACAACTATAAATTTTCCTGTTTAAACATCTGCATGAAAATTATAGGAACATTCAAAACCACAAGACCACACATTTCTTCTTCTTAATCTCTTGAGTTTCAAGGAGACTCTGAATGGAGAGTGAGCTGAGTTCTGAGCCCTTCAGTGCGAGGAACAGGCCAAGGTACTATTTATGTCTTTTTTTTTTTTTTTTTTAAAGAACATCTTTTCTTTGTACTCTGCTGGATCCTCTTTAGGAAACTCAGAGTAAAAACTAATTTGCTTCTCCGAGTCCATTCTCTTAAGGCTGATTCACAGATTGTAGCAAATTGATGACCGAAAGCAGGGCTTTCTTGCGTATAGAGGACAGAATGCTCCGTGTCGTTCTGAGTTCCGCTCGGTGCCGCCGAGTCTGGCTGAAGGACCAGATATGCGTAAGAACCTCCTCTCTGTGTATTTCCTGCTTACAAACAAATAATCGTAGCGCTTGATCGTTGTGTTTCCTTCATGAATCACAAAATGGAGTGCTTTTAACTTTCCTCAGCTACCCTGTTCCCTTTGTTTGGTTACCACTTGGGTCTTCTGTTTTGAATGTTGTGTTTCTGGGGCCATGACCTTGGTGCAGGGCTCACACCAGTGAGCTGTCTTACAGAACGGTGGGGCGCGGTGAGCGCACGCTTCCCGGCCATAGATTGGCATCCAGATCACCCAGGAATCTCGTCCAAGTGCAGATTCTGGTTTAGTAGGTCCGGGGGATATCCGTGCTGCTGATTCACAGACTACTTTGAGCAGCCAGGAAAGGGATTGAGCCAGTTTTTTAGGCTTTGGGGAGAGCAGGGCAGTGAGGAGCAGGTCCTTAGTGGAATGCACTCGGATGGAGGATGGGGAGGAGCACCCTGCACCTAAACTGCAGGTGCCTCTCAGTGCTGTCCGTGTGTAGTCAGAGATGGTGGCCAGAGGCACCACACGGGGGTGGCTGCCCAAGGAGGGACTCGGGCCTATGTCCTGACCTTCCTAGAGAGTCAGTGAGCCACTTAACGTCCGTCGTAAATTCCTTTTCATTTAAATTGGACAGGGTGGGTTTTGTGAGCTTATATTCAAGAGTCTGGCCCATTCTTGCATTCCAATTTGGGTCGGTGAGTGTTGGCCATCTGGAGATCTGGTGGTGAGAAATCCCATCAACTTGGGAAAAGACTTCTGGGATTGATTAGCAATGCCTGCGTGGATACAGAACTAGGGAACAGGACCATGCACATCATGCTTTCGGCATCCCTGTTTCGTGGTCTGTATTCGTTTCCTAGGGGTGTGACAGAATATGTGACAAATGTAGGGACTTAAGACCACAGAAATTTATTCTTTCACAGTTCTGGAGGTCAGAAACCAGAGATGGGCTGGGTCCTGGAGTCTATAGGACAGAATCTGATTCCCTGGACATTTTGGCTTCTAGAGGCCCAGCTGCTTTTCTTGACTTCTGGACCCTTCCATCAGTCTCAAAGCCAGCAGTTAGAATCCAGTTCCCTCTCTCACTCTGACCTGTGTTTCTACTGTATCTCCTTTTCTAACTCTGGCCCTCACACCTCCCTTACGTAAGGACCTTATGATGACATTGGGTCCATCAGGATAATCTCTCCATCGTAAGCCTGTGACCTGATTCATATCTGCGGAGTCCCCAGGTAAGGTAACATATTCAAAGGGTCTAGGGATTAGGAGGGGACGTCCTTGGAGGCTCATGTGTCAGTTAATCAGTGTCCCAGACCCTCCAGTGAGCATTCTTTACACACCCATAGATGCTCTGTTCTCTGGTCACTGACTCATGCGAACTCAAGATGAATGTCTTCATTTATAATGATGAGACCCCTTTTTCAGTGACCAAGGTACTTGAGTATTGTGTAAAGAGGGTCTCTTCTTTCTGAAATTCCTGGGAAGGTAAACTATGATCTGGAGGTTTCTTGATGAGTAAGGAATCAGAAAAGAGGATGCCTGATTCCATGAAAGCCTAATAAAACCTTTATCCTTAAAGCAAATCTTGCCCCCAGAGCCTGGGAAACTCATTCCCTTTAGATAGAACAGAAACTGGTAAACTATGGCCCACCACCTGTTTTTATAAATAAAGTTTTATTGGGACACAGCTAGACCTGTTTGTTTATGGATGGCCATGGCTGCCTTTGTATTAGAATGGTAAAGCTTAGTGGTCATGACATGAATGGCCTGCAAAGCCTAAGCTATTTACTCTTTGGCCCCTTAGAGAAAATGTTTGCCAGCTCCTGACACCTTACTATGCACCCCTGCCCCCCAAAAAGTTGATTACAGTACACTGGGCTCTGAGATGGAGAGCTGATCCCAGATGATCCAGGTGAGTCTCCTCTAATGAGTCCTTAGAGGTGGGGACCGCCACGCTTCTCAGTGTGGACAGCCTTCTGCCCTGCATCCTGATGGACAGGTATCCCCGCCCCCTCTGCGAAAGTCGCTGGGCCAGCTACGTGCTTGTGACTAGCACGGTCCAAGAGACTCTTAATGATAGAGACCAAACTGAGGGTTGAGGGAAGTAGGTGGGTGGGGGATGGGCTAGAGGGGTGATGGGTATTAAGGAGGGCCTTGTTGTGATGGGCACTGGGTGTTGTATATGAGTGGTGAATCCCTGAATTCTGCTCCTGAAGCCAGTATTGCACTGGGTGTTATCTAAAATTTAAATTAAAAAAAAAATGTGCTGTGTGAGTCCAACACAACACCGGCGTCTCTGCCATCAGCCTGCCCAGGGCGTCCTTTTGTTGTTGTAGAATAGTAGTCCTTTTAGGCTCTGCCCTTGACCCAAGAAGTGAGTGGGTCTGTGGGTGGGAAGGACGGACACACAACCAGTCCAATGGAGCATGACAGCTGCTGTAAGGATGTAACAGTCGAGACTGGATTGGAGCAATTAGTTCTGACCGCTTGACGTGGGCGCCCAATGTTCCTCTGTTGCTTTGGCTCGATTTCCTCTGTGGAAGGATTTTGTAAATGGCGACCCCGCCATGGAAGTCCTCTCTTCTGAGAGAGAGAGAAACATCATAACTGTTGGTATCCTTCAGAGTCCAACGAGGACGACCATGCAGATTTTCTCGTTTCGCTGAATTCATAACCTACGGGAACGCTGGCTGATAAAAATAGATGTGGGCGTCCTCTGAAGTGGGATGGGACAGGAGAACAGCAAGTCCTCCAAGGACGGTGGGGTTGACTGTTTTGCTCTGGAACCTCTCTCCCTGAAGCAGGAGGAGAAAACAGCTCTGTCTAGATGATCTGAACCATGGGAACGCGAGTGTTTTCTTTGCCAGGGATGGCTTGTTTTCCTTTTCTCTTAAAGCCAAGGCTCTTATAGCAAACATTACTTTCAAAGAAAAAAACCAAGCGTGGGCTCCTTGGTTGGCAATTAATAGTCTAGGTGTTGCCTCAAACAGGCTCCTACTTTCCTGAGAATGGAGATCGGCCCAGTGGTGAGTCCATCACGTGGCAGCTGTGGTGACGTGGGCTGGGCTTGCCCTCCAGGTGGACGCATTCCATGTGAACGCAAGGGTGACTGAGAACAGGGAGTGATTGTTGAGTGCGCTTCCCGCTGGCTCTTCTGTCTTTCTGGTGTCGCCACGAGCTGGCATGGGCAGAAAGTTTGCCCCCAAACCTTCCCCTCTCTCGTGCTTCTGCGCTCATCCACACTCATTAGATCGAGTGAGATGTAACACCCGGTGCTGTTCGTTCATTCATGTTCCTGAAGGGAGGACATACACTTCCAGGAGGGTTTCCAGAAGTCAGACCTCAGCGATGAAACCCATAGTTTGGCCCTATATCAAATCGCAGACTGTTGACTCCACGTGCACTGAAATCTCATCTAACCAAATCCTTGCCTCTGTTTATGTATTTGATCATTCATTCACTCATTGGCTCCTTCATTTGGTCACTTACTTACTCTTTGGGGTCTGCCATGAACTGAATTGGGTCCTTCCAACCTTCACATATTGAAGACTTAGCTGCGGTGGGACTGTGTTTGGAGACCGAGGCTGCAGGAGGTTATTAGGTTAAATGAAGTCATCAGGGTGAGTCCCTCATCCAGTAGGACTAAAGCCTCAGAAGAAGAGGAACCTCCCTCCCTCCCTCTTTCTCTTTCTCTCTCTCTCTCTCTCTCTCTCTCTCTCTCTCTCTCTCTCTCTCCCTCCCTCCCTCCCTCTCCCTCTCTCTCCCCCTCCCCCTCCCCCCTCCCTCAGCAAGCCAGGAAGAGGGCTGTCACCAGCACCTGACCATTGCTGGCACCCTGATCCTGGACTTCCAGCCTTCAGAACTGTGAGAAAACCAATTTCTTCTGTTTAAGTCACACAGGTTGTGGTATTTTGCTACGGCAGTGCTAGCTAACAAATACCGTCTCTTATTCACTTACGAACATTTGCTCAGTGTTATGTCAGAGATACTAGACATGAAATGACAGAGGTGTCATTGGGATGTTCCCGTTGGTTGCCTCCCTACAGCCATCCCTTCTGTTCCTGGCAGAACCTAGACTATGTGTTCGTGGCCATGTGACCCATCCCACTATGTAGATCGTGATTGGTCTATGCCCAGCATGGGTGCTCTTTCTTCATTAATGGCTGAGGTATGGGCACGTGACCTGGTTCTAGTCCACGAGTAATAGGGAGAGGTTGTCTAGGGGCTACTGGTAATGTCCCTTCCTGGAAAGAGAAGAAGCATGTAAAAAGAAAGGCTTTGCTCCTCCTAACTTTCTGCTTGAGATGCATTTTGGTGAAGATACAGTATTTGGTGCTAGGGCAGCCATATTGCAATTTTGAGGCAGGAGAGAAGAGGGGAGGGGGGAGAGAGAGAGAGGTTGATCTGCTGTCACTGAACCACTGAACCTACAGATGAGATGTTTGTTTGTTAGGTAACATAATTAACTGCTTTTTTGTCTAAGTCACCTTGAGCAGGCTATTTTGTTCTTTGTTGCCCTAAGCGTCCTCTTTGGAATAGTCCCTGCCTTCAAGGGGCTTCTAATCTGGTGAGATGTGTAGACTCTTAGATGCTGACAATACAACAACACGAGTATTTTAACAGAGGCATATACAGAATAGTATGTAAACACATAAAATCATAACACCAAGGGGTTTTCTCTGCCCATTAGCCTCTTTTGAGGAGTGATACTCAAATGTATGTCTTTTCTCATTTCTAATGTCACTTTTTCAAGATGACCCAAGGTTCTCTTTTTTTTTAATTAAAAAAATTTTTTTTAAATGTTTGTTTATTTTTGAGAGAGAGTGTGAGTGGGGAAGGGGCAGACAGAGAGGGAGACCCAGAATCTGAAGCAGGTTCTAGGCTCTGAGCTGTCAGCACTGGGCCAGACATGGGGCTTAAACCCACAAATTGTGAGATCATGACCTGAAGTCAGACGCTTTATCAACTGAGCCTCCCAGGCTCCCCAAGATTCTCTTTTTAATAGTACTTCTTTTTTAAGATTTTATTTTTAAGAAATCTTTACACTGAATGTGGGACTTGAACCCACAACCCGAAGACCAAGAGTCATGTTCCGTATTGACTGAGTCAGCTGGGCGCCCCTCCCTACCCAAGATTCTCTTTGTAAAGACCACACTGAACAAAGTTAGACCACTTCCTACTCTGGAGGCAGAAGAGGGTGTCAGTGTGTGTGATGCTTAAAGACAAGGGGTTGTGTGTCGGACTCGTACCGCCTGGGCGGTCTCAACCAAGAATATGAAAATTAAAAAAAATGTTTAATTAATTAATTGAGTGGGGGAGGGGCAGAGAGAGAGAGGGAGACACAGAGTCCAAAACAGACTTCGGGCTCTGAGCTGTCAGCACAGAGCCCGATGCGGGGCTCAAACTCAAGAACTGTGAGATCATGACCTGAGCCCAAGTCCTACGCTTAACCGATGGAGCCCCCCAGGTGCCCTGTGACCAAGATAATTTAAACCCCATTTTCAGCATCTGAGAAATGGGGATAATGCCAGGACCCGGCTGAAGGCTGTGGAACATAGCAGTCTCTCAATAAGTGCTGGCCGTGGTTATCTGTCAGACTTCATGTGTGGGGTGGCCTTGGGTAAGACCCTCTTGTCTTAGAGGAATCTATAGATGAATTTCAGGAGGGTGGACATTTTCATAACGATGAGACTTCCTATCTAAATGGGGTGTTTTCTCCCACTATACTCTAGGCTACCCAAGAACTCTGACAGTGTAGCCTAGTTGTTAAAAACCAGAATCTTTAAAAAAAATTTTTTTTAAATTTGTTTTTATTTTATTTTATTTTTTATTTAAAAAAATTTTTAATGTCTTTATTTATTTTTGATACAGAAAGAGACAGAGCATAAGAGGGGGAGGGGCAGAGAGAGAAGGAGACACAGAACAGGAAGCAGGCTCCAGGCTCTGAGCAGGCTGTCAGCACAGAGCCTGACGCGGGGCTCGAACCCACGAATGTGAGATCTGACCTGAGCCAAAGCCGGAGGCTTAACCGACTGAACCACCCAGGCGCCCTGTTTTTATTTATTTTAGAGAGAGAGGAAGCATGAAGAGGGGAGGGTCAGAGAGAGAGGTAGGCACAGAATCTAAAAACAGGCTCCAGGCTCTGAGCTGTCAGCACAGAGCCTGATGCAGGGCTCGAACCCACGAACCATGAGATCATGACCTGAGCCAAAGCTGGACGCTTAACCGTCTGAGCCCCCCAGGTGCCCCAAAAACCAGAATCTTGAAAGGACCTAAGCTGCAGGCTCCACGCTGGATGTTCTTTGCTACACCCAGCATCCAGGAACTCCTTTTTGTAAAGTGAAATCCAAATAGAAATCCCGACCCTTAAGCAGGTTGCTTTACTTAGACCCCAGGCAGGGAGGAAGAAAGCTCGGGTGGGCATGGAGCCAGGCCTCACGTAAGAGCCTCAGTTCCTTATCTGTAAAATGGGGCCAGTCATCCCTGCCTCTGACTCAGGTTTGAGATGAGAATGTTAAGCACTGATCACGGTGCTTGGCATGCTGTTGGTCCTAAATTCATGGCTAGGAGTGCTGGGCTCATCACATGGGTTCAGATTCCAGCAACCAGACATTTCCTAGCTGTGTGTCCTTCAGCAAGTGACTTGACCTTGTTATTAAATCTACCAAATGCAGATAATGATAGCGTGGGGCTTATGGGGGTCCAGTGCGTGCAGAGTGCCAGGCATGCACGCTCTGTGAGGCCAGAGACCTTCTGTGCCTTGGCCACTCCTGAGTCCCAAGGTCCCTGAACGAATGAACGAACAGCGGGGCCTTTGAAGAAAACCCAGGTCCGTAGTTACCAGCTTTGAGTCTCTGTTTCAAAATTCTAAAAGAGGATCAAAAGCCAGTGGTTCCCCTCTGGAGGCTGTTTGACTCTCATGGGACATTTGTCAATGTCTGGAGACAGTTTTGGTTGTCACGGCTGGGGCTCCTGCTGACGTTGAGGGGGTAGGGGCCAGGGATGCTGCTGGGCACGCCACGGCACACAGCGCAGCCCCCACGACGAGGATTGTCAGCTGCAGGGGGCGGTGGTGACCTTGGACGGGACGAATCCTGGCCCCGTAGGCTTGGTCAGACTGTCCGATCATCTGATGTTGGGGGCGGCGATCTGACCCAGGAGTTCCCGGTGACAATACGCAACTTCTCAAATGCCAAAGCAGGGAGCTAGCGCCTACCGCTCCCCAAGGATACTCTGGGTTCTTTCCTGTTCAATTTACTAATTCTCCAGGTGCCCTGGGGGTAAGTTATTGGCTCAGCTTCTTGGATCAAATATTTCTTAGGTATGAGATTCGCTATAATTAAAACTCAAGGAGATTGAACTTTCCCCTTGGAGAACAGAGCTCATGAAGTGAGTGATTCACATTCTCCAATGAACCATCGACTCCTGAGATTTTTCCTTTTGCTTTTGCCGGCTTTGCTGCTCCCTCTGACTCATCCCGGCCTGGCTCCTTCATTTCTTAGTCTCCAGTGACTGCTAAACTGGGGGAGCCGCAGACAAGGCTCCTCAAAGCCTAGAGAATCCTTCTGGAGACAGGGACTTCAAGAGGAGCGACAGTTGAATGACACCATCACTAACGACTCCTTACACCCGGGGTCTGGGCAGGGAACAGGCTGTGAGAAACCACCTTTGCATTTTAAATGATACTCAGAATGCAGGGAATAAAGTAACACATGTTCCAACTCATCAAATGCTTTCTCAGCAGTGGCCTAAGATCAAACCGATGCGCTGCGTCCGCGACGGCCAGTTCGCCTTCCCTGTTGCTACCCATGGCCGCTTAGAACAAATCCTGCCTCTCAGCCTTCCTCACAGCTACATGTGTCCATGTGGCCGAATTCCGTCCAGTCAGATGGGGATGGGGGTTTTGTGGGGCAGTTTCCGGTAACACTTCCTAAAGAAGAGCCTGGGGAATGCTTTCACCCCTCCGCCCTTTGTCCTTTCTTCCATCCTGCTTGAAGATAGCTGTGAGGGCTGGAGCTCCAGCAACGTCTTCGACCACGAGGTCTAGGACTTCAGTCCTGGGGTAAGAATCTGGAAGGAACTTGGGTCCCTGGAGACTAGCTGGTACAGAGCCACCTTACTGGCCCTGGGATGGCTATGGCTGGGCTTCTCCCTGAGAGTGGGGACATTTTCGTTTTACCCTCAGTGAAATGTCATCCTCACCACTGCCGAGATCAAGAGAATGGAGCTGTGGCTCCCCTCGTGATTTCTGTTCTTGGGAGTATGTTTTCCTCCATGAAACCTCTTCTCACTCTGTGAAGTGGGTTTCAGAGGCTCAGGAATGTTGTCCAAGGAAAGTGCCTTTGAAATGACAGAGGACAGTGAGATTTTTAAGCATGCCACAAGGCAGGTGCTCAAAACTTGTGTGAATTTCATGAATGATGTAGGATGTTTCATCTGCTGTGATGCTGGAGGTCTGCTAGGCTCCGGCAAGGGTGTCAGTGAATGAAAATAGGAATCCAGTGGCTTCAAGAACACGCAGTTAAGTGGGAGAGAAGCATTTGCAAACAAAGAACCTTAAGTGACGTAGATAATTGACATAGAACATTGTAGAAATTTAAAGTACAGAATGAAATCACAGTAAGTTTAGGGAACACCCATCACCTGTTGTCATGATGCATTTTATTTTTCCTGGTGAGGAGAACTTTGAAGATCTACTCTCTTTGCAACTTTCAAATACATACCCCTGGGTTGTCAGCGGTAGTCACCCAGACTTATCTATTTTATAACTGGACGTTCGTACCTTTTAACCATCCATTTCCCTAGCCCCCGCTCTCTCCTCTGGCACCGCTGATCTGTTGTTTCTGAGTTGTTTTTTTTAAGATCCTAGTATAAATGAGATCGTACGGGATCTGTCTTTCTCCATCTGACTTGCCTCACTTAGCGTAACACCCTAAAGGTCCGTACATGTTGTTATAAAAGGTAAGACATTTTTAAAAAAAAGGCTGAATGATATTCCGTGGAAGGTATATACCACATCCTCTTTACCAATGTATCCGCTTATGGCCTGCGGGTTGGATATTTGGAATCTTTTTAAAAAGTTTATGTCATGAATTTAGTGATCGCTACATCCAGCATGGGTGGGGCTCGAACTCACGACTCCGCGATCAAGAGTCACATCCTCTTCTGAGCCAGCCAGGCGCCCCAGGATGTTGGAGGTCTTCATCAGCTTCTCCAGCCCTCACGTCTCCCGTACTCGGACTGATGCACCGTCACTCCTTCAGGGCTCCCGGCACCGTCTCCCTCCCTGCTGGGCAGCAGGCTTTGTGGCCGGACCCCTGGCTTCCGGCGGGAGGGGGCTCTGGCCTCCCTGACGGCCGCCGAAGTCACAGGACTGTATTCTAGCCAGTCGGATGAGCCCACGGGTGCTGTCCACTGCCACACTGACCCTTGAGAGAAATGCCTCTCTGCCTTTTGTCTCCTTCTGGGGGACAGGAATGGGGAAGGGGCGGTGGGAGCCCGGGAAGGCCTCTTGGACTACCGTTTGGAAGCTGTGTGTTGAGCTTGCAAAGAAGAAACCATCCACCCGTTGCTCTGATGGTTACCAGCCCTGCGCATTTATGTTTTATTTAGATATTATTACACTTTCCCGAAGTGTATGAACCCTAACCCTAACCTCGTTCCCGAAGAAGATTGGAGGTTGAGCCTACATACGCTTCTGTCGGTTTGTGTGGGCCACAGACTGGGCGTCTTCAGCCACAGAAATTCGTTTCCTCACAGCTCTGGAGGCGGAAGGTCCAAGGTCAAGGTGTGGGCTGGGTTGGTTTCTTCGGCGACCTCTCTCCTTGGCTGGCAGATGGCGGCCTCCTCGCTGTGCCCGCCCTGCTGTCTCTGTGTGTCCCAAGGCCCTCCTCCAGGAAGGACACCCGTCCTACTGTCAGATCCCACCCCAGCGGCCTCATTAGGACGTGATTCCTTATTTTAGGGTCTTACCTCTAAATGCAGCCACATTCTAGGGGGGTGGGAATTAGGGGGAGCACACACAGTTCAGCCTATACCAGCATGTTAGCGGACTTTCTACTGTGTCAGGTTCCTCCAGAGAGTCCAGGGACTGGACCAGAGGCTCTGATCGCTGCAGAAATGGCGCATTGGCTAGTCTCTTCCAGCAGCTCCCGCCCACCCGCCTCCACACCCCGAGCAAGAGTGTGTGGATCCCCGGGGTGGGGGGGGGATGTGTTTGGAGAGGGGGTCTGTGCTTCAGTCTCAGCTCAGGCCAACGGAAGCGTTTTGGAAGTCTCCAGGGATTTGAACGTCACAAGGCCTGGAGTCTGAGTCCTGCATGAAAGTCTCGGAGCGCAGGGCTGTGGGTGGTGGGGTGGAGGGTGGGCCGAGACCTGAGCTTGGAGGTGGGAAAGGTGGTGTTTTCTGTCCACCATTTGCTTGTCCCAGGGTTTCTGTCCCAGCACCACGGAGTTTGGTGACTGGATAATTGTGTGTGTGTGTGTGTGAGTGTGAGAAGGAGGGCTGTCCTGTGTAATGTGGGATGTTGAGCAGCATTCTCGGCTTGGCCTACTTAATGCCAGCATCCCTTCTCTCCCTTGGGACAACCAAAAGTGTCCCCACACATTGCCAAGTGTCCCTTGGGGGCAGAATTGCCATGACTGAGAACTTCTGGAAGTGACCTACCTACACTGCACGAACTTGAGGTAGACTTTGGCCAAGAGGCCCCCTTGGGCTGCAGGTGGTCGGAGGGCGGCTGCTGCGGTGGCTCTCCAAAGGGAAGGACCATGGAGTCTGTCAATGCCCAGGACGAGAGCCGTGTGGTCAGCCGAAGCATGCAGGGGGCGCTACCCACGTGGAGGGCAGTGCAGGGGAGAGACCCCCACTGACAGGTGGGGTGGGCTAGGGGAGTCTCTGAGGAACCCAGTTTGTGAGTGAGAAACCAGCACCTGGAGTCTGCCCACTGCAGGGGGGAGGCACCCAGGCCAGAGCACATGGTCAAAACCCTAGGCGAGGCCTCTGCCCTTAGGCAGGTGTGGGGGAAGCCGGCTGGGCCCAGAGTGAGGCGCCAAGTCCAGTGATTTCATTTCCCCTGAGACAGGAGGCCTTTCCAGTCTCTTAAAGTATCATTTGGAATTGGGACGGACTGGGTTTTTATTATCTAAGAAGGGCCCGAAGCGCTCTGACACCTGTGGTGGCTTCACCTCCGGGGGGCGGGACTTAGCGCAGGGAGCAGAGACGTAGAAGGGAATGTGTTTGCTTTCTCGCCTCCATCCCAGGGAGTTCAGCTCATTTGGTAAACTGGGAAAGGAAAACATGTGAAAGAAGGAAAGATTCTGAAATGGCCCAGAAACAGAGAAGGAGGGAGAGAGAGAGAGAGAGAGAGACCTGCAGTTCGGTCTGATCACCTCCCTGGGTTATCTATGCCTTTCTTTCATTTCCTTTGTGCTGTTCGGTAACTCTGTACGTTGTAGAGATTCGAGCGCGAGGCGGATGAGTTTTGTCCGGGGGAAGACAATTAATTACTGCCCCAGGGATCCGGGCTGTGTCTGCATCTCGCTGTAAATGTATTTCAGCGGTCCTGGCTGTCACTACGCATGCGCGTTCTTTTTTATTTTTTTCCCTCTGAAATAGCGGTATCACCTTCCCGTTCCTCCGTGAATTAAGGAGTTGTGGACACATGTTCATCTTATGTTTGTATGAAAATCATGATTTTACTTTTTTAAATGTTTTGTTGTTCTTTTAATATTTATTTTTGAGAGAGCGAGAGAGAGACAGCATGAGCAGGGGAGGAGCAGAGGGAGAGGGAGACAGAATCAGAAGCAGGCTCCAGGCTCTGCGCTGTCAGCACAGAGCCCGATGCGGGGCTTGAATCCACCAACAGTGAGATTATGACCTGAGCCGAAGTCGGACGCTCAACCGACTGAGCCCCCACAGGCACCTCACGATTTTGTTTTTTAAACACACGATTCTTTACGACCTGGCAACACTTTTGGTGGATGTGGGCTCTGGGATTCCTGTCTTCGTGCTCATCACCTCGAGCTGGGGTGAGACCCCTCCTTGCCTATGAGCATGAGGCTTGCTGAAGCGTGTGCTTCATAAATGCCACTGTCCTTGAGAAGAAGGGAGCTTTGTGAGGGACTTCCAGAGAGCCCCCCCTTGACTTCCGCACCGGTGACTCCCTCAGGGAGGAGGGGCTGGCCAGGTGGCACCATGATCTGTTCTCCTTCCTGCCAGTTTCTCCTTGAAATAAACAGCGCTGTGCGCCTTCCCCACTGCTTATTCCGTCAGCTGGATCCCCTCCCTCAGCCCTTCCCAGGGCAGAGTTCCGACCCCCAGAGGAGGGGTGGGTCTCAGAAAGTTGAGCCGGTGGGGCGCCTGGGGGGCTCAGTCGGTTAAGCGTCTGACTTCGGTTCAGGTCACGATCTCGTGGTTCATGGGTTTGAGTCCCGTGTCGGGCTCTGTGCTGACAGTTTCAGGTTCTGTGTCTCCTTCTCTCTTTGCCCCTCCCCTGCTTGCTCTTCTCTCAAGAATAAATAAACATAAAAAAAGTCGAGAGGGAGCCTCTCAGGCACTCTGCCTCTGCAAAGAGCAGCAGGAAATAGGAAAAATCTACCTAATGTTCTGTTTGTAAGTTAGGTCGACCTCAGCGAGACACCAGCCCTAAATGCGTTTTGTGAAAGCCCAAGAGCTCAGTACCACCGGCTTGCTGTTGGTAGCGGGGACCCTTGTCCTCAGTAATTATGCTGAGAGCCCATTGAGGCAACAACCTCAATTTTATTGGAATGGCCTGTAATTTGTGCATTATTTTTCAAAAAGACATGACCCAGCTGGCAAATTTCTCCGTCTTTCAGTGACCATGAAACCTCTCTCTGTCTCTTTTTCAGTGTTTATTTTTGAGAGAGAGTCAGGGCCAGGGCGGAAGAGAGAGAGAGGGAGACACAGATCTGAAGCAGGCTCCAGCCTCTGAGCGGTCAGCACAGAGCCTAGCATGGGGCTCGAACCCACGAACCGCAGGTCATGACCTGAGCCAAAGTCTGACGCTCAGCCAACTGAGCCACTCAGGTGTCCCTCCCCCCTTTTTTTCTTGAAAAGCCCAAGCACCCTCAGGGGAAATAGGATTAAATGAATCAGTTCCAGGGCACCGAGAAGACACGAGATCACCCTTTTGAGCAGTGTGGCCAGCCTTTCAAGTAAACGCAGGTGACCTGTGCCCTCTGCCTGAAAACCTGTGACTCCGCCCTGCTCGGGGTCTGCGCCTGGTCATCTCATGGCTGCGTTCACTTTGCGTCTGTGTTTCATCCACATGAGTGTGTTCTATTAACACGCGTTTAATTGCTCTCTCATCATAAAGGGAATGATAATCATTATGGAAGAACAATCCAGAAAGGTGTAGAGCAGAGACTAAAAATAAGATACGGTGCTACTACGCAGAGATTAATTATATTTTCCTTTTAGACCTGATTTTATGAAAAATGAGATGCATTTGGCTGGAATGATGCTCGGTCTGGGGGAGTTTTCTCCTGCTTTTCCGTTATGAAAGCGGGTGCGGGCTCCTGGTCCTCCCCGACACGGAGGGGCCCCCGGAAGGGGCAGGACTGCCGCTGCCTCAGCCCTTCCTCTGCTGTCTGTGCTTCCGCATCAGCGCGCATTGACGGAAATACAGGCTTCTCTGGGCCGTGGGTGGTTGTCCAGCCCTAGGTATATTCTGGAACAGCCCCAGCCTGGCAGTGACAGTCGACCCGGTCAGACTTCCTAGGTGGCACTTCAGACTGTAGTTTGCACAGGGATCCGGCTGAGAGGCAGGTTCTGGACCAGCCGTTCCCGAGTGATGTGCACGCGGCTGGTCCAGTCCGCACTCGGGCCAGCGGGCTGTGGGGGTGGCCCAAGGCTGCTCCCGGGGATGCCGGCGTAAGGTTCTGCCAGACTCGGGCCTTTCCTGGTCCTCACGGGAAGACCAGAGCAGCAGATGGGGGACCCTGGGGCCTCTGTGATGTGCATTGGAGCGTGCACTTGGGTCCTGGGGGAGACCCAGAGCCTTGACAGAAACCGGAGGCGGGGTGGGGGAGGGGAGGAGGAAGATCCAAGCCTGACCAAGGCCAAATTTCTTACAGCTCTGCAGGATCGGGACGTGGAGGTGTGAAAGTGAAAGCCGTGTGCACTTTCTTACGTGTGTGAATTTGAGGACTGAGGCTGTTCATGCTGTATGTATGATGTACGTGTAAATTAGTGCAGTGTGTTGCGTACACGTGTTTAAATCCTGTTTTCCTTTGACTTATGATACCATGAACAGTTTCCTCCCTTGTGAAATGTTCTCTGAGAAAAACACCTTTAATAATTCTGGGACAGCAAGGACGCAGTCTGTTATGCCAAGCCCGGTGTCCTCAGTACTCGGCATGGTGTTCTCAGTACTCAGCATGGTGTCCTCAGTACTCAGCCCTGCGTCCTGAGTACTCAGTCTGGTGTCCTTAGTACTCAGTACAGTGTCCTCAGTAGTACTCAGCCCTGAGTCCTCAGTACCCAGTCCTGTGTCCTCAGTACTCAGCACAGTGTCCTCAGTAGTACTCAGCCCTGTGTCCTCAGTACTCAGCCTGGTGTCCTCAGTAGTACTCGGCCCGGTGTCCCCAGTACTCAGCCCTGTGTCCTCCGTACTCAGCCTAGTGTGCCCAGTACTCAGCCTGGTGTCCTCCGTACTTAGCCCGGTGTCCTCAGTACTCAGCACGGTGTCCTCAGTAGTACTCAGCCCGGTGTCCTCAGTACTCAGCACGGTGTCCTCAGTACTCAGCACGGTGTCCTCAGTAGTACTCAGCCCGGTATCCTCAGTACTCAGCCTGGTGTCCTCAGTAGTACTCAGCCCGGTGTCCTCAGTACTCAGCCCGGTGTCCTCAGTAGTACTCAGCACAGTGTCCTCAGTAGTACTCAGCCCGGTGTCCCCAGTACTCAGCCCTATGTCCTCCATACTCAGCCTGGTGTCCCCAGTACTCAGCCCGGTGTCCCCAGTACTCAGCATGAGGTCCTGTGTACTTAGCCTGGTGTCCTCCGTACTTAGCCCGGTGTCCTCCATACTTAGCCCGGTGTCCTCAGTACTCAGCATGGCGTCCTCAGTACTCAGCATGGCGTCCTCAGTACTCAGCCCGGTGTCCTCCGTACTCAGCCCGGTGTCCTCAGTACTCAGCATGGTGTCTGATGCAGGGCGGGATTTCCAGTTACTTGTTGATTCACGCAGTGTGGGCTGGCCTCAAGCGGTCGCTTTGCTGTTGGGTTCGGAGACCGCTCTCAGTTTTGTGATGACCCATGTGGAGGTCCTCGATGGAAACCTTCGTGCGCTGACTTGATCCTTTATTTGGAGGTCTGCGCAGGTGGACTTACTGGCCAGTGAGGATGCGCCATTAAGATAGCCTGGGTATTTAGTGATAACCTGCCCTTTGGGGAGATGTCATGCCTGTTTGCGTTTTGTCAGCAGTGCCTGGGCGTGATCATTTCATCATGCTCTTGCCAAGGCTGGGATCATCATTTAGGAAAAGCAGGACCCTGCCAGGCCCAAAGGGTGTCTTAGTTTTGTTTTAATGAACATGTCTTTGATTCCCAGTGAGGCTGAGCAGTGGTTTTGAGTGCGCTCACTGATCTCTGGGTCCCTTCTTGAGTACATGGGGCCCTTTGGGTCCTGTGTCCATTCTTCGTTTGGCTGCACCTGTGTGTCTAATTGGAGGGGTGAATACGGTTCTTTTGCATTTTCCCCGTATAAGGTCCTTGCTCATAGCTCTGGTCAAAGACACAGAACATAGATGTAGACTTGGTATGAAGCAGGTGCTTCTTGAAACCCACTTAGTGGGTTAGACCACTGAGATACAGCCCTCAGGGTCTCGGAAGGCTAGCTGAATGGACTGTGTAAAAGAACAACATGCAGATTGGGGTGCAGCAGCGGTGGTGAGAGAAAAGGTTTTTCTTTGTGAGGTGCGCCATCTAGTGGTTTCTAAAGACAGTGCAGGACCCAATACTATTGGGATTAAAACCGCTCATTTAACTTTGCCCTCTCTAGTCCAGGCCGTCCTCAGTTTCTACCTCATTATTGGTACCGGCCCCCATCTGGACTCCCCCTCTTAATTCTTTCCCGCCTTTTTGCACCCCAAAGGCCAGATAGTAAATATTTTGGGGTTTGGGTGGGGGCCCACACCGTTGTGATTTCTCAGCTCTGCCTATGGGCTCTTCACTGCTCCCAGGACCACGGTCTTTCCCTCCTCAGCCTTCGTGCTCTGTGCCATCTGGCTGCTCTCGCTCCCCTGTGCTTCCCACTCGGGGGTTCGAAGACCAGTGTCCTTGTTCAGTTGTGAGCAGACGGGCAACCCGTCGGTTTGGGGATAAGAGCTGAGGAAAAATCGTTCAGTGCTTGGCGGCTTCCCCGGGCCTCCCACAGACTGGCTTCCTCAGACGGCGGGCTTTGCCTGCTCTTCCTCTGCGTGTTCGTGTGCAGACCCGCCCACACGTGGGGCGTCCGGCCGACTCCACACATGGAGGCCGAGTCCAGAGGTTAGACTAATAACTGCTAATTAAAATGGGCGCTGCCTCACTCGCTTGGCACATCTGTACCTTCCTAAGAAGCACCACTAACGCGTGATAAAAGTACTCCCCAATGACAAAATCCAGAATGCGGGCTTTATATGAGTGGGTTGGCAGATTATTGAAGATAATCTGTTCCCTCCCCAGGCTGGCAGTGTTTGGGGCTGAGTAGTAAAATACAGACAGATGTAACGCGTTGAGTATTTATCTCACAAAATTTATTTTCGCCTTCATTTCAGCCAGACTGCTATGTTGTTGTACTTAAGGTTTTCACATGGATCTTGTGTTTTATTGACAGTGAGGGTTTGCACTGCTGTTCCAAGCCCGCTTCCAGGCCCCTAGGGGACGGGACTTCTCTCTGTGAAAGGTCTGCAGTGCATGATGATGTCAGATGAAGAGGATCCTTGCTCTCAATTTCTTTAAACTCCCCGTACTCGTTGGTAACAAAGGTGACATGCTGGCTGCACCTAACGCTTTGAGAATCATAGAAGTTTTTCAAAATACTTAAAACTTTGAGAGACTGAGAGTGAGTGAGTGAATGGAGGAGGGGCAGAGAGGGAGAGAGAAGGTGGGGAGGAGGAGGGATGGAGAGAGAGAGAGAAAGAGGGAAAGAGAGAAAGAATGAATCCCAAGCAGGCTCTGAGCTGTCAGTACAGAGCCTGACGTGGGACTTGACCTCACAACTGTGAGATCATGACCTAAGCTGAAATCAAGAGTCAGACGCCCAACTGACTGAGCCCTGCCCCCCCCACCCCGACACCCTACAAGGTACTTTGAAACTAGAGTGCAGCAAACTTGAATGTATTTCATAAAAGTATGAATTGGAGGTGCCTGAGTGGCTCAGTCTGTTAAGCGTCTGACTTTGGCTCGGGTTATGATCTCGCAGTTCATGGGTTTGAGCCCCGCATCGGTCTCTGTGCTGACAGCTCTGAGCCTGGAGCCTGCTTGGGATTCTGTGTCTCCCTCTCACTGCCCCTTCCCAAATTGCGTGGGTGCACGCACTCTGTCTCTCTCTCTCTCAAAAATAAACATTAAAAATTTAAAAGTGCAAATTAAAATGAGCAAAATCGTTTTAATTAATTTAAAATTAAGTTAAAATAAGCAAAATATTAGAAACATCTGTTCAAAATATAGGCAAAATAAAAAATTTAATGATTAGGATAATTTAAACAGTTATGTAAATAAAGCTGACATTTGAAATATGAGAACTTAACTTTTTTTTAATGTTTATTTATTTTGAGAGATAGGGAAGCAGAGCACAAGCAGGGGAGGTGCAGAGAGAGAGACTGACACACACACACGTACGCACGCACGCAGGCTCCAGGCTCCGAGCTGTCAGCACAGAGCCCGACGTGGGGCTCGAACTAACAGACCGTGAGATCCTGACCTGAGCCGAAGTCGGACGCTTCACCGACTAAGCCCCCCAGGCGCCCCGAGAATTTAATAACATTTTAACTAAGCGTTTTTGTGTGGCTAAGTCTTGAGAAGGCGGCTCCCTGAGTCAGAGTGCCCGCAGTTCCCGCGTAGGCGGCGTCCTGGCTGCCAGCACAAGTGGCTTCGCCGGTCCTGTCTGCACACGCCGTGACACTGACCGGCTCCAGGCGCAGGTGCGCTGCAGCCGCCCCGTGACCGTGACCGGCTGGGGCCGCTCCCTGCGGGTGAGTTTGTCTGGAGCCCCGCGCCGCCCCTGCGGTGGAGACCTGGATGCCAAAGCGAGTCGGGAAGCGCCCGTGTCCCGGACCCGCCATCCTGTTGTTCGCACTCTCTCCGCCGGGTCTCCGAGGCCGCACGGCGCTCAGACCTTCCCGGTGTCCAGATGCAGGTGCCAGGCGCGGAGACCCCAAGAAACCTCCCAGGGGCCTGGACGGCGTCGGTCATGAGAGTCAGGGGCTCCTTGCGAGTCCGAGGCCCCGGATGCGCTCAGGCCCCGTGCGGGGAGGCCGGTTTACTCAGATGCCCTATGGGGGCTGCACGGCGGGGAGCTGCGCCCCCCTTATTCCCATCAGAGCGGGAACTAGTTTATACACGTGAAAGACTGCGTGTCCTTTTGGTTGTGGTGCAAGAGAAGAGTGACCAGAGCCTCCCTCAAGAGAGGGGCACAGAGGAAGGTGTGTGACAGGAGGGACAGCTCTGAGACCGTCACCTGCCCCGCTGTGTCCTTGGACGGGTGCACAGCCCAGACACAGAGGGCACAGCCCAACGCCGGGTGAGCTGTCTTCTCCCCAGTTCTTGGGACCTGGGGCTCAGCGACACTGCTTTGGGGCTCAGAGGCCCAGCGGGGGCACCGATGTGCTCTCTCCTCCTCTCCTCCTCGTCGTGGGGCTTCCCGAGCCACCAAGGGCTGGCGGTGTTGACACCCCCTCTGTGACAGATGCTGGTCCCTTTGGGAGAGGACACTCGCGCAGTGACAGGGAAGAAGCATCTCAGAAAGCGTTTCACCGACCTCCTTAGGTTGAAGGCTGTGCAGGAACATGGAAACCTTCCAGCAGAGCCTTTGAGGACCCCCCGACCAGGGTGGCTGTGTAGGGGAACCTGACATCTCCTGGGGGGGCGTGGGGCAGGTCACCGGCAACATCTGGAACACTGGCCTCGCCTGACCGTCCCCCCCCCCCCCCACGGGCCGGGGAAGCGCAGGGCATTGGCCGCCGCTGAAGCAGGCACCGTGTTAGGCATCCTGCGGAGGAGGGACGTGTGCGGACGTGAACGTGGACGGCGAGCCGCTCCTTTCCCACCAGGGATCCAGTGACGGGATTCGTCTTGGAAACAAACGTCTCTGCCTCTCGTCCACGGCCGTGGGTGATAGCTGGAAAAAAAAAAAAAAAGGTTCGGTCTGTGAGTTGGAGGCCAATTTTCTACGTAAAGGTGCTGGCCGCAGAGTGGGGGGGTCCGCAGAGGAGGGGGTGCCTGTGGGGGAGGGCGCAGGGCGGGCAGCGAGAGGAGGGG
>NC_043711.1:100268916-100270702 GCF_006229205.1 Suricata suricatta | reverse complement strand
GAGTTCAAACGAAAACTCAGTCACGGGCTTGGGGCTGCTGTGGGGAGAACGAATCGATGTCCCCCTTACACTGGAGCAGAGCCCTCCGGTCAAATCCCAACGGCACAGAAGAGGTCGGAAGGCGGAGACTGGCAGAGGACAGACCACTGGGGACTCGGGCCACCAAACAGCCCTTGCGGACGCAAGTTCCAGTGCCGTACGGAGCTCGCGCTGGGCAAGGAGACAGAGGACTCAGGCACAAGCACTGGCTGGCTCACAGACGTCCTGCCACCTGCTCCAGGGGACCGGGCCTGGGAGAGGAGCGGGCAGTGGGCACCAGAGCCAGCGAGCAGAGCCTCCAGGCCGTCGTGGCCGGGGCCCAGATCCCACCTCTGACACCTTTAGGTGTGACCCGGAGAAGCCTCGAAGACTTTTCAGCTCTTACCCCCAAACCTTGTTCTGTTCACGACTGAGCAAGGACACTGGGTCTCGGAGCACCTGCGCGGGAAGCACCAGGGACCTGAGGGCGGCCAGACGGCACGCCTCTCACCCCAAATCTTCCGGGGTGCGTGAGGTGCTGAGCCCGGGAAGGAGCGGGGGAGAGAGTGCAGCAGTCAGCACGTGACAGCAAGGAGAGAGGGCAGCAGAAGCCTGGGGGTGACAAGGACGTAGCCTGCCCAGGACCCAGGAGGTCCCCACGGAGAACCCGGAACCGTCTGGAAGGATCTCTGTCCGCGGGGTGGACACAGGCAAGGAAGCACATTGAGAAGAGGCCTGAGAACCGCCCCGGAGCCAGAACTGAGGGAGGGGCTGGCCAGCAGCGAGCACATCGCGCACGTCGGGGACCGTGCGGGGACCCAGAGCACCCGAGGGACAGTCCTGGGTGCCTCTGGAGACGCGGACTGGCTGGATACAGCCACACCCCAGACACGGGAAGGGTCCAGCATCTGCTGCTGTAACAGATCACGAGGTCAGACGCTTAAAACAACAAGATTCCCGGTCTTCTGCGGCTCGGCAGGTCACAGGGGCTCCGGGGCTCAGGGCACAGGGCAGCCGGGCGGGGCCCCCTTCCGGAGGCTCCTGCGGGGGTCCGATGGCTCGGCTCCCCAACTTCCAGATGCTCCATCTGCAGGGACAGCAGCACGGCCTCTTTGGCCCCTCCCTTCTGCTCCCTCTTCCACTTTTAAGGCCCTTTGTGAGGGGCGCCTGGGTGGCTCAGTGGCTTAAGCATCTGACTCTTTGGCTCAGGTCATGATCTCGTGGTTCATGAGTTCGAGCCCCACATCGGGCTCTGCACTGTCAGCACGGAGCCTGCTTGGGATTCTCTCTCTCCATCTCTCTCTGCCCTTCCCCAGCTCCAGTGTGTTCATTCTCTCTCAAACTCTCAAAATAAATAAACTTTAAAAAAAATTTTAGGGGCACCTGGGGGGCTCAGTTAAGCATCCAGCTTCGGCTCAGGTCATGATCTCACGGTTCGTGGGTTTGAGCCCCGTGTCAGGCTCTGTGCTGACAGCTAGCTCGGAACCTGGAGCCTGCTTCAGATTCTGTGTCTCCCTCTCTCTCTGACCCTCCCCTGCTCGCGCTGTCTCGGTCTCTCTAAAATATTTCAAAAAAAATTTTTTAAGGACCTTTGGGGTCACACTGGGCTCAGCGGGTACTCCAGGGTCCTCTCCCTGTCTTAGGTCCATCTGCTACACTGGCTCCCATCCGCCATGTAACCTCAAAGAGTCCCATGAGCCACGGATTAGGACGAGGACGTCTCTGGGGGCCTCTGTTCTGCCCACCATACCCCTCATATACTCTCCCC
>NC_043711.1:100225657-100268816 GCF_006229205.1 Suricata suricatta | reverse complement strand
GCCCCTCTGGGATTCCTCTTAAATGTAGAAACATTCACAGTGGAGTCTCTTCTGTACGAAGGAAAAATAGGCTTGTTTAGACAGTAACGTAACGTCCAGCCCCAGACGACAAAGCCTTCACCTTCGGAGTTCCTTCCGGTCTACGAGGCCGCCTCTCCTCGGGGGAGCCGAGCCTGGCGCAGAGATGAGGCAGGATTCGGTCCCACTTCTGGCCCCGTCACTTCTTTGAATGTCCGGGAATGTTGGTGAGGGATCCAGGGAGGGGACAGCTCTGTCTTTGCTAGGAAGGCAGAGGTGCCCCGTGAATTCGGGCTATTAGTGAGACAGTCGGCTGCCCCGTGGCTGTGGCCGGGCCCTGGCTCAAACGTGTTTAAGTTATGCAGGGGCTTCTTCGTTAAGGAGGGATTTTGATAGAGGGAAAATCTGGCCTGAATCCGCATGAGGCCCTTCCTGCCCCAAGGGGTGGCCTGTAGCCTTCTAGACGAAGCAGGTTGGCCTCTAAAGGCTTGTACAAAAAAAAAAACCAAAAAAACACAAAAAGACAAATGGAAAAAAGTTGTTGATCCTTTATCAGTAGAAGAGAGGAAATGAATGTGCCGGATCACAGAAGGATGCTGGGAGAGAACTCATTTTTCACATTCTAATGGCTTCATGGTCACGGTGCTCATTACCGTGTGAAAGCCAGGAACCGTGGCTGGGGAGTTAATTACTGATCTGAGATAGTTCCAGAAAACATTGTAAAGAACTTGCCAGACGACAGATAGTGACTGTAATTGATGGGTGGGGGAAGGTGATTTTGCACAATGGAGATTCCGCTGTAAACAGTCACATCCATCTATTTTCAAACTGAGAGGATTCAGAAGACCCGGCCTAGATTATCTTGTCGCAGGCAGATGAGCCCCCGGGAGCTGCTGCAAGGTGAAGAGGGGGGCTGAGATTCGAGACAAAAACTCTCTCGCATCTCCTTTAATCTGGGTAGCTTGACTTGCCCTAGCTGGATAATTTAATCGGTTCTTCAGTTCATCTTTCAGGTATAAATGTTAAGTGGAAACATAATTAGAGAATTAAAAAAAGCACCTTACGTGGTGAGTGGCATTTTAAGGGCTTATCCCGCAAAGTTCAACGAGGAAGAAAGCAGGGGTGCTGTGTACAGCTGTGCAGGTTGTGCACTGCCCAACTCTAGGAGGTGCTGTGCACATTGTGAACATCCTCAGATTTGTATATTTGCTAGGACGTTTTCCCCCCTGGCACAAGGCAGTAACATGACTCTGGGGCAAGGGTTACCTGTAAATACCTTGCATTAAAGTGCAGGGTAGGCTGGGTGGCCCTCGTGGCAGAACGGCAACCACAGAGGCTGTAAAGCTCCTGCTACACGAGCAGCATGTGACGGCCCACGTGCGCTTGTGTTTGCTCGTCTGTGTGCACTGAGAAGTATGGGCCGGCACGGCATTAAAAACAGCGGAGCTTTGAATGATGTGCCAACAGTTAGAAATCAGATACACCAACATAAAAATCCGGGCTCCAGCTCCTCTCAGAAGGAGACTGTGGGGAACCCGATTTCCTGCGTAACCATGCATGGCGGTTGCTGGTGTTCACGGTTCCCTTCAGATGGGGCCGGGGCGCTCCGTCTCGCCCATCCCAGCCCGCTGTCCTTGGAGTCAGGGCCAAGGTCAGCTGCTCTTTGCCACGACACTTGCTCTTTATTTTTCTCAGAGAATTAAGGGGAAGTCCTGTTTGCCCTCATATCCCTGTCTCCCTAAGATTCTCCAAAACCAAAGAGAAGAGGGCACAGTTTTTCCCCAAAAACAAATGGGAGAGAGTGCATCGTTTATTGAAGGGGGACTATTTCTGTGTTTAATGTCCACAATTTGTGCCAACGGAATGAAATACTGGCCGCCATGGGCGTTTGGTTTGTAAGCTCGCAGTGGGGAGACCTGTTTGAATGTCACTAAAAATTTCTTTTATGTTTTTTATTTATTTTTGAGGGAGCATGAGCAGGGGAGGGTCAGAGAGACACACACAGAATCCAAAGCAGCTCCAGGCTCTGAGCTGTCAGCACAGAGCCCACTGCGTGGCTTGAACTCACAAACCGTGAGATCATGACCTGAGCCGAAGCCGGATGCCCAGCTGACTGAGCCACCAGGCGCCCCCAAATGTCGTTTAAGGGGCTCTTGATGGAAAACCCCGAGCCAAGGGAATGGAGCACGCTGGTGGGAAAAAGTGGCCCCTGGGCTTTTTTTGAAGGCACGCTCTGTGTCCTGACGGCTCCACCGCAGGGTTGTGGGGGGGGGGTTGGAGGATGGGACCCCCCGCCTGCAGGTGCCCGGGTGAAGTGGGCCCTCCCGCCTGCAGGTGCCTGGGTGAAGTGGGCCCTCTGCTGTGCGCCCCCAGCACCCGGCGCGTCTCCCAGGAGCGCGCCCGGCTGCTCATTTTAATCACTGCTGGACGGTAACGCTGCTCCTTCCGCGGGGTCCGCTGCCGCCCCCACAGCCTGCTGCAGGGCTCGGCGCCTAGTAGGTGTTCACTAAAAATCATCGACTGCGCCATCCGCCCCGGGGGGTTAGCAGCGGGAAGGGGGCTGTTGGCGGTGGGCCTGCAGCCCCCGGTCGGTGTGGAGAAGGGAATGCCACGATTTGGGATTGTTGGGTCACGAGCTGAGAATCCATCTTGGGTGATGTATGCGCAAAAACAACGTATTGAAGGCTATGGGGTATCCCAGAATGAAAGTCTAGGAAGCTTCTTTCTTGGCAGGGTGGGGCCTCGGGCTGCCTGGGCACCCAGGTGGTGGGGACCAGAGTCCTCAAGCCACCACGGTGTCAGGATCCATTGGCTGTGACTGTTTCCTGTGGGGGAAACAGAGTCTGATTGGTTTTAGTTTTGTCACGCCCCCGGGGGCGGGGCCACTTGACTGCTGTCTCCGCCAGAGGCTGGTGGCCGCGCGGGTCTTACGGGGAGCAGGTGTGCAGGCAAAGTCGACCCGTCCCCAGCCTTTCTCACCTGGGACTGGCAGACTCGGTGCTGTCGGCCCCTCCGCACCTCCAGCCCGCTGCCCCCCCCCCCCCCCCCCCCCCCCCCCCCCCCCCCCCCCCCCCCCCCCCCCCCCCCCCCCCAAGCTGTGTGGGACCTGACCCGCCGCACAGGCTGCGTCCCCGCCGGGGAGGAAGGCCGCAGTGCACCGGGGACGCCGCCCTCCCCCCGCCCCGCCTCGCCTGCTGCTCCTCGGCTAGGTCTCCATCTGCCTCGCCGGAGACGAGCTCCAGGCTTTGGGAACTGGTTTCAGCAATAAAACAGTAGTAGCAACAGCTGTTCTTTTATGCATCGCTCGCCCCGAGAGCCAAGTACTGTGCTTAGTCCTTGACTCGCGTCACTCCGTTTGAGCCCCATGGCTCTGACAGGACTCTTGCTTTCCTCATGCTGGGTCGTGGCCCTGGAATTCGAGGCCGCAAGTCCGTGGCTGCTGGGGTTCAACTCAAATCCAGCCTGCCGGGTCCAGACCCCGGGATGGTCCCCACACAGCGCTTCCCCACGCTCCGCCGGGAAGCCTGAAGGCTCTGGAGACGCTGTGGACCTTGCTTCGGCTCTGGACCATGGGATTTTAGGTGCAGCTTTTCTAGCGCATTCCAGTTCAGTTGGAGTTTGGGTTGTCAGTTAAAGTTGGTTTGAGTTAATTTTCAGTTAACGATTCTTTTAACTTTTAAATAAAATCAAAAATTTTTTTGGAGCAGTGGTGTTTATTTCCTCCCCAACAGATAAGAGAAACCGGAATATGCGTTTGGTTCATGAACGGTGAGATCATGACCTGAGCCGACGTCAGGTGCCCCTGGGGGGGATGCTGTTATTGATGGCCGGGTGCAGATTGGGGGGTCGCCTCTCTGCCCTGTAAAGTCGCACATTTCCCCCCTGCAAACAGGAACGAGTCTGTGGAAGGGAATGTGGGCACATGTCAAGTTTCCGTCCCTGTCCCTCCGGGCTGCACCTGGTGTCGATCAGTGTGGGATCCTGATCTGCGAATTCCCCCACGTCTTCTACTTGGCACTTTCTGTAAAGAAGACCTTCCTGTCGTTTACTGGGATTGTAGGGTGACTCTAAATTATAGCCCCTGCTAGAAACGTAAGGTAAATGCTTCATGTCTTTACATTACCTGTTACTGTTTAGAATAAAGAGACGGTCCATGGTTATCTCCAGTGACAGCGGATGAGTTTCAGTTGTCAAGTTGTGTTTTGTTTGGCAACCTTCTTGTGTGTCAGTGGGGGTTTGTGGATTGTTGTGCGCTTTCTGTTTCAATCAGTTATAGCCCATTGCGGTTTTCCCGGTTCTGCTCATCTCGTCTTCGAGATGAGGCGCCCCCTTCTGGTCAGCTCATGTGTCCTTTGGACATGAACTCTGCTTTCTAGCACAACAGCTTGTCCTGGTGCAAAAATGAAAGTTAGGGTCTAGGATTAGTTCTGGAAATCGGACTTCCTGCATTGTGCGCATTTAATATTTTGAGAAAATAACATCCAGTTTGTCTCCAAAGTATGGACCCGATGCGTTTCCTCCCCCGCACCAGGAGAATATGGCCGTTACCAGACGTCAGTGATTTTTATACTCAGGTAGGTGAACATGGTTGATTGGTTGCTATTTAACTTTTTTCTCCAATTACTATTATAATGGAACATATTTTCGTATATATTTACCATTTGAAACTTTTATTCTTTTGTTTGCCTCTTTACATTATTTACTCATTTAAATGGGTGATTCTCAACTGTTTTTTTTTTTTTTTTTGAGTTTATTTATTTTCGAGAGCGAGACAGAGCATAAGCAGCGGAGGGGCAGAATAAGAGGGAGACACAGAATCCAAAGAAGACTCCAGGCTCCGAGCTGTCAGTGCAGAGCCCGGTGCGGGGCTCGAACTCACAAACTGTGAGATTATGACCTGAACTGAAGTCAGACGCTAAACTGACTGAACCACCCAGGCGCCCCGACTCTCAACTGTTTTTAAAAAACTTCCCCTCAGTTATTTAAAGTAAACGCGTATACAGAAAATCATTAGCAGGTGCCAAAGATAGCTTGCTATTCTCCATTGCCTCCACTGGGTGTCACTGTTTGCCTGCGTAGAGAACGGATCATCCTGGGTAACTGGGAAGTCCGTGGTTAAACGGACCCGGCTTTCCTTGTTTGGGCCTTAGATACTCCAGTGAGTTCTTTAGGCAGTTCAGTCTCCGGTGCATAACGTTGTTGGCCGAAACCTAGATCAGAATTGGGTCAGACGTCGGTATGCCCCTCTCGTGGCCCTTTTAAGTCTCCAGAAAATGTGTCTCATTTAAACCGAGGGCGGGCAGCGGAATGAAGGCCCGCGGTGTTTCACGTAGATCTGCACAGAGACTGATTAAGGCTCTTCCCTTTGGAGGATGAACTACTTCCTCTTGATAAGAAGCCTGTTGCTGATAAAACACACATTTGGTTTTGGGTAAGATTCTGGGCGTGGCGTGCCGTCTGGTATTTTTTTTTTTTCTTTTTATCTGTAAGCTGGTCGTTTTTGCAGCGCTTTGCGTTTTTGCTCTTTTGATATTAATTGGAGAAAAGGTCACGAAGTGAATGATACCGATCAAATCCTAATCCTTCATGGGAATCGATAGCTATTTTTAAAAACTTTTTTTGACTCTGTGATGCATATAAAAGTGCCCAGGTCGCACGTGTACGGCTTGGATTTTCACATGCGGAACACACCCACGTAGGGAGCATCAGTATTGGGGGACGGAGTGTGACCCCACCCCATATTCCCCGGCTGCCTCTCGCTGGTCCCCCCTCCCCTGGCCCCACCAGGGGCAACTACTTCTCTGACTTCTCTCCTCAAAATTACTTTAGCCTCTCTTTGTGCATTTTATCAACGGACTCGGACAGTTTGCACTGTTTTGAGTCTGGTTTCTTTGTCTCAATTTTACGTGTATGAGGCTCCTGCGTCCCGATGCGTGGAGCGTTCTGTCTTTCCGTTGCAGTACAACGTTCCATTGTGTGCACAGGCGATGAATGATTCCATCGCCGGTGAGCATCTGGGAAGGTTTTAGTTTTTGGTGCTGATTCCTGAGTAACAACGTACCGGACCACGTTGCACCTTGCGGTCCGCCCGGCAGAGTCCGGAGAGCCTTCGGAGCGGTGTGGAATTGCGGGGGTGGAGGCGGCCTGGGCTCCGCTGTGGTGGGTGCTTCCTGAGGCAGCGCTCTGGCCTGGGGCGAATCACCTGGCGCGTGGTGTCGGGGTTCTGACGCTTCCCAGCCTCGCCGGCACCGCTGCTTTCTGTCTGTCTCATCTTTGTGGTGGGAGTAAGCTGCGAAGCCAACTATTATTATTATTATTATTATTATTATTATTTTAATGTTCATTTTTGAGAGAGAGCACATGTGCACACACACACCATTGGAGGAGGGGCAGAGAGATGGGGACGGAAAATGCAAGGTGGACGCTGTGCTGACAGCAGCGAGCCCCATGTGGGGCTCGAACCCGCGAGCCATGAGGTCATGACCTGAGCCAAAGTCGGAGCTCAACTGACTGAGCCCCCAGGTGCCCCCGTGAGGTCAGCCTGTTAAGGTCAGTTATTTAATGTGGGGCGTTGAAGGCTAAATTCTCTCTCCACCTGAGAAATCAAGGGAACATAATATTTGTTAAAGAAAACAGAGCTGGAAAAAGGGAAGGCGAGGGCTTTGACCACAGACTAGCTCATGGACTGCCGATCAGGAAAAACGGGAAGTGAATTTTACTCTGATGGAAGACAGATAGGTGTGTTTTAAAGAGCTCTCTCCCCCAACCCCAGTACACATTACTGTAAAAATAGAAAAGAAACACAGTGTACTTTCTTTCCTTCTTAAGTTTCCAAATGATAATTGCTATTTTATCGTGATTACAAAAAAGACCCGTGGCTATCACAAAATTTCAAATAATGTGGTCCAGCTGGGCCTTGAGGAACCGCATCCTGAACTGGGAACACTGACATGATGTGTTCAATGGTTGATTGACTCTCTTCTACTTGAGGGTCAAGTGCTGGTAGAGCTAAAGAGTTCGACTTTTGCGGAGGAGGAGGTGGGGGTGGGCAGGTCTGGAAAAGGCAGCAAGGCCCCATCTCCATGACAGGAGACAGGGAGGCGGAGGGAGGGGCCTGGCATCCCTGGAACCTTCCTGGCTCTCTTTTCCTGGACCGGGCTGGGGAAGTGAGTGCCAGCTAACAGTGAGACTGCTCATTCCTGGCACATCCAGCGGGCTCCAGAGTCGGGCATCAACCAGAGCAGGCTCCTGCCGCCAGGGGGCGCCCCGAGGCAGCCAAGGAAGCCGGGGATGGGGTGTGGTTCTGTGGGACCCTCTCCTGGGAGGGAGGGGAGGGTGTGGTTAGATTTGGGGACCCCAGTCGTCCCTTGATGGCCAGCTTTCACTGTAAGAGCGTGCCGCCTGAAAGCACATCCCTCGGGTCAGCGGCACCGCGTTGATTCAAGAGTCCAGGAGCGTCTCTGGACCTAGAAGGCACTGGTTTGTGCAGGGCCCCCCTGAACTGGGACGGTTGGCTCTGGAGTGGAGAGAACTGGGGAGCCGGGGTGGGTCTGGAGTTGCCGGCTAGACGTGCTGATGGGCAGGGGGCAGGGAGCAGCGGTTTCAGGAAGGGGCCTGGCTGTGGCTGTGAAGCAGGTCCCCTTCCCTGGGACCTCATGGGGTCACTGGGGTACAGGATGTACATAAATGACGTGCATCAGTGTGGGTTCACCATTTTGCTGTTGAGACATCAGGGAAGATGTGGTTCTTTTTTCTTTTAAACATTTTTAAAAATGTTTTATTTATTTTTGATACAAAGAGAGACAGAGCATGAGAGGGGGAGGGGCAGAGAGAGAAGGAGACACAGAACCGGAAGCAGGCTCCAGGCCCTGAGCTAGCGGTCAGCACAGAGCCTGACGCGGGGCTCGAACCCACAAACATGAGATCTGACCTGCGCCGAAGCCAGAGGCTTAGCTGACTGATCCACCCAGGCGCCATTTTTTCTTTTTTTAATGTATGTTAATTTTTGAGAGACAGAGTGTGAGCAGCAGGGGGGAGCAGAGAGAGAGAGGGAGACACAGAATCCGAAGACAGGCTCCAGGCTCTGAGCTGTCAGCACTGAGCCCGATGTGGGGCTCGAACCCATGGACTGTGAGATCGTGACCTGAGCCGAAGTCAGATGCTTACCGGAATGAGCCCCCAGGTGCTCCTCACTGTCTGGCATTTCTTAGCGGCACTTTGTTTCCCGTCCTTAGGCCGCGGGATTTGGTTCTTAGACCTCAGCTCATGACAACCAGGGAGCAGAAATTGCCAGCATATTTCAGTTCCGTTGCACCATCTCCTTGGACATTGATGGTTATCCTCCCAGACCTGTTTCTTCCTCCTCCAAGTGCAGGATGCCGGTCGCGCCCACCTCTGAGGGCTGTTCTGAAGCTTAAGTATGAGCCTGTGTGGGCCCGTGGCCAGCGGTTCCGTAGTCTCAGCTCTGGTCTTAGCTCTTAGCTCCCTCTTCCGGACAGGCCACGGCCCTCCTTGCGCCTAGGACTCCACCCTCTTGACTCACTTCCCCCGCTGCCTGTGGGATCACCACCTGCCTGTCTTGTCACCAAAAAAAAGTCTTCTCCACGGGCTTTGCTTCCTTCTCTCTCCGAGCAATCTCCTCCTCTAAGACTTATTCTCCCCACGGCCCTATTGGTCTGATGCAGCTCTGATGCCAAAATGCCAGAGGCCGTGTGGACTGGAATGAATGGATGAATGAATGAATGTGTTTATTGGAAGTAGAATTGGCACACAAGGTTGCATTGGTTTTGAGTGTGCAACATAGTGATTCGGCATCTCTCCATGTCCTGCTGTGCTCACCAGTGTGGCTACCAGCTGTCATGGCGCTGTGACAGTGTGAGTGACTCTAGTTCCTGTGCCGGGCCTTTGTCCCTGTGACTTCTTTATCCCACAGCCGGACACCTGTCCCTCCGCTGCCCTTCACCCACCTTCCCCTCTGGCATCCACCAGTTTGTTCTCTGTATTTATGGGTCTGTTTTTTGTTTTTTATATTTTTAAACGTTTATTTTTTAAAAAGTCTATGTTTTTGAGAGAGAGTAACGGGGAGAGGGCAAATGGAGAGAGAGAGTGGGAGAGAGAGAAAATCTTAAGCAGGCACCATGCTCAGCACGGAGCCCGACATGGGGCTTGATCCCACGACTCTGGGATTATGACCTGAGCTGAAATCAGGAGTTGATTGCCCAACTGACTGAGCCACCAGGGGCCCCTCTTTTTTATTTTATTTTATTTTTTTAGATTCCATGTATAAGTGAAATCATATGGTATTTGTCTCTGACTTACTTCACTTAGAAGAATACTGCTTAGCTCCATCCGTATCACAAATGGCAAGATCTCGTTCATTCTTATTGCTGAGTAATAGTCCATTGTGTGAAGACACACACACCACACCCCACACCCTCTTCATTCATCCATCAGTGGACACTTAGGTTGCTTCCAAATCTTGGCTATTTTAAATAATGTTGCACAGATCCTCTTGAACTGGTGCTCCGTTTTCTTTGCGTACAGTTGACATTGATTTCTCACGGTTCTGGAGGCTGGAAGCCCAAGATGGAAGTGTCGGCAGGTGTGGCTTCTCCTGGGGCCCTGCCGACGGGCTCGCGGACTGCTGCCCTCTGGCTGTGCGCTCCTGCGGCCTCTTCTCTGGGTGCGCACGTCGCTGCGGCGTCTTCCTTTTCTTACGGGGCACCTGTTCTGTGGGATCAGGCCCTGTTCTTATGACTTCCTTTAACCCTAATTATCTCTTTAAAGACCTGTCTCCAAATACGGTCACATTGGAGGTTAGGCCTTCAAAATATGAATTTTGGGAACACAATTCAGTCTGAAATGAAGACTCATTTGATACTTAAACATATCTTAGTTTGCTTTGCCGTCATTTGTGTGCTCACCGCACGTGACCAAGGTGGCTGTGCTGAATCAGATAGTTATTGGCAAATAGAATTCCTTTCCTCCTACCTCCATGGGGGAGTGCATCTCTCTGCCCTTGACTTTGGTTGTGGCCATGGGACCAGATTTGGCAAACCAGAAGTTAGCAGATGTGAGCAGAATCTGGAAGTGCGCCCTCTGGGGTCAGAGTTGCCCATTTCGGCTACTGTATTTCTTCTGTACGGGAGGCGCATGCTTTAGGAGCTATCCCTGCCTCCCCACCCCCAAGGAGGATAAGAGACACTGGATAGCCTGAGGCCCAGCCTGCACCCTGAAGCCAAGCCCCCCTCAACTCCAGCGAGCCTGCAGACACGTGCGCAAGAAATAAGTGCCCGTTGGTGGACGCCCCTACGTTTTGAGAGTGGTTGGTTACGTAATATTGTTAGCCTGAGGGCTGACAAATACAGTAGTAAGGATTTATGGATTCTTTAAAAATTTTTATTTATATATTTTGAGGGAGAGAGAGAATGCAAGCAGGGAAGGGACAGAGAGAGAGAGAGAGAGAGAGAGAGAAGGCGAGAGAGAAAGAATCCCAAGCAGGCTCCGAGCTGTCGGCATGGAGCCTGGCAAGGAGCTTGAACCCACAAAACTGCAACATCATGACCTGAGCTGAAATCAGGAATCAGATGCCTGACCGCCTGAGCCACTCAGGTGCCCCAGGACTTACTGAATTCTTACCTTGTCCTTGACCCAAACAGTTTATATGGCATTATCTCATTTAATTGTCAGATGACTCTTAGGATAATAGATATGTGTATTTCCTCCATTTAACAGATGGGGAAACTGAGGGCCTGCCGATTTTACACAGGGCTGCGCGGCCAGCCAGCGGCAGAGCCAGTGTCCGGGTCCAGGCCGGTCTGATGCCTGTAGGACGGGAGTCTATGCCACACCCCAGCAGGACAGAGCTGTCACCTTTCCCAGAGCGGGGACTGGATTTCCGGGTTTCTGACTTCATGAGCGGCTCCATCCCCTGGGAAAGCTGGTGTTGGTCGCAGTTTCCCGAACTACCGGCGGCAGGAAATGCAGCTCCAGTAGCTCTCTTAATGGTCTGGACTCCGCTTGCTTCGGGGAGCCACTTTCTCTTTGAGACGGCCACCACCATTGTGTATGTTGCATGCGGCTGCGAGAAGCCCCTTTGATCTGTGGAATGCATTTCCCAAATCTCTCACCCAGTGCAGTTTTCCAGAACTCTCCCAGCCTCGCGCTTTGGATCTCACCTCCCCCTGCAGACAACCTAGCCCGTCTTTACCTTTGCCTCCTCCCCCCACGGCGGCTGCTTCCTTGGTCTTTTTCTACCTGTTTGCCGATTCCTGGTTTGGGGGCAGGCGGTTGAATCAATTAATAGAGGATTTGCAGAATCACAGGGCAGTTATTAAAGGATGGTGTAATTAACTTCTTCAGACTAATTGAAAATGTTCATTTAGAAGGAGCAGCCAAGGGCCTCCGCGCCTGGACGCTTTCTCACATGAAACAGCCCTCATGAAAAGATTCTTTAATGTGTCTCCATAAACCAGAGACCTCTGGGCTGCCACAGAACTTCGGGAAAAGAATATAGTCCTGCCGCTCTGGCTCTTCCCCCCTCCCCCCTGCTCCTGGCCGAGTCCTGAGTCGCTGGCTTCCCGGCTTCCCGCAGGTGCACTGCTGCCCTCGGTCACGGTCACGGTCACGGAGCGGGCGGGGGAGCGGCCCCAGGAAGGAGCCTCACACATCCTGTGCCTTTGGCTCAGGAGAGCGGGGAAGAGAGCCAGCGAGGGGCACCCGCGCTCTGCCGTGTCTGGCATCGCACGCTGCTGCCGCTTTCTGGGGCTGCCAGTGCCTTGATGTCCTCTTGGGGGCCCTGCACCTCCCACTCTCTGTCTAGGCCCCTCCGGCCGGGCTCCGTGGTTCTCAGGCTCCAGGGTGCTCACGTGACTGCGGTCTGTCCAATCACCTGGCAGCGTTTCCCCATCCCGGAAGTGATGGATGCGGGAGCTCGCATTGGACCCCCCCCTCCCCGCCCCCATGGGCCCCAAAGCACAATCTGAGACCGTAGATGCCAGGACGGGCACTCTGTTTCTCCGTCCTCCTGCGGCTGTGCTGCCTGGACTGCTGGGTGGCCATGTTGTCATTGGGAAGGAGAAGCACACCAGAGGACAGAGCTGTCACCTAGGAAGCAGGGCCAAGCAGGAGATGTCACAGGAGCCATTGGAGAGCCTGGATCCCTCCGTGCCTGAATTAGCCTCTAGCCCTGAATTTTCCATTTGTACCTGCCAACGTATTTATGGTCCTCCTTTTTTCTCTTAACCCAGATTGGGTTGGGCTCTGCCCTTTCCAACTCAGACTGTCTGAGGGGTGCCTGAGTGGCTCAGTTGGTTAAGCGTCTGACTCTGTCTTAGGTCATGATCTCACAGTTCGTGTGTTCGAGCCCCGTGTCGGGCTGTGTGCTGACAGCTGGGAGCCTGGAGCCTGCTTCTCGTTCTGTGTCTCCTTCTCTTTGACCCTCCCTCGCTCACGCTCTGTCTCTCAAACATAAACATTGGAAAAAAAAAAAAAGACTAATACAGCACTTATATAATGAAGTATCGACTTTGGGTGACATCAGTGGCCTTTTCGGAGCTGCAGTGCCCCCGCAGGGAAAGCGGCAGTAGTTACCATTTGTGTTTCGTGATGAGGTAGCGAGAATTCGTGGACCCCTGTTAGGGAGTGATTAGTCTGATTTTGGCATTGCTGAGGCGCTAACCGTGTTGGTTATTACTGTCATGGGCGGGCTTTGCACGAACTACCGTATTTAATAGAGAATCGGGACAGGAGGGTGAGGAGTTTTTGGTAAGGAAGAAGATCTGTCACTGTGCCTCAGTGCCCCCATTCGCATGTGCAAACTCGTGAGGAAATCAGTTGGGGCTTCACGGAGAAAATAACGCCAATGGACGCTTGTCACGAGCCAGCTTGGTGTGCACAGAGCTTCAGACTGTTTTCCCCGAGGCTCGCCTTTGGCGGTGTTGGTGCCGATGGCTTTCTGTCCCACCAGAGGGCACAGGACGCAAAGAGAAGATTTCAGCGGGTGGCCCCAGGGAGTCTGGAGGCAAGGTGCGCTCCAGTGATGGAAGAAACTATGTCTGACAGTGAAAAGCAGCAGGGGAGTGGTCGACAGCCTAAGTCCTGCAGGCAGACTTGGAGCTTCAGCTGAATTGATAAAGATCTTTGTTTAATCCTTACAAGAACCGCAAGTGGTACACAGGGTTATTTTCTCCATTTTGCACGCAGAGGAGAAATGCTGGGAGGGACCGTGTCCCTTTCCACAGGTGGCACCTAGTACAGAGGAGTCTGGGATTGGAACCGAGGTCTCTTGATCCCTGAAGCACTGAGCCACAGGAGCTCCCTCCTGGAAAGGAAACATGGGGCCCCCGGCTGATGCCTGTGAGCCTGCTTTGCTTCTGAATAAGCCTGCTTCCCTCTGCCGGGACATGCATAAGCCTGTTCTTTCAAGGAAGCACCAGAAGGTTCTAGGTGGTTTTGTTGTATCCAGATCACAGTGGCTAACAACTGTCAGCTCGTAAATTTTTTTTTTATCTTTTTTAAAATTTATTTTTGAGAGACAGAGACAGCATGAGCAGGGGAGGGGCAGAGAGAGGGAGACACAGAATCAGAAGCAGGCTCCAGGCTCTGAGCTGTCAGCACAGAGCCCGACGCGGGGCTCGAACCCACAAACCCTGAGATCATGACCTGAGCTGAAGCTGGACTCTTAACCAACTGAGCCCCCCAGGTGCCCTTATCATAAATATTTGTTATGTGAGTAATTGATGAACTTGAAAGGTACCTTCAAATCTGAGTGAGGCTGTGTCCCTGTGTACAGGTCCTGGACCTTGCTGAGCAGTAGTGTCTACATCCATGGGATCAGGAGCCAGACCACCTGGGTTCAGGTCCCACCTCTGCATTGATACCCGGCGGGACTTTGTCCCGGTTACTTGACCTTTCTCAGCCTCAGTTTCCTCATGTGGGGCACAAGATCCTGAAGACACGTGTGTCTGTAAAGGGTCATCGGGGGCCCAAATGGGATAACGCGTCTTGTCTGGCCTGTGGCAAATGCTCAGAGAGCATCAGCGTCCACTGTGGTCACCGCTGTCTTTCCTCCACCTCATGTGGCATGTCCCCTCCAACGCCCCCTCCTAGCGTCCCATCGCTTACCCCCCTTATCCTCGTCCCGTTCTCTCAGACGTGCAGGGGGAGAGCAACTTAATTTTGAAATTAGCATTTATCATTGCCTCTCTACCTGGGCCGGCTGCTTGGTGTTTATTGGAAAAAGCTCTTTGGTTAATAATATGCTATTGGATTGCTGGGGCGCGTCGATTGTGAGGCGGCGGGAAAACAGCGCTAAGTAAAGTAAACGCAGCCATAACCTTTTCTTCTCGCTGCCTCTCGTGCCGTCTGAAAGGAGCACACGGCTTCTCCTTTTCCGAAGCTAACTCATAAATGGAAGGAGCACGTAATAAATATCATGAAGCTGATGGATTTCCAGGGAGCCTGAGCAGGTGAGGGAGGCTGCCGGGAAAGCCGGGGAAGTGTGAGCGGGAGAGCCTCAGAACAGGGACCGCCCCCTCTTCGGCCGGGGGACCGGGGGTGGTGAGCACCCAGAGGAGGAAGGTTAAGCTCTTCATCCCCGGGACGGCTGGGAAGGCTTTTCCACTTGGGGAAGGGCTGCCGTGCTGTCGCGGATGGAGTTTATAAAATCAGCAAGTGCCAGGTTCTGTGGTACATTTCCACCTGCTGGGGCTGATGAAATTTACAGTGGACTGAAGTCTTCGGGAGGGTCCGTGGGGTTGTGTGCAGAGCCCTGGGTCAGCCCAGGTGGGCCCTTTGGTCCCGCATTTGCCACAGAGCCCCTGTGGGATCTGAAAGGAGTCAGAGTTTTCTGTGACCTCAGTTTCTCTTTCTGTAAGAGGAGTAGCTTGGATTAGTTCCCACAAGTGATAGATGACATTTGTCAGGCGCTCAGCTCGTCTGTCCCAGGCATGATTTATAACTCTTCATACGTGTGGACTCATTAACTCCCACGAAAATCCATTTCCCTTTGCAGACAAGGAAACCAAAACACAAAACTTAAGAATTGCCCAGCATTCATTGTTTCATTGTTGAGCCGGGAGCTGAGCCCGGTCCATCTGGCTCAGGCCTCTACAATTCCCACTAGTTTGCCTTGTCACCTTCTCCGTGGGATTCTCTGTCTGAGCGATGGAATAAAACAACCCCCTCATTTCAGGACCGACCTGAGGCGTGAATGCACAATGACACACAAAGCACCCTGTTTTCCTGGGGATCCAGCATGGGGGATGGTTTGCTTTCTCTGCCTCCAGATGCGGACATGGGACTCAGGCCCAGCCCATGGCAGTGCTGCGTCCCCTGGCTACGGTGATTGGTCAGGAGATGGCCAAGTCACCCCAGGTAGAATGTGAAGCCAACTCTTAGGTCGTGACGTAATTACGGTATCGGGGAAAAAGTAGCTCTCTTGCCCCGGGGCGGGGGGGGGGGGTCACTTTGGCAAGAGCTTCACTGGGAGAGAGTCTGCCTGAGGGTAAAGCAGAACGGGAGGAAAAAAGAGGAAAGGAAGTAGGGAGAGAGGGAGGGGGCAGGGGGAGAGAGAGAATGATTCCTGATGACCTCATGTGGACTTGGGTCCGTGCCTAGACCAGTTATTTAAACAAGAAATCCTTAAGATAGTTGAACGTAGTTTCTGCTACTTGACACTGAAAACAAATTGTGTCTTACATGTGCCACGTCACTGAACTTGATCAAAGAGAGCTTGTAGATTGCCACACATTTGGCCATTGTTTTATTTCATGGTTTCTCAACCTTGGTACTTATGGACGTGTTGGGCGAATTTTTTGTTGGGGTGGCCGTTTTGCACAGTGTTGCAGCATTTCTGACCTCTACCCCCAGATGCCACTCCCCACCCCCACGTCAAGTTATGAAAAGTAAAAATGTTTGCAGACATTGCCAATGTCTCCTGGGGGACAGACCTCCACCACCAGATAAGACCCAGATCTGAGTTCTCTTAAAATCTATTTCTTTAAAAAAAAAAAAAAAAAAAAAAAAAAAACCAAACCTATTTCTTGTGGGATGCCTGGGTGGTTCAGTCGGTTGAGTGTTCAACTTCAGCTCAGGTCATGATCTTGCAGTTCACGGGTTCGAGCCCTGCATTGGACTCTGTGCTGACAGCTCAGAGCCTGGAGCCTGCTTCAGATTCTGTGTCCCCCTCTCTTTCTGCTCCTCCCCTGCTCACATGCGCGCGCTCTCTCTTGCTCTCTCTCTCTCTCTCTCTCTCTCTCTCTCTCTCAAACATAAATAAAAAATTAAAAAAATAATTTTAAATTAAAAAATTAACCCCCCCACCCCATATTTCTTGGATCTCACTTTTTCAGTAAGAGTTAGGGACATGCTTGTCAACGAAGGGACATATTTCAGAACTTTGGCAACAGGTAAACATAATCAGGGGCAAAGGACTCGGGAGTAAGGGAGCCTTAGGTATTAGTACCCAGAGAGCACCAGGTACTCTGTGTTTGGGAGGATTTGGATGGGCAATGAATTGGTCCCTTGAAAGGTTGAGTCATTTAGCTCGGAGGTTGTCAAGGCTTCCCACTGAGATCCCCGGATGTCTAGTTATAGTGCATGTCACCAGTGGCAGCCATCAATGCGGCCACCTGGCACCGGCCACTCATGGCTTCAGCAGAGAGCGTCATGGCTGCGGACAGAGCCCAGATGGGAATGGCATCCTACAAGCTCCCCAGATTCACTACCTACTGTGAAAACGTTACATCTTTCATATTTAAATTTATTTTTGAGAGAGAGAGAGACAGACAGCATGAGCAGGGGAGGGTCAGAGAGAGAGGGAGACACAGAATCTGAAGACAGGCTCTAGGCTCTGAGCTAGCTGTCAGCACAGAGCCAGACGCGGGGGTTGAACCCACAAACGCGAGATCATGACCTGGGCTAAAGTCGGATGCTTAACCAGCTGAGCCACCCAGGCGCCCCGAAAACATTACATCTGAATAACCCCTTAATTGAGCTCAAACCGAACTACTCCTGCTCCTTGTCTAGCTGCTTCTACTCAGCTGAAACATCACTTCCTTAGGGAAGCCTTTCTGGATACCTCATCTTACCAGGAGGTCAAAGTCTCCAGGGTATTGGACAGTGTGGAGCTCCACCCATGTCCCATAGGTCACTTCCACTGCTCTGAGGGCCCCTCACTGGCCTTCTGTCCCCGCCCCCTCGCATCTGCGCATCTCCACTGAAGGACCTCCTTTGGGGTACTGGGGCCATCTTGCCACCACCAAAGAGAACCAGAAGTGTCTGGGTTTGTACCTCCCAGTGTGGTCCTTTGCCAAGGGCTGACAGGTGTGGGATTATGACAGTCTGGCTCACCGGGGTCAGGTTGGGGCAACTCTGAGTCCTCACTTACAGTCCTGGTCCCTGCAGGGCAGGTGGCTTTGCAGGAGGCCTCGTCCCCTTCCCACTCCTGCTTCTGCCTTTCTCCATCCCCCCAGCATCTCTGGGGGCTGCTTTTTTAAATACATCACTTTCATGTCAAGACACCCAACCTCGGAGTCCTGCTATTCTTCTCTTAATGTGGTCTCCTCTTTTGTAGTCCTTGCTGGAACTTTATTGTTTTTTATTATTTATAAAGCTTATGTATTTATTTTGAGAGAGAGTAGGGCAGAGAGAGGGAGAATCCCAAGCAGGCTCCCAGCTGTCAGTGCAGAGCCTGACGCAGGGCTCGAACTCATGAACTGTGAGATCAGGACTTGAGCCGACATCAAGGGATGCATGCTTCACCAACTGAGCCCCCCAGGCGCCCCCTTACCAGAACTTTAAATCAGATACTTGATTATTTATTGAGTCTCCTCCTTGAAGACAGAGGCCATCTTCCTACTGATCACCAGACGTCCAGGGCCTGGCACAGGAAGTGTGACCTACTATTATTTTATTAACAGTTATGTAAGGAGCACCTGGGTGGCTCAGTCGTCTAAGCATCCGATTTCAGCTCAGGTTTGTGAGTTCAAGCCCTGGGTCAGGCTCTGCATTGATAGCTCTGTGCTGATAGACAGTTTTGGATCCTCTGTCTCCCTGTCTCTCTCTCTCTCTCTCTCAAAAACAAACATTAAAAAAAAAAAACCCAGTTATGTGAATACTTGTCCTAGTTCTCTTAGTAAACAGTGAGCTCAGACCCATGTGTGATGAACCTTATATTCTCTGCTCCATCTTTCACTGTGCTTCGCAGATAAGAGATCAGTCCGTGTTACTGAATGAATTGATGATCTGGATTGCTTTTATTGAGAACGTACTCCAGGCCAAGCTCCTCCCCTGGGGTATGTCACTGGTCCCTACAGTGGTCCTGTGACAGGGGGAAGATGGCCTTTGTTGTATGGATTGGAAGCGAGGTGCAGGGGGCATAGGTGCCCGGCCCACAGATGCTCGGCTGCTCCACAGCACAGCGATGTCAGAACTTCAAACCAAGTCGTGCCAACTTACTTGGAAGGAAGTCTGGATGGGGTGTTGGTTTATGTCATCTCCTAAGCTGTCTGCTGTGCGTCACCTCCTGGAGCGAGCGGGGCTTGGGAGGAATCGGGCGGAGCGACCAGCATCACAGCCCGTGGTGGTGGCGACCTGGTTGCCCGCGCTAGTGCTTTCTCTTCACCCCCGACAGTCACTGCCGAAGGAGATTTGGCAGCACGAAATAGTCTCAGAGGAATGCCTGTAAAGCAGGATTGGCAGCGTTAACTCGGTAGGCAAGAGGCGGAAGCCGATGAGGGCAAGACCAGAGTGACGACTACCATGCCGAGTCCTTGGTCGTGAGGAGGGTGGAGGGCAACTGGTAGGGGCCTCCGCGTGGACCATCCTGAATCCTGGCCAATGGCTAAACGCTGCCGGGCATAGATGACGTGCACGTTACGACTCTTGTTTGCAAGTGACAGGCACTAATTCGGGATGTCCCCAGCAGTATGGGGGACTTTATTGGCTCAAATGAATAGGAAAGACCAGCAGTCGGTCATCACTTTAGCTGTGGCTGGATCCATGCCACCAGGACCCTGTTTCTCTCCATGTTTTAGCTCTGCATTTCTCGGTAGGGTGTCGCCCTCAATTGTCTTTATTGTGTCCTGACTCTACGTGGCAGCAGACAGGTCTGAGCTGCCTCGTCTCTAATGCCCAGTCTCAGTGGGGACCACAGCCTTCCCTTCCCCTTCCTGGAATAAGAGCTGCCATTGGCCTGGTTAGGTCATGTGCCCTACCATGGACCAATCACTGTGCTCCAGTCAGAGGGCTCCTATTGGCCAGCCTGAGTCATATGCCACCCCGGAAGAGGGAAGTGAACCTGTCATTGGACCATATCTACCACGTGGTAGAGGGACAGGTGTTGACTGGGAAAGGGCTTTGCCGGAGAAGAAGGCAGTGAAGGATTCTGGGTAGACAAAGCGAGCTGTCTGCTGAACACAGCACCACTGTCTTCCTCAATGTACTCTTAGTGTGGAAGGTGAAATCCACCAATGTGTAACTGAAAGAACCCTCCCCCTTTTTGATTTGATAAATTTTGGCATATGACAAATTTTAAGATTCTCTGATACCCTACCTATCCTCAAAGGATAACTAATGGTGAGGAACACTGTTCTTTGGAAAGATATTTAATGATTCGGTCTGCAGTCTCCCCATTTAATTATTTTCTCCATTTTTTAAAGTGTAGTAAAATACACCTAACATAACATTTTCCATCTTAACCACTTTTAAGTGCACAATTAAATGGCGGTAAATACATTCATAATATCGTGCCACCATTGCCACTGTCGATCTCCAGGGCCCTTTTCATGTTGTAAAATGGAAACTCTATACCTATTAGGTTAACATTCCCTACTCCCCCTTCCTGGGACCCGCCATTCTACTTTCTGTCTCTATAATTTTTTTTTTAAAGTTTATTCACCTATTTTGAGAGAGAGCAAGAGAGCACGAGCAGGGACAGAGAGGGAGACAGAATCCCAAGCAGGCTGTGCAGGGCTCCGTCTCACAACCGTGAGATCATGACCTGAGCCAAAGTGAAGAGTCAGACGCTTAACCAACTGAGCCACCCAGGCGCCCCTCTGTCTCTATGATTTCGACTACTCTAAGTGCCTCGTGTATATGGTTTACTTCACTTAGCATAATGTTCTCGACAGTTTGTTTGGACATTGTAGCAGGTGTGAGAATTTGCTTTCTTTCTAAGGTTGACCAGTATTCTGTTGCACGGACACACCACAGTTTGCTTCTCTGTTCATCTGTCAACGGAATCTTGGGCTGTTTTGTACGTTTTGGCTATTTTGAATAGGCTGTGATAAAGACGAGGGCACAGGCACCTTTTGGAGACCCGGTTTGCAGTTCTTTCGGGAATACATCCAAAAGTGGGACTGCTGTATCATATGGTAATTCTATTTTTAAGTTTTTGAGGATATACCTTCCTATTTTCCACAGCAGCTGGCCATTTACCACAGCGGCTGATGATTTTACCACAGTGCGTAAAGGTTTCAGTTTCTCCACATCCTTGCTAACACTTGTTATTTTATTTCTTTCTTTTCCTTTTATAGTAGCCCTCCTAATGAGTGTGAGGTGACCCGTTTAGTTTTTAATTTTAATTGTTGACAAGGTTATCCAGTCCTTTGGATCCCAACAAAAAAATGATTAAAAAAATGATGAAAACATCAGTAGTGGAAAAATATTTCTCCTGCCCTGATTCCCATGCCCTCCGAAAACAAAACTTGTAACTGCAGTTAATGAGTTTCTTGTTTATCCTTCTTGTGGTGTTTTTATTCATCTAAGTAAAAGTATTTATTTTCAGGGGCACCTGGGGGGCTCAGTTGGTTGAGCGTCCGGCTCCGGCTCAGGTCACGATCTCACTGTTGGTGGGTTCGAGCCCTGCGTCGGGCTCTGTGCTGACAGCTCAGAGCCTGGAGCCTGCTTCAGATTCGGTGTTTCCCTGTCTCTCTGCCCTTCTCCTGCTTGTGGTCTCTCTCTTTCTCAAAAACAAAAAACATTAAAAAATTTTCATTTCCCTTTTTAAATGAAAATTGTCGTTCAGCTATACATGATGCCCTGTGCCTGCTTCTACTTCAATAAATATGTTTTTTTTCCTAGTTGAAGGCAAAGTGCTCATCTATCCCTTTGTTCCAGCTTTACGATACTCCGTTGCCTGGCTGTATCATGATTCATTTCACCAGGCCCCTAAAGATGGACGCAGAAGTGTTTATGGCTTGCTGTTCCTGGCAATAACACTGTCATGAGTGACCTTAGGCATTCATTTCTTTGCACATGTGTGAGCGTGTAAGTAAATATAGACACATGCAAATAAATTCCTGGAAGCAGGATTGTTGCGTCAAAGTGTGAGTGCATTTGCAATTTTGATAGAAATTGCCAAACGCGTACAGAAAAAGGTTGTGTGAGTTTGGATCCCCGGGGCCTCACTTGGTCAGCAAGGGCGTCTGGCAGTGCCGGTTTTATTTCCACTTCTCTTGTTCGGAGGTGGACCTGCCCCTGGCTGGGACTTCTGTGCTGTGTCATCTGCTCTCCCCTCCCAGCTCTTTGTGAGGACAACCTTTATCACCACTCTGTGGACCTGCCTTTGCGACTTGCAAGAGGGGGGCGCAGACCCGGCTAATGGAACCCATGGGGACGCTGAAATCAACGCTTGTGCAAACATAGAAAGGACGAAAGCAAACCTAAAGATGCTAAGAGCGTGGTCGGGAAACTTACTAAAGTGAAATAGAAATGACTGATAAGGAAACTGGTCAGGATGGAGTAAGAATGGAAGATGGGGACCGGGTGGCGCCCCTGGGAAGAGCTCGCGTTTTCTAAGAAGGCAGGATGCTGCCCGCGGGGCCTGGACCAGCCCCGCCTCCATAGCAGCCACCCGCTCTGTGCAGCCGGGCTTGGTTCTGGGCCCGGTTCTGGGTTAAATGAGATGGTGGAGTGAAGACCGCATATGGCCAAGCCTCGTGGTCTATCCACGTGCCAGGAAACAAGCACAGCCTCTGGGACTCTCACGGGCCTGGTCCCCTGAGTTCTGGGGGTGGCGAGGGGGTAGTCCAGTGTTCCAGGTGTGTGGCTGAGGCCACACCACTGTCAGGAAGCATTTCTATTTGAGATTTCTGGCAAATTACCTCGAGAGATCCAGGAAGAAATGGATTGAGTTTCCAGAATTCTTATCATCCATCCTGATCTCTTTTCTCATTTTAAATCAATATGCCCTTCTCTGCCAGCCATCACGCATCTACTGCTGTATTCTTTTTCTAAAAGCGGGGATCCAAAACTTATACAGACCCACAAAACTTAGCCCTGTGCCTGAGGAATCGCTATTATGATGATGATCAGAAGGTTTAGGGAGAGGCATGTGGTGTCCTAGTTTTTGAAGGCGGGGGTTACAGAAGTTAATAGCCAGCCAAAGGGATGCTGGGGCTTCTCAGAGCTCTTTTCTCCCCATCCTTCTCTCTCTCTCCATTCTTCCTTGCCTGTGTCTTTTACAAGCCCGCTGTTGTGAACGCTGTTCTAGGTGCTGGCTTCTCAAGTCCCTGCTCTCCTGGATCTCGTACTGTAGTTGAGGCAGCAGATAAGGAAGCAGAGCGTAAATAATATATTTTTCACGACACAGCAGCACGGGGAGATCTGGGAGCAAGTTGGGGGCAGTGAGGGAGGGATACTTCAGGGTAAGTGACCTGCGGAAGCCTTTTTAAAGGGGTGACATCTCAGCTGAGACCCGAATGGTGGGCAGGAGCCTGTCCTAGAGATTGGAGAAGTGTTCCAGGCAGAGCAAGGAAAAGGATTTGAGGTGAAAGGGCCCTTGACGTGTGTGAGCGACAGATGGCAGCTGGGACAGCAGGGGCAAGGCTGACAAGGTGTGGAGGAAGGAGAAGGGGAGGGGGAAGAAGAGAGGGGAGGTCTCTGAGGAGCCCTAGGCAGTGGCCATTTGATAGGGGGCTTTGTCTGTCGTGGTCAGAAGATTGGATTTCATCCCAAATATTATGGACACCATTGCAGGATCTAAGCTGTAGGACAGATGCTTACTCAGTGTGTTTATAGGCACACCGAGAAGAAAACCATTGCAGGGTCCCCTTTGAGCAAGGGGGTGGCTAGCAGCTCTGTTTCCTTTCTTGTGCTATTTATGAAAGTGATTAAAGACATTCTGTGGATATCGTGGATTATGTTCACGAAAGCATTTAATGAAATAACTTGTGATAGGCAGCAAATTTGCACCTGTTTGGACAACAGATTGAGGTCAAGACCCTGCTGAGTTCAGAGAATCTCAGTTTTAGAGGGCCGAGGCTGGAGAGGCAAGCTAACGAATCGGAGGATCAGATCTGAATGATAGAATAAAAATAAGCACATTGTGTCCCTTTTAAGACAACTCAGACAAGTATTTATGAAGTGTAGCTTTTTAAATTTCACTTTGTAGGTCTGTGCATACTTAGTCCATTTTTACCTTATCTGGCGTCTTAAAAGGATCGTTTTTTTTTTTTTTAAGGGCGAAAGTAGAAACAAAATTGGTTTAAAAGTATTCTTAGAAAGGGGATCCCCAAGTGAGGCTGAAATGATACTGAATGAAGGCAATTTGTTTTTTAAGAATGATCTTTCTGGAATTGTAAAAAATTAGCGTTGGATGGTTACCAGCAAGAGAACTCTGTTTGGCTAACTTGTCGGCAGTCTGTGCGGGTCAGGCTGGAGCTGGGCTTGGAGGCTGAGGCATCGGCTGTTGCTGCCAGGGTCTGTGAAGAGTCTTCTACGTGAACACCTCCTTTGGAGTTTCCAAAAGCAGGTCTAAGAAATCTGACTTAGGGTGTGGCCAGCCCTTGGCCAGACAAGGGTGGAGCTCATTTGAGATTCGGTGTAACCCAATTGATCCGATAGGGGCAAGGTGATTCCTGCAAAGGAGGTTGGGGGTACTTTCTCAAAGACAGCAGAATAAATTCTGGAAGGCAAAAAAAAAAGTGACATTTGTATGCATCCACAGACAACTTTAATATAGTGATGTCATCTACATTCTCTTTCTGCCTTCCTAGCATTTATTTACTTAGTTGGTGTGCCTTTTCAGCTGGAGACCTGGGAAGCCTGAGCACTTGTGGAAATTCATAAGTGGAAGGAGAGAAACATGTCCTTGTAGGGTCCTCTGTGGACACCTCCATCGATGTGGAATTGAATGTCCATTCTGACGGGACCTGGGGACAGAGTTTTGATGTCGCCAGTGGCCTCTGGGCAGCTGCTTCTGAGGTTTAGGGGGCCTGGCAGTGTATTCTGTGGCCCGCAAACATTTTTTAACAAATCTTCAAAGACCTGAAAAGTGATACCCTTTATTTTACAGCTAGAAGGCTGAGCCCGGAGAGATGAAGAACCTAGAGTCTGTGCTGCAGCCGCTTTCCAGCACCGCCTCCCACGAGCTGCATGGCCTTAGGTAAGTCATTGCACCCACCTGAACCTCGAGTTCCTGACCAGTGAAATGGGTATGCCAGCGTCACTTTTCTCCTGATGGGTCTATTTTGACGGGTAATGGAGCAGTGCCTGGCAGAGTAAGTGTGTGAATGTCAGCGGTGCAGGTGGGGCCGGAGCGCAGGCGGCTTACAGGACACAGTGAAGACAGGATTTGACGTCAGACACATCTGGTTTCCAGAACTGCCTCTTATCAAGAGTGTGACCTTGGTATTCTGGCCGAACGCTGCTTGTGGGTATTAATGTGAGATAATGGGGCAAAGCTCCAGCCCCGTGCCTGACCCTTCGGCGCTGTCCATGGTGCCTTCGCTTTGTTTTCTTTGCCATTACCTTGTATGGAAGTGTTTTAACGGTTTTATCAGTACGGTGTTATGAGGACTGAAAATTTAATATGGGCTGTTTTACTTCCAGAGGAGATGCTTGGGGAGAATTTTCTGTAGTTTTCTCGTTGGTCTGTAAAGACTAGAAGAAACAGTACAGCGGAGACAACTTGGGAATTCTGAATGTCTCTCTGATTCGTTTGCCCCTTTATTTCCTAAAGGAAGAAAATAAAAGGCAGAAAGCTGAGGGGCCGCTGTTGGGAGCAGGGTTGGCAAACTTTCTCTGTAGAAGGTCAGTGAATCCTTGCAGGCCTGATGCGCTGTGTCCCAAGTATCACACTCTGCCCCTCTGGAGAGAATGCAGACATTGGTAATACATAAAGTAACGAACATGGCTGCGTTCCAGTAAAGCTTTATTTATAAAACATGTATTGGTTCAGGTTTGACCTGCTTTAGAAATTGAAAAGACGGGGGGGGGGGTGCCTGGGTGGCTCAGTCAGTTAAGCATCTGACTCTTGGTCTGGGCTCAGGTCATGATCTCACGGTTTTGTGAGTTTGAGCCCTGCGTTGGGCTTTGTGCTGGTAGTGCAGAGTCTGCTTGGGATTCTCTGTCTCTCCCTCTCTTTGCCCCTCCCCCACTCGCTCTTTCTCTGTCTCTCTCAAATAAAAAAAAAAAAAAGAAATGGAAAAAGAACACCTTGGTACCTACTTGGGTAAGGCTGATGTGGAGTCAGTCCCACATTTTCAAGATCATTTTCCTTAATAAATTATTGACAAGGAAACCTCTTAGGGTTTCACAGCATCAAAAATTTCATGGAAAAGTCTGATCTTGCCACCCAAACTCAAGTGTAAGCTTCTGGCTTTTCTGATTTCAAGCCGGTGTTTGGTGATAGTGGGTCACTCCAGTGTCATTTGGGGGAACTTCTGTCCTAGGTCCTGACGATGAATTCCGGGCACACTTGAGGGCCTTCCAAGCCCCTTCCCATCGCGCCAACTCCTCAAGCCCTCCCTTCTTGGAGGTCACCCGATGTGACCCACTGCCCCTTTCCTTTGGAGAGGTGTGATAGCCTGGTAGTCCCCACACTTGGGCATTTTGTCCTGGCATCGTGTCACCACCGCCGGGAGGGTGAACCCTGCCATTTGTCAGTTGGTTTCCTTTGCGAGGAGAGAGCTTTCTAAGCTCTCGGGGCTGCTTGTGTCCAGATAATGGCTTGCTCTAGTCTCCGGCTCTGTTATGTTTGCTTAACATTTGGACTTCTGCCAGGTAATTTGCCTATAAGCTATGCAGAGAAGAAAGAAACCATCCATCTAAAGTATTCAGATTTTGGCCTTAATTAAAATGCAGAATAAATATGTAAAGGCTAAAGAGCATGAATTATAGATACCGAGGTTTCTATATTAAAATCGGTTCTCATCTATAGAGGTGCGCGTGTGTTTGTGGCAGGGAGGCAGAGTGTACAAGTCAGCGGCAGGCAGTATAATTATGGCTGTGTGTGCTTGGCAAGATGGGAAACGGATCTATTGTAGGGGAGCGAATCCTCGGCCACCTTTCTCATTTCACTGCCTCTGCGGATTTTTTTTTTCCACCTGAACTCTGTAAAGGGCTAATCCTGACCCTTGTTATTTAAATTGCTCTACCATGGGTAGAAAACCCATCCTTGGCCTCTTAAAAAGCCTTGCTCATGGTTTGGAGGAGCAAAGCCCTTTCTATTCATTGCTCCTCTTGAAAGTGGCTGGCTGGCTTGAGGATGGGGGGTGGGGAGCTTTCAGACCCTGAATGACAAATCTTGGGCCTTTCTTTTTTTATTTTTTTAAAATATTTTATTTATTTTTGAGAGAGAGAGAGAGAAAGAGAGAGGCAGCGTGAGCAGTCGAGGGTCAGAGTGAGAGGGAGACACAGGATCCAAAGACAGGCTCCAGGCTCTGAGCTAGCTGTCAGCACAGAGCCAGATGCGGGGCTCGGACCCATGAACAGCAAGATCATGACCTGAGCTGAAGCCGGACGCTCTACTGACTAAGCCACCCAGGCGCCCCAGGTCTTGGGTCTTAAACAAGGCCAGGCCAGAGCTCATTCACCTTGAAAGTGAGACGCTCTGGGCTCTTCCATTAATGGTCTCAGAGGCGGATGAAGAAGCCCCAAAGAGATGAAACCAGGTGTCCAGGCATATGGATGTCCTTCCTAGAAACGGGCGGGATAGATTAAGGGAAAAAATTCTCAGGTCTAAGGTGACCAGCGTGCCAATTTCATTATTGAAATGTTTTTGTAACATTCACATTTTACAAACTAGAATTAATGAGAGTTTATGGCCACACATTGTTTTAAAGCCTAGCGTTGGAGAGAGTCACGCTGAGAATTCGTTCACGCTCCTCAAGAACTTCAAGAAACGAATGAAATGCAAAACCAACAATTTCGTTTTAATCATTAAGGGTGGAGGGAAGATGGCTTTTCTCGAAAGCAACGAATGTTTCCAAGGCTTTAATTTTCAAGGAAAAGGATGCTTTGAAAAAAAAAAAAATCCCAACGCCTCAAATTGGAAAGCAAGCATTATCAGCCTATGACCAGGAGTCACCCCTCAACCTGGGTGATTTTGCCGGGCTGTTTGGGGTCACTCCGGTCTGAGTGAGGAGCTGTGAGTGTTTCTGGGGATTGGAAAGGGATCTTGCGGGTGAGCGGCTGCTGTACATCCCCTCGGTCTCCGGCTGCACCTGCCAGAGCTGTGCGAGGTCCTGTCGTCCGCGCCCCGCGTGGAGCACACCTGAAAACACCTGTGGAGGATGTGCATGTGGGAGGAGGATGGAATCCACAAGGCAAAAAAACAGTAAATGAACGAAGCTTTGTTGGGGTCACTGCTTTCTTTCCTCCTCGTTTGAAGCAAAATGTCATCGCTGCCACGTGGAGAGGTTTCCCCCACACCTCGGAGAGCCCGAAACCTCTCTGAAGCTCTGAGGGCAAATGGAGCCAGCCCGACGACTAGACCAGGTCAGCAAACCGCAGGCCAAGGGCAGCCTGCCAGCTGTTTTGGAAGACTCCGCGTCCTTGGAACACAGCCGTGTACGTCCATGCACCATGTGCGACAGCAGCTTTGGAGTTCCGGCAGCAGCAGTGAGTAGCTGTAAGCAGAGACCGACCGTATGGTTTGCAGAGCCTAGAAGATTTACTGCCTGGAGCCTTACCGGAAACGTGCGCTGACCCCTGCTCTAGACAATGGGGGCGGGGAATCCAACTCATTTCGGAAAAAAAATCTGGACGTTTCAGCTTCTGTAATCCTAGACGTAGGGGGTCCCTCTTCTGCCCAGGAAGCCCCCCAGCCAACTGTTACTTCTGGGGGCCGGATTGGGGTCCCGGCTCTCAGACCACATCCCATCGGCTGACGCGGTGACATCTCAGCAGGGAAATGGACAAAAGTGGTTTTACTGGTTTTTTTCTTTTGCTTTCTCTCTCCCACTGTTTGAAGCCATGTAGGAAATCATGGTGTGACAGGCAAATCCTTTGCTCGTTATGAAACAATAAAGGTCAAGCCGCTCAAATCTGCTTTGCAAGTCTAATACCTGGCTAACTGAAATGTGTCGGAAGCCTCCCCCAGTTCCCAGGCTGACGGAGAGTTTGACAGATCTCACAGATGGAACGGTCTTGACTGCCTGTTCTCCCCCCGAAACACCTTCTCCCGGGTCTCTCCTCGGCTGCTCCATGGCTCAGACCATAAACAATTGCAGCCGGGTGGATTGAGACGCTCACAGCCGTCATCGCCTGTCCCTGTCCCTGTTCCCTCTGTCTTCCTCTGAAAGCAGAGAATGTCAGGATTCTTGCTGGCTAATTACCCCGTCTATCCTCGCCCAGGATGCCGGCCCATATGGGACACCCCGTAATTCTGCATCCTCAGTAACAATGTTTCGCTCCTTACACCTCACGTGCACTGTGCTTAGTGCATCTTAAACTTCAAAGCGTTGAAAATTGCAGCGTCTCATAAACACACCTATTTGGCAATTGCCTTTTCAACTGTCTGAGCAAGCAACCTGCTCCTTCCTTCATTACAAGCCTTCGTGATTACGGGGCTTTGTGCTTTTTGTTTGCAGTTTAGAATTATGTGATCTTCTAAAACCCTTCCCGTTGCTTGAAGATTTTTTTTTGAATCTGTGAAATGAAATCCCGGAAAGATAATAACCAGCGGGGCATGTGCAGAATATATTGCATCTTTAGCATCCAGAAGAACCTATGGTTTTGATAACTTTAATTGGGTCCCTGAAGCAAAATTATTCTCAGAATATCCCAGGTATATATTTTTAAAACATGGCAGAATTTGGCCCTAGGAAACTTCCTTTAATTCTCATATATCAGAATCCCTGGCTGTTTACAGAAGAACCGTTCTACCGAGGATTATCTCCCTAAGATGTAATTGTGCGCTAAGAGTGAATTGCAAATCTAGAGCGGATTTAAATTTAGGCATCACGTGCGGGGATCATTCAGCTTCTTTAGTGACTTAGTCCTTTACTTATTTGTGTATTTCTATTCCCTTTTCCTGCTTCCTTCTTCTCTCGTTGGTTGGATGATCTTAAAGCCATTCGCTGTGGTGGAACTAAGTTCGGGAAAGTTTTGAGGGCTCCCAAGATATGAGGCTTACAGTGAGCACCTTTAGCTGTGACCAAGCGCGGGACGGCAGAGCGGATTTGCTGGCACGAATCCACGTGATCGCGAACCCAGGAGAGTCACACAGGGCGGGTTCAGGGGGACCGTGGGCTGAGGGTCAGGGGGAGCGCATCTGCGGGCTTAGTTGACAGAACTAACCTGTGATCTCACCCCGCCCCCGTTAAAGAGATAGGCACATGCCGTCAGGAGCCCCAGAGAAGTCCAGACGGGGAATTCAGACCGGAGGGCCTCTCGGGACCAGCCATCTCTCTTTGTGCTGGATTTGGAGAATTGTAGTTCCGAGCAGCTGATGAGATGGGCAGGCGGGCAGGCAGGTAATGGCAGATGTGAGGTTGGGAAACATCAACTTCTGGCAAAGTTGATGTTTCCCATCCCATTACTTCTGCTGGCTGTTCACAGTGGCAGAGAGAGAGAGAGAGAGAGAGAGAGAGAGCGAGCGCGTGTGCAAACCTTGCTGTTTGAAGCTTGAGGTGACGGAACTGATCATTTGTAGAATTTGAGCTTTCAGTTGCTCATTACCCTAATAGTCCTTGGTTTCCTTGTGGATTATTGTGTTGAGTATTGAAGATAATTTTAGGCCCCTGCCTTTTGTCGTGGACGCTGAGGGCCCAAACCCTCCACACCCCTTCCCCCACCCCCCCATATCCCATAACAGCCAGGGTATCTCTGAGGTTGGACTAAATTGACAATTTTTTAAAAATATTTATTTTTGAAAAAGAAAGAGAGACAGAGCATGAGCAGGGGAGGGGCAGAGAGAGAGGCAGACACAAAATCTAAAGCAGGCTCCAGGCTCCCAGCTGTCAGCACAGAGCCCGATGCGAGGCCAGAACCCGCCAACCGTGAGATCATGGCCTGAGCCAAAGTCAGATGCTCAACCAACTGAGCCACTCAGTTCCCTAACTTCATATTTCTTAACTGGGGGCAGTTCTGCCTCAGGGGACATTTGACAATGTCTGGGGACATTTTTGGTTGCCATGAGTGGTGGGGAGAGCTGGCATCTAGCAGGTGGAGGCCAGGGGGGTGCTGAATACCTCACAGTGCACTGGGTGACTGGACGTGCTTTCCTGGGTCTTGGAGTCCAGGCCCATCACATAAGGAGAGACCCCCGCCCCCCTCTCTCCGGGAAGCCCCGCATTCTAACAGCGGTGGCCGTGGGTCAGCGTCCAAGCCACTTGGCTACAGTGCAGACGTTTGACTTTGTGCTGGCCCGTTGGGGTCTGAAGTCTGACCCATCTGAGCTCCCGTAGGTTCTGTGAGTGCCGCCCCTCCCCCCTTGTCCATTCTACTCACTGTAAACTCAGCCTGAATTGGTTTTCTTGGCTTGCTCGCCATCAAAACCATAGCTGCGACATTGTTGCTTTTAAAACGCACATATTTTTTTTTTCTTAAGCATGGTGAACCGTCTCTCCCCCTTCTCCCCTCCAATGGCATCTACGGGGAACTTCGTCATACAGTGCAGGGGACATTGGAGCTGGTCTGGCAAATGAGGTGCTCTTCCCCCCACCTTCCCTGTCACTGACTTGCCATGCCAGCCCCCCAGAGGAGCCAGCGCCGTGGGCACCCATTACATGGTAACCTGGAGGCAGAATATGTGAAACTGTGGTCAGGCACTCAGACCTTATTTGGAAGGAATTCATAGGATTTCTCTGAAGACGAGAAGTTTCAGAAGCAGAAGCGAGGGAGGAAAAGGTTCAGGGCATCGGACTCGGCCTGTGGGGGCCGTCCTGGTGTGTGAGGGTTTTGACGATGGCCCTTCCCCGGCTTCCAGAGTCCAAGCAGAGGGGGGCCTGGCGTGAAGTTCCAGGAGGGATGTGAAGCCGGGGCCACAATGTCTAATGGGCACAGCGGCGGGTAGTAAGCATGCAGAGAGTCAAATCAGAGTGCGGGTTTGCATATTAAAGATGTAAGAATATTCTTCATTCCAAATACCAAAGGTATTTGCCTCTTTTTTTGCCTTGAAATGTACGTTCCCCTTAGTCTGTATTTGTGCTTTCTTCTTACGACAGACTTCAGTTATATTAAGTGGCTTTCGGGGTGCCTGGGTGGCTCGTTTGAGTGTCCAACTCTTCATTTTGGCTCAGGTCATGATCTCGCAGTTTGTGGATCAAGCCCTGTGTGGGGCTCTGTGCTGACTATGGAGCCTGCTTGGGCTTCTCTCTCTCTCTCTCTCTCTCTCTCTCTCTGCTCCTCCCTCACACTATCTTTGTTGTTTTCAAAGTAAGTAAACTTAAAAAAAGAAGTGGTTTTCTACTGCAAGGAAAGGAAGAGTGTAGGCACAATGTTAACTGCCAACCTCAGAGGTGAGTAACAGAGAGCGGTGGGAACTGTGGCGAACTGGAAGCTGAATGCCCCGTGCAGAGGGGGCAGGGGCGGAACCAATCAGATCTGACACGTGTTGCCGTGGGGAGAAAGTGGGTCCTACATGGCTGAACCTTCTCATTTAGTCCAACGAGAAGCTAGAGGGGCGCCTGGGTGTCCTGGTCTGTTGAGCATATAGTTCTTGATTTCGGCTCAGGTCAAGATCTCCCAGATCGTGGGATGGAGCCCCACATCGGGTTCTGTGCTGGCAGCACGGAGCCTGCTTGGGATTCTCTCTGTCTGTCTCTCTCTCGACTCCTCCCCCACTAGTGTGCATGCACACACACTCTCTTTCTCTCCATCAAAATAAACTGAAAAAAATAAAGAGAAGCTAGAAATCTGAATTTTCATGAGAATTCTATGTATTTAAAAAAATTACAAAAGAGGGGCATCTGGGTGGCTCAGTCAATTAAGCGTCCGGCTTCGGCTCAGGTCATGATCTCGCAGTTTGTGGGTTTGAGCCCCACATCTGGCTCTGTGCTGACAGCGCACGCGCGCGCACACACACACACACACACACACACGCATGTGCTGTTGATCGATCTCTCCCCTCACGCGAAGCTTGGTGAGGAGAGGAGGTTTTCTCCTGGCGATTTCACTTCTCACCAGAGGCACCCTGTGTATTTGCGATTGTACAAAGGCCCTGAATATTCGCTACCACGCAGGCTCTTGGTGAGTTTCAAAGGTGGATTAAATTCACCAACGAGGTGGCCGATAGAACCTAAAATATGAACGAGGTTGTAATTTTGTGGTGGGTCCCGAAGGTGTGACTGTGTTGTAGGCAGCCTTCCTCTCCCTGGGTGGCTTGAGGACCGGCCCCTTCCGGAACCTTCCACTGCCTGTTGCAGATCAGGGAGGGGGAAGGCGGGGGAAGTTCGAGTTCAGTGAAAGAAAACCCAGAGAGTGGGAGGCTACTAGCATTCGGTGGCAAAGAACACTGCCCTCAGGTGGATGGGACAGTGGGGTCCCCTCTTTGTAAGGCGGGGGGTTTGGGTCAAGTCTGGGTTTCCAAGGAGCCCCACTTGTTCTTGGCCGTTGGGAGGTGGGGGCCTTGGCTACCATGGTGGGTCTTGTGGATCACCTGAGCTGAAGTCGGGCGCTCCACTGACTAAGCCCCCCAGATGCCCCTTTAAAATATTTTTTAAAAGTTCATTTTTGAGAAAGAGACACAATGTGAGCGGAGGGGGCAAAGAGAGAGGGGGACACAGCGTTTGAGCGAACGATGCTTTCTATAAGGGGAGTCCGGGCCCTGGCAGCCCCCTCCCTCCCCGCACCCTTGGAAGGCGTGTTCTGTCGGGGTGCAGAGCCCAAGTTGCCGGTCCCCCTCTGAGCATCCCATCCTTCTGGGGCTTGGGTCATGAGACAGAGAGGGGGATGGCCTGAGGTGGGAGATATCGGGAGGACCAGGCGTGAAGGAAGGGCCAAGCAGAGCATGGATGGGGCTTTGTGACTTTTCCAGGAGGTGGATGTTGGGGAGGGAGCAGCACCCCCGGAGTCCGTCGGTGTTGGAGCACACTTCCTTCCTCAGTGCACCCCCACCCACACTTCCCGTCCGTCTGTGTCAGAAAACCTAGCAGGCAGGTGCGAGTGCGGGAGAGGCTTGGGGGCATCCTGTGTCCCTTTCTCTATCATTGGCTTACTACGTAAGTTGCATTAGTGAGATCAGAGGGGGAGACTGAGTCTTGAGACTCATAGTCCCTTCCGGAAGCCTTGACATAAACCAGGAACACAGCGAATCGTTAATTGTCAGAAGCCTTTCGTTCTGGGAGGGGGTCCAAGATGAAGGGAAGAGAGGCACGCCTCAGCCTCCCGTCACACGCGCCAGACCACACCTACCTACATGTTGAGACACGTGCATTGGTAACATTTCAGAGCAATTACCATAAATAGAAGGTCTCCTGGCTTTGGATACATTTACCTGTGACATTACACTAAGCGAATCTGTTGGAAGTGGGAGGGATCATGCCTCACTCCAGACGCATTCTGGCACATCTCAGGACAAAAAGCAGCTGGGCTGCTGGTTTCAAAGTGGAATGCAGGCTGCAGAGGGCCTAAGCCTGGAAGTTTCGAGGCCCCCCTCCTGCGCTCCTGCCCTGTCCTAAGCACAGACTGACAACCTGGGGGGGACCGCCCTGGAGGCTGGAAGAAAGGGCCGGGACAGAACCCAGCATCCCAGAGTAGCAGGGGCATAAAAAACTATAGTTTTCTTGTGTGTTTAAAAGGTAAATTTCACCAGGTCTTGGGGCGAGGGTGAAGAATGCAGAGGTGGAGCGCGGAGGGTTGTCAGGGCAGTGGCACTGCTCCGGGTCACTGTGGTGGTGGACGCACGTCATCGTGCACTTGTCCGACCCCACAGAGCGTGCACCACTGGGGGTGACCCTTCACGTGACTTCGGGTGACAATGATCTGTCGGCGTAGGTTCTTGATTGTAACAAGCAGACCACTCTAGTGCAGCGTGTTGATGTTGGGGGTGCTGAGCGGGGGTGGGAGGCAGGGGTACATGGCAACTGCCTGCGCTTTCTGCTCAGTTTTGCCGGGAACCCAAAATTGCTCCGAAAAAGTGTGTTAAAAAAATAACTCGGTGGAGGGCCCACTGTGTGCCGACATGGAGCTCTCAGGGCAGGGGGCTGTGAAGGAGATTAATTACAGAATTTAATTGCAGGGGTGGTAAGTGCCATGAAAACGTGCTGGGGGCTCCGGGCAGGTACAGAGAAGACCTAGGCTCATGGGTGGTAAGCATCACTTTCCCCAAAGAAGGGATATTTGAGTTGGAATAGTCCCAGTACACCAGCAAAAGGCTGCAAACAAAACCAGTGGAAATTACTGGCCCGTGGAACTGAAGAATTTAAGGGGATAGTAATTTCAGGTGTGGCTTGATGCAGGTGTTTTCATATTTAAATGCTTATTTTTGAGAGAGAGAGAGAGAGAGAGAGACAGACAGATATGGAATTCAAAGCAGGCTCCAGGCTCTGAGCTGTCAGGACAGAGCCCGATGCAGGGCTCGAACCCACGAACCACAAGATCATGACCTGAGCCGAAGTCGGATGCTTAACCGGCTGAGCCCCCCAGGCACCCTGGTGCAGGTGTTTCATCAGTGCCATTAGATCTGTCCTCCATTTCTCAGCACTGTTTTCTTGTATGTGGGTATTACCCTCATTCAGGGTCTCTGCTATAGTGGCATCCATGGGACTGGAACCTTCTTGAGGGCCTTATTCACTGGGTAACCCTTTGTACTAAGAGAGGGCTTGTGTGAAAGGGAATTCAGTATATGTTTGTTGAACAAATAAAGGCATTTTTCTGCTTATAGAACCTTCTGTGAGTGACACTGAACACCTAGATTGAGCCGTTCCTGAAGCTGGACCTATGCCTGAGCTCAACCCCATGAGCCAATAAGTATTCTTTGTTTTGTTGGTTTGAGGGCTTGATGCTATTCTTAGGCAACTTCAACTGGAATATCACTTCTTCAGAGAAAGGTCCCTAACCACCCATTGTAAAGTCTGGTTGACTTACACAGACACTCATAAACCCCCATACTTTCCCTTACTTTTCTTTCCTTCCTCTCTTTGTTGAAATCTGTTCCCTTTGTGAGGGGCTGTATTGTGTCTCCCTGACCCATGTATTGAAGTCCTAAGTGCCTCCTTAACTCAGAACGTGACTGTACTTAAGACAGGGTCTTTAAGAGGTAATTCAGTTAAAAGAAAGTAGGTAAATGGCTACTATGACTGGGGTCCCTGTAAAAGGAAGTGACTAAGGACACAAACCACAGGACCTTGGGAAGACACAGGGAAAAGATGACCATCTACAAGCCAAGGAGAGAGGCCTTGGACTCTCAACCCGTCTCAGACCTGCTGGCGCCTCCATCTCGAATTACCAGCCCCCCAAACCATGAGAAGATAAACCTCTGTTGTTTAAGCCTTCCGGTCTTTGGCCCTTTGTCCCACGGCAGCCTTAACAGATTCAGCTCAGATCTTTTCTCCTCCGTGAAAGACCAGAATGAGGGGCGGCCGACTGTGGCCCTTGGGCCAAATCTGCCTGGTGACTTGTTTTGTAATAAAGTTTTATTGGCACCCAACCATGCCCATTTGCTCACTTCTTGTGTGTGGCCGCTCTGGGCTGCGGACGCAGCGCTGAGAAGTTGCAACAGAGACCTCGTGGCTCACGAGCTGAGAATATCATCGATGTGGCGTTCTGTGGTGAGCGTGTGCCCGCCCTTGGTCCGGAAGAGGGGTGGGCAGCCTGGGCTGTGCCCTCACACGGGGCCTGGGTTCAAATCCCTGCTCCACTGCTGATGAAGTGGGTGAATCACTTAGTCCTCCTAGGCAAAAAAAAAAAAAAAAAAAAATCTATTGTTATAAGAATTAATGCTGACGCCGCTTTGTTGGCGGAGGTCGTAATTCTGCCCTGCTAGACGCTGAACGGGTTGTTGGATTGATTTCTTGTCTAACTGGGAATTCGCTCTTGGGTAGAGTCATCGCTTGATGGGTTGGGAAACTTTGCCAGCGACCACTCTGAACTGGCTGAATGGGTGTTAAAAAGATAACTAGGCTTCTCCCTGGTTTTGTTGTTTTGGTTTTTCTTCTAGTTTCTTCCTTCTCCCCTTTTCTGGAAGCACCAGAAGGAAGTGGGGGCCACGTAGTGGTGGGGGGGACTCCCGCAGTGAGTTAGCAGGAACGTCTGGAAGTCCTTCGATGGGAAGGCATTGCAGGTGGCTGGGAAATGCGTAGAGGGGCACCCGCTCTGCCGCTGTGAGGCTGCGCCGGGCTGGGTCTGAATGGCTTCATCCTGATCAGCACCGTTTCAGGAAGAGAGCTGTTCAGCTTAGTCTTATTTAGGTGCAAAAAAAAAAAAAGATGACACAAACCCTCAAAGAGCATATGTTGTGATGAGACCCGTAACGGCTACTGGAGCTCCATTTGCTTCTCGCCGGTGTAGAGCATGCAAGACAGCTGGTGACATAAAGCCCAGGTTCGGGACAGGCTGATGAAAGTCCAAACCCTGATTCTCCTGCTGTGTGTTACCTTGAATTGAAGCTTAACCTCTCTGAGCTCCAGTTCCTGGACCATAAAAGAAGTGATAGTAGTAACCTACTTCATAGGTTGGGGTGAAGATAAAATGAGGTCATATAAGGGCACCTGGGTGGCTCAGTCTGTTAAGCGACCGACTTTGGCTCAGGTCATGATCTCAAGGTTCGTGGGTTCGAGCTCTGCTTCGGGCTCTGTGCTGACAGCTGAAAGCCTGGAGCCTGCTTCAGATCCTGCATCTCCCTCGTTCTCTGCCCCTCCCCCCCTCTCAAAAATAAACATTAAAAAAATTTTTTTAAAATGAGGTGATATAGGTATAAGTACCTGGCATAATATCAGTCCATAGGGAATGCTCCATAATAATTAGCTGCTGTTATTATGATGTGCTGACGTTACCTGTATTTCCTCTGTGTAGCAACTCCAGAAATTTACAGGGAGGACCTGTTGCAGGTGTTGAGTTGAGTAAGGCGGTAGAATGGATCACTCAGTTTTTATTCCTTGACAGTCCTTGAAGGCAGAAATTTGTGACCCCAAAGAAGTCCTCATCCAAACCCCCCCCCCAAATAGCCAGTATCCGAAGGGGAGAAAAGGGGGTCTTCCTTCTGAGAACCCCTGTCTCCGTGAAATTACTTTCTTGAATCAGACTTGCGAAGAGTTTTCAGGAATTGCTGCCCCACGGAGCTGCACCTGCACCTCCTTCTCCCCTTCCTCCTCTCTCTGTTGCTCCCGGTGCTCAGCAAAGGATGCGCCTGTAGGGGATGGTGACCAGCAGGCTTGGGGAAGACACTTCTGTGACCGCCAGGGCTGTGAAGGCCGGGAGCATTTTGTCTCACGCCCAAAGAAATCTAAAGGGAATATCACACTTGCTACGGAAGATGTAAATTCGACATATTTTTTCCCCCCTTTAAGCGCTCTATAGAACGAATAGAAGGTATTAAGGAAAATGGCTGTGGCCAGACTGTATTTGATTTTCAGGAATTATTAATTGATAGAATCAATGACGGTGTCGATCACTGATGCATGGTTAAAAGTTTGGAGCCTGATTGCTAAAGTCTGGTTATTTTTTCCAAGAATTCAAGGAACTGGCCCCACGGGGCCCCCTTAGAATCTGAGACCCAGCTGGTCATCATTGGAAAACCATGGACGTGGTCTGAGCCACGGTGTTTGTAGTGAATGAATGTAACCATATTCTCAGGAAAGCCTATCCGGTGGCCAAAGTGAAAATCTTTCTAATTTTAACTTGTTTATTTATTCCCCTTTGTTCCCTGGCTGGTTAATAACTTCACTATCAAAAATACGCAGGCGGTAGTTTAGAAATCTCTTAGGCGTCTTGTTTCTGTGCTAATCCATCCCCGATTCCTTGTTCTGGTTTTGATTCCGTTTTCAATCTTCTGGGTACATGCTGGGCTACTGGGCTATGTGATCGCACTCAGCCGGAGACCTTCTGGGATAAATGGGCCAGTTCCAGAGCCACTGCCGATAATCTGCAAGGCAGAAAATCCAATTATAGTTAATTAGGAGTCACTCCAAGATTCTGTAGACAGTGGCTTCATCCTGCCTTATGGCCATGAACAACTGACTCTGAATGAAAACTCACTGGAAATAGCTTGACTACTAACTTCTGCCATTATTTGTATGTTTCCCAGCCATTTCTCTTGCCGTGCAGACCTCAGCATCCTCGGATCTGAGAATTACACACGTCAGCATGCAGTTTACAGACACTGGGCGCCTTGTCCGGAGCTATCCTGAGGTTCTCTTTGTGCTAGTCACATGGTGCTAGACCAGTAATAATGGGGTGGTCCTTCAGCACAGTAACTTACTGCTCACCCTCATGTCTCTCTCTCCACCTATGACACTCTTTCAAAAGAGAAAGACCTTTTTAATTATGAAAACATCCCTTACACACATTGAACAACTTTAGAAAATTGCCAAAAATTATAAATCATCTTTAATTCACCTTGGCGAAGAGATGACCATGATGAGCATTTAGAATAGATCTTTTGTCAGTCTGTCTTTGAGTGTGTGTGTGTTTTAACTAATCTCTACACCCAACATGGGACTCCAACTCACTACCTTGAGATTAAGAGTCGCACACTTCTCCAGCTGAGCGAGCTGGGCGCCCGTCTTTGTGTTTCTTATTGTCTCCTACTCTATGTAGAAACATGAAATCGTCCTGCCTATTCTGTTTTGCAATATGGTTTTTCATCACTTATCAAGTGATAAATTTTTCAGCACTTGATTAAGTGATAAATTTTTCATCACTTTATTAAGTGATGCTTTATTCAGTATCTTCATCATTGATAAGTATAGATCTTTATCATCATTTTAAATGACTGTGGAGTAGGATTCTCTACTATGTTTATTAATCACGTCTGTCATTATTTTGGAGTCGTCTATCACTACCTCTCGCTTGGAGTGACTGCCGTTGAGCCCATTTACCTGGGAGTTTTCACCGGCTTTGTGTAGAGGCAGCTCAGTGGGAAGGGAATCATCTTTCAACAGATGGTGCTGGGGTGGCTGGATATTTTTGTAAATAACTTCTGTTTTTCATGTTTATTTATTTTGAGAGGAGGGGGAGGGGGAAAGAGGGGGGAGCGAGGGAGAGAGAAAGAGAGAAAAAATATCCTGAGCAGACTCCCAGCTGACAGTGCAGAGCCCAATGCGGGACTCGATCCCACGGATCATGACTGGAGCCGAAATCAAGAGTCAGACACTCAACAGACCGAGCCACCCAGGTGCCCCCAAACTGGATATTAATATGTAGAAGTGAACTTCAATCCTTATCCCATTTCCTATGCAGAAATTAAAGTGCAGTAGATCATATATCAAAATGTAAGATCTGTCAATATAAAATTTATAGAAAAAAATAGAAAATCTTTTTGACCTTGGGTTAGGCAAATATTTGTGAAGATATAGAAACAATGAATCATGAAAGGAATGTTTGATAAGTTGGATAAGAAAGGACAGTCCCCTGAAATATTGGCAAAATCCTTGAATAGGCATTTCACCAAATCATATACATGAATGGTTATGAATAAGCACATGAAGAAGTGCTTAAGATGATTGGTCATTAGGGAAATACATGTTCAAATCACTGTGGATACCATTTCACATCCACTAGAATGGCTAAAATTAAAGACTGACAGTAGCAAGTGTTGACAAGGAGGGGAGAGCAGAATGGTACAGCTTCTTTAGAAAACATAGGCAGTTCTCGTAAATGTCAGCAACACTCACCATATGGCCAAGCAGGTTCGTTCCTAGGCATTCCCTGCCTCCCAGAAATGAGATCTGTTCACGCAAAGGCTTGTACTTGAACATTTGCAGCAGCTTTGTTCATGGTAGCAGCAAGCTGGAAACAGCCCGGATGTCCGTGGAGAAGGAAACTGTGGTGTGCTCACACAGTGGAGTATGATACAGTGATCAAAAGGCTGAACAACAAATACACACTGCAAACGTGAATGGACCTCAGAGGGTCCATTTTCAGAAGGTGAAATAAGCCAGGGACAAGAGCCCTCGTAGGAAATTCTCCAAGTGGCAAGGGTTATGTTGACGGCAGGTAGCTCAGTGGTTGTGAGGGCCTGGGGTGGGCGGGGTCGGAGGAGGGGGGATTGACTGTAGACAGGATTGAGGGATCCTTTTGGGGTTGTGAAAATTTTCTCCATCATGGTTCTGCTGGTGGCTATATGACCATATGCATCTCTCAAAATTAATCAGATTGTGCCTTTAAAATGAGTAAATTGTATTATACATAAATTATATCCGAGTAAAGGAGGCTTTTACAAAAAATAAGGTCTTTTTGGGAAATCAAAATAGGAGAATGTGTCATGATTCCTGCTCTTGTCAAAATGATTCCCAGCAGGGGGGACCATGTGGCTCAGTTGGTTGTGTCCGACTTCAGCTCAGGTCATGGTCTCTCAGTCTGTGGGTTCGAGCCCCGCGTCAGGCTCCATGCTGACAGCTCGGAGTCTGGAGCCTGCTTAGGATTCTGTGTCTCCCTCTCTCTCTTCCCCTCCACCACTTAGATACACACACACGCACACACTCTCTCTCAAAAATAAATAAACGTAAAAAAGATTTAAAAAATTACAGCAGACTGCAAGTTCAGGATTCTAGAATCTTCTGGAAGGCTTTTCTCAAGCAGCACCTGAATAACTCCAGTAGCATATTGCTTGTGGGACTGGTTAGTCTCCTCATGTTAACTCATCAAGGGGGAAATGTCTTTCTAGAACATCCTGAGCCTTCTGTCTGCATGGCGAGAAATGAGTGGTGAGCTATGCAGGAAGGTGGTCGTAACTACTGCCTTGGATTTGCACTCTGTGCCTCCCGGTCTGTGAAGGGTGGAAAGGAGGTGGGAGCAGGCAGCGGGAATTGTCCCTTGATGAGCCCCCTCATGGCTGAGGTCTTAAACAGTGTTGGAGTTGTTTCCTTTAGCTCTTTTTCTATCCCCCTGCCTTGTCCCCCTCACACCCCTTCTGTGGGTTTAACTCCCAGTTTCTTCCTCTCGCCGTCATCAGCCACTGAGCCCTGTGGAAAACGTTCTGATGTGGAGATTTTCTGAGACGATTTTCTCCCTTGAACTGGGACCTTATTTCCCCCCTTCAATTTACCTTCTGCATAGCTTGATACGCATCAGTGGTGCTAAATAAATAAGCCATAATTAATACATATTTGGCTCTTGTACTGTTTATTTTTCTCTTCTGAAACTCGGGTTAGAATATGCATCCCACAGCTTGAATGTTTAAATACTCAACCAGAGGGACTTTTCTGCCCCCTCCTTTCTCTTTTCTTGCGGTAAACTCTGCATTTTAACAAGGGGGAATGGCGTTGTCCCAGCTTCCTTCCGTTTGGACTTAAAAACTAGACGACTAAGAAGAATATGGCTGTAGAGCAGAGTGGCTACATGTGTGCTTCAGGAAAAAGAGGAAGTAGCGAGGAACGTTGATTTGCCTTTGGAAAAGTCTTCCCAGAAGCAGTGATAGGCTATAGATCCACACCCACAGAGCATGCTTCGCGCCATCCTTCCCGAAGTCATCAATGTGCAGCAATAAACGTAGGTGGACTGAGAAAATCGGTCTAGTGTAGAAGTGTTTCCGCAGTAATATCTGGGGACGCACCATGAAATAACCTGCCACCGTCCCTCCTGGTGAGCGGCAGGTGACTCTTCGGTTGTTATGGTTTATCAGGCCAGAGATATTTGTTCAGTGCTCACCGTGTGCCAGCAGCTAAGTGCACATTATGCTGTCTAATCTCTACCATAATCTCAGGACCTTGGAGCTAGTATTCTCCCCATTTTATGGATGGGGAAACTGAGGCTCATTGAGGTTAAATAACTTGCCCAAAGTAAGTGCAGCGGTTGTGCCCGGGGTCTGACTGACCCCAGGGCCGGGTTCTGGGTCATTGCCCACGACCGGACCTGTTTGAATTTGACACGGTTATCAACTGGCAGCGCTGGCGAAGAATTTTATTTCGAGCAGCCAACAATCAGAGTGGCGGTCAGATAATTAACTTGTCTTCCCTGAAGGAGGTTTGTTCGCGGGACAGTCTTCAAATGGGGCATGAAAAGGCACTTGGCAAATTGCAAAAGGAAATAACGCTTCAAAATGAAAAATTGATGCACATTTATCAACCGTGGGTAACAAAAGAGCAGACGCCATCCGTTTGGGGCCATCGCCGAAATCCGTTACGAAGAGTCATACCCGTGATGGAACTGGTTGCATTTCTTGATTCTAATCTTCTGCCAAAGCAGAGATGATTTTCCAGCCACCACATTACCCAGGCTCCTCTCTTTTATTTTCTTTATTTGTTTTTGGTTGCTGTTTTAATAATGGTGAAATACACCAGGGCGTCCTGACAGCCGTTTGCACTGTGCAAGGACAGGCTTTTAAAACGGTTTCTTTCAGGCCGATCTGGACGGAAAGCCATTTCTAACACCACGAGAGGGGTCATCAGAGAGCAGTTTGCGTTTTCCCCCAGTCAAATCTTGTGGTGGTGGAGACGGGGTGTGAGGCAGTCCTGGGGGTGGCGGTCCCTAGGATTCTGAAATAAACGTAATGTCCCTGGGTGACAAAAGAAGAGTTTGAGATTTTTGTGGTGACGGTTGTTTTCCCGTCTGATCTATGTGGGTGTCAGAGGAACAAATGGAATAATTTATTCTCCTTTCCTTTCCCAGCCTCCTCCAAATAGACCTTCCCACCCTGCGTGTCGGGGACCTAAGTGCAAGGTCAGCAGATCCCGATCCATGAGGCTCCATCAGCAGAAACCGGCACAAAATAATAGGCTGGTGGGCCTATGGGCCTTTCCTTTGTCTTATTAACAGAGCTGCAGAGAAGGGTCGTTAATGCACATATTTAGTGAAAGAAATTGGCTTCAATAAC
>NC_043711.1:100213733-100225557 GCF_006229205.1 Suricata suricatta | reverse complement strand
CAGCACAGAGCCTGACTTGGGGCTCGATATCACAGCCGTGAAATCATGACCTGAGCTGATTTGGAGGCTTACCTGACTGAGCCCCCGCAGGCGCCCCCACACTCCAGCTTTCTTTTGTTGAGCAGGATCTGGCTGTTGGGAAGGGAAGGCAATAAGGGACACATCTTGACACATCTTGGTCGGGTTGGGCTGGACGACCTCCGAGGCCTTTTTTAGCCTAAAAATGTCATGATTTTATAATCTAAAAGGCTCGTTTTGTTTACAGGTGTAAAGATTTCCTGAGATTCATGGCCAGAAAGGGAATGTGGTGGACTGTTTAGTTTCTGTTAGCTCCGCTCATTGGCTCAGATTTTGACAGGACGGAGTTGGTCTGTCTAATGTGATTGTAGAGCATGTTTCTGTGTTTGTAGATCTCATAGCAATTTGTTTCCACTGACGTTTTGTTCCTATAGTCAGGATGGTAGATGTTTGGGGGAAATTTTGAATTTCCTTCTTTACTATCATGAGATGTGAGGACACTTCTCTGTCAGATGAAATATTTCAATATTCTCTTGACTCAATCTGATGCGTATTAATAGTAATAATAATAGGAGAGAAAATCGGGTCACTATGGCAGTTTGAAACAGAGCAAAAACTGGTAAACCGCCAACACAAACTGGGGGAATCACCGAGACCAACTTAAGGCAAAAAATCAAATAGTAAATTATCTTTATTCTCATAGGGTCAGTCCCATGTCAAGCTTAGGCGTTACCACTTCATAGTTTGTGGGTTAATCTTTGGCCACTTTTGTCATTGATTTAACCATTCTAAACTTCATTTTCTTCATCTGTGAGGAGTAGGTAATGCTGCCTATTTATTTTTATTTTTTTTAAGTTTATTTATATATTTTGAGAAAGAGAGAGGGGCAGGGAGGGAGGGGGAGAGAGAATCCCGAACAGGCTCCGGACTGACAGCGCAGAGCCTAGTGTGGGGCTCAATCCCACGAATTGTGAGATCATGACCTGAACCGAAATCAAGGGTCAAACGCTTAACTGCCTGAGCCCCCCAGGTGCCCTGTGCTGCCTATTTAATAGAGGGGTGGTCTTCTGTAGAACATTTATCGCCATAGCTGGTGCATGGTGCCTGCTTACCTGTGACAGTGGTGATGATGGTGACGGTGCTGACGGCATTTACCAGCACCCATTCTTCCAGATACATCCTTGTGAACATCTAGGAGCAGTGGGTGGATGGTTTACCTAGGACTTGGGTTTGAATCCTGGGTGTGCCAGGTAGTGTGATGGCGTGTGCATTATTTAATTTCTTCTCTTGTCTGAATGACAGAAGATAAGAGCAGAAGCCTCATCACGGGTTTTTGTGAGGCTGAAATGGGTTAATGTAACAAAACCACAGCCGAGCGTCGGGCTCAGAGAGAGTACTCGGTAAACGGTGCAGCAGCTGCTGTTACTATTAATGATTCTTGTTAGCCACGTGTAACGTGTGAGCGTGCCCTGTCTTCCCATCCACGGTGGAATGTCGGAGGCTCTGTTAGTAGTTTGGTGTTTCCAGTGAGGGAGGGACTCACAGTGGAGCAAGGGCAGGCTTGGCTGACCCGTGTGGTTTCAGCCCACGGCAGCCTTGCGCTTCTCAAAGAGGACAGACCCCAAAGGCACCACTGGCCTCCCATGGACGTCTTCTCTCCAGATGCAAAGTCAGATACACTTCTAGCACAGTATTCAACGATATTGGGACTGCAAAGCAAGCAACTCACCCTTACCGTTCTCCCCAGCCCCTCACCCCCGCTACCACCGGCAGCAGACTGCAGACTCCCTGAAACTACCTGTGAGAAGAAATTATTATTTTCATTATTGAAAAAAATGTTAATGTTTGTTTATTTTTGAGAGAGAGAGACAGAGAGACAGACAGAGAGGCAGAATGTGAGCAGGGGAGGGGCAGAGGGGGGGGCGGAACACAGAATCTGAGGCAGACTCCAGGCTCCGAGCTGTCAACAGAGTCTGACGCAAGGCTCGAACCCATAAGCGGTGAGATCATGACCTGAGTTGGAAGTCTGACGCTTGACTGACCGAGCTGCCCAGGTGCCTTGGTTTTTATTATTTTAAAGTGGGATCATATGACCTGTCTTGCTGTACCTGCTTTCATCCATCAGCCCCAGAACCTGGGTGTCTGCCTCTGCTCTCCCGTTGAGACCCGCCGGTCCAGTGAAGGAACTGGAATAAGAGGGCAGGTGGAAAACCGTTTCCTCTGCAGGCCTGTGGTTGGGGGGTGTATTTTGTCCCAGGCGTCGGTGAGGTGACGGGCCCTCCAACTGGGTTCCTCTCCTGCCTGGAGCGGGGGTCCTAGCTGGCGAGCAAATGCGCTACTAGGAACAGACGGCACTTAGAGCAGTCTGTGCAAACGATGTGTGGCCGCCACTTCTGTGCAGAGGTTTCGGGCTCTCTCGGTGCGGCACGGTGGTTACGGGTTTCGCACTGTGGAGTGGGTCTGACCTGGTTGGGGCTTGGCCTTTGCCACTTACTCCTTTCATAACTTTCCAGGAACTCACTTCTCTCTCCAAGCCTTTAGCTCTTCTGTGAGTTGGGCTGGAGAATAGTCCAGACCTGAGGGAAGGGTTGGGAGGATAAACGGAGGCGATGTGTGTGAAGGGGGTCGTGTCACCCCAGGGGGTAGGGCGGGTGCTCAGGAAGTGGTAGGTGTTCTCTCAGAGAAAGCGTTCAGCCATCTGAGTACAATAGAGAGGCTGGAAGATGTGGGGGGTGGGGCTCAGCTGATACATTCTACCAAAGGAACGTTTGCTGGTCACTCACCAAGTGCCCAACATGCTAAGCGTCCTGCCCCAGAGTGGATGCAAAGTGGATGAAGGTCCTTTCTTTTTAATTTTTTAAAAATGTTTTATTTATTTTTTGAGAGAGAGATACACAGCGTGAGCAGGGGAGGGTCACAGAGAGAGAGACAGGATCTGAAGACAGGCTCCAGTCTCTGAGCTATCTGTCAGCACAAGCCTGATGTGGGGCTTGAACCATAAGATCATGACCTGAGCCGAAGCTGGATGCTCAACCGACTGAGCCACCCAGGCGCCCCAGATGAAGGTTCTTTCAAGGCCCTTATGGAATCCTGGGGGAGGGAGAGGAGTGGCCAAGCCTAACAATTATCCACACAATAGAACGAGACCATGAATGGAGCGGGTATGTGCCCAGGGGCTCAGCGGAGGGAACCGTGGTTAATTTTCCCTGGGGAAGATGACTCCTCATCTTGCTGCTTCCTTGGTTCCCATTTCTTCTGGTTCCCCTAGTGGAGAGGTTATAAGGTTCGTTTGGGCAATGGATGTACTTTGTTTTTCATATGGTGTTCTTATTTATTTATTTTCGTTTTTGAGAGAGAGACAATCCCAAGCAGGTTCCACACTCAGAGCAGAGCTTGATGCGGAGCTCAATCCCATGACCCTGGGATCATGACCGGAGACTAAATCAAGAATCAGACATGGATACTCAACTGACTGAGTCACCCAGGCACCCCTGGTGTTCTGATTTTTAAATTGGTTGTTAATTCTTAAAAAAAAAAAAAAATAGAGCATCTTTTACTGAAAAATCTGGAATTCTGGCTTCTCTTGAGAGTGGAGCATTGGACACTTTCTCTGGGGCACACACTCCCTTGTCCCTCCCCTGTTCCCTCCAGCCTCATGCCTGCTACCCCCCCTGGCCCCTGCTCCAGTAGACCTCCCCTCTCCACTGGCCCAGGGTCACTGCTCTGCGTGCCCTTGGTGGAGCACCCTACCCTCTTTCCCATTCTGGCCTGGGTGACACGTCTTCCTGCAAAGTCCCCCCCTCCTCCCCCCGCTGCAGTGAACTTGACCAGTCCCTCTTGTTCTTTCTCCTCATGGAGCACCCAAGATGAAAGCGGTGGAGCGAGGTCTATCCGGAGAGGGATGAGCATTTATGATCAACAGTGCTTACACTTTCCGGCACGTGATGACCTTGAAAAGTGCACTGACTTGCCTTTACGTCCCCTGCAGACAAAGTCCCCACTTCTGCCTGCACCTGGGGGCCCCCCTCTACCCCGCCCCGCTTACCCCCCCCAGCTCTCTCACCCGATGCCACGCTGATTTGTGTAATCCCTTTATTCACAGCCCCCTCCCCCTGCCCCGTCGGCGTGCCCACACCACCGGTCCGCTGAGCCCAGCACACCGCCTGGCCCCGCAGACGTGCCCGAGAAGTCCCAACTGACCCAAAGAAATGGTGACGTCAGAGCGTTCACTTGCGAAATTACGCTACGGAATTGGCCAACTCAATTTGGAAGCCGAAGGCTCCTGAATATTTATGTTCCTCCTGTAGAAGATGGGCGGAATCGTGACAAATTCCTGCCTTTCTCCTCAAGAGGAAAGGGGGGATTAGGAGGGAAATTCGCACCCCTCGATCAATATATGGCAAAGCTGCAGCCCCATAACCTTAAAACCCAAGCAATTAGCTGTGTTTGAAAAGGTCAGCAGTGGCTGTGCCTCTCCTCTGACAGGCTGAACTGTCCAATGGAACTCAGTTTAAATTAGAAAGATCTTTGGCAAAGTTAATCAGAGCCTTGATTCTGTCACCCTGCGGGGGAAGCTTCTGGACTGCAAGCTCCTGGGAGGAGCAGTGGGGGTTTTGTTGTGTCATTTGGAAGAGAGCGAGGGGATCCCTCCATCCCCTATCCCAGAGCCTCCCGGTAAGAGAGCTGCTGGGTTTTTGTGTTTTGTGTTTTTTTGTGTGTGTTTTCGCGTTTTTTGTTTTATTTTTGAGTGTCTACTTTGGGCCAGACACTATAGGTCCCTTAAAAACCTTTCCTCCAAACTGCCCAACTCTTGTGAGATGAAGATCATGAATACTCCCATTTCAGGCAGATGGGACAGGCTCAGAGAAGTGAAGCCACTTGTCCGAAGTCATACAGTAAGAGATGGCATCTTTTCGTGATAACACTTGGAATGCCCCTCAAATTCTGGGATGAGGGCAACGGACCTTGGGTTCCAGAGGGAAAGCTGCACCATTGGCCGTGTCACGATTATGTGTCTCCTCACCTCCCCGTGTCACGCCCTCGCTTGCTTGTTAGACAGGCAGTGGTGTTTTCAATTTCAGAAGCTCCAAGAGGTCTGCAAGGAGGCTGGGGGCTGGGGTGGGGGCTGGGGTGAAGAGCAAGGTGTGGATGGGAAAATAAGCCTATCGGAACAGCCTGCACTTTTCCTACCCCCTCCTCACACCAGTCTTCTTTCCTTGGGTACTTTTCCCTTCATTTTCTGCACATTCATGGCTTTGGGGGAAGGTTGTCCCCAAATAGCCAGTGTGGGCCAAAGAGACCTTCACGGGACCTTGAGAGCAGTGAGGGGTGGGAACGGAAAGCGCTCCCGTGGACATGACCGTAGGGAAGTTCTGTATCAATGTGAAAACTCGGGGCCCCTGGGTGGCTCAGTCGGCTTAGCATCCAGCTGATTTCGGCTCAGGTCATGATCTCACGGTTGTGAGATTCAGCCCCGAGTTGGGCTCTGTGCCGAGTGGAGTCTGCTTGGGCTTCTCTTTCTGCTCCCCCTCTTTCTGGCCCCCTCCCACTCATTCTCTCTCTCTCTCTCAAAATAAATAAACATTAAAATAAATACTAAAACTCGGTCTCATGTAGTTGGCAGGAGAGACAACAGATCATGGGGCCAGGGGGTGTAGAACATAGACTTTGGAACCAACTGGAACCCGAGTTCAAACTTCAGCCTTTCCACTTATAAGCTGGGCCACTTTGGGCAAGTTACGTAACCTAAGTGTCGTCTTCCACCGAAGGAGAATCTTTATTTCCCTTGCAAGGTTGTTGTGAGGATAGGGGTGTTTGAGAGACCTCTACAATACTGATTTGGCTCATGCAGTGTGGCTGATAAACGGAAGTTGACAATGCACATGCTTCCTGCTGTCCCGGGACTTATAAATCTCGGGGACACAACCCGAAAGAGGCAATTAGCATAAGGTGCACTAAGTGCTATTCGGGGAGAGAGGCGGCATGCTGTGTGAACACGGAGAAGGAGTCCCTAACCCCAACTTAGGATGTGAGTGTGGGGGGCAGGGGAAGCTGGGCACAGAACAGGCAGGACCTAAGGTGACCAGGAGGGGACAGCAGGGTGAAGATTTGGAGCCAGGCTGTCAAGCAGTAAATACGACGGCTGTCATTATTAACCTTCTGCCGCTTAGTGCACATCTCCGCCTGCGTAGCTTTGAAGGCTCTCTCTCCCAACCTGCCCGGATCTCCATTCTCAGCCTCCCGCTCAGGTCGCTGCGTCTCCGTAAATGACAACTCCACTTTCGCATCGCTCAGGCAAGAAATCTCCGCATCCCTGTTGACTCGACTTCTTTCTCTGTTTCACTTCAGTCTCTCTGTCAGTCCCGTCACCCACATCTTCTTCCAGAAGTGTCCATTTCTTCCCACTTCTGCTGCTGCCACCCTCCACCAGGATGCCGTGTGTTCTCTCCAAACCCTTTCCCCACGGAACCCTGCCTGGTCCCTGGGCTCTGACCTCTCCAGAGGCTGACCGTCTCTGCCAGAGTCCATGCTGATGCCCGGCCTGTGGTCTCCCCCCGCCGACCACCTCCCCTGCGCGTTGCTGGCCTCCTGGCTGCTGCTCAGACATGTTGGTCAGGTGCTCGCCCATGGCCCTCATGGGGCCTGCCGTTGGCACATTTTCCCTTCCCGATGGATGAACAGGGCTCCCTCTCGCCTTTGATTCAGGCCTTCCTCCAACTGCCCACTGTCTAAAGGCCCTCCTGGGGGCACCTAGGTGGTTCAGTCAGTTGAGCTTCCGACTCTTGGTTTCAGCTCTCGTCATGATCTCACAGGTTCATGGGTTCAGGCCCCGTGTTGGTCTCTGTGCTGACAGAGAGCCTACTTGGGATTCTCTGTCTCCCTCCCTCTCTGCCCCTCCCCACTTATACCATTTCTGTCACTCTCAAAATACATAAATAAACTTAAAGAAAATATAAAGGCCCTCCTGACGCCCTCTGTAAAGCAGCCCCTCTTCTTTATGGATCATAGATGGTCACCTGACATTTTCCTGCCTTTGTTCGCTGTCTTTCTAATCCTAGCATAAACGCCCCAGGGATAGAGAATTTTCCAGTTTTCTTCCCTTGTACCATCAGTGCATCGGATAGTACCTGGCAGGTGGTAGAGACCTAATGAACGTGCTTGAGATGAACTTGTGAATGAATCACATCACACCGGTCACCCCAGTGGACTGTGGGTTTGCTGTGTTCTGGCCGGGTCAGCCGGACGGCTGGCCTCCCCGGTCAGTACTGCCAGGATCGTCCAGCCGTAGGAAGCGTGTAGGGCAGACGCGTGCCTGAGCCAAACCCAGGGCTCCCCCGGAGGGTCCTGACCTCTGAGGAGCAGGTGCTGGCCTGTTGACTGCAGGCCCCCAGAGGACCCATCAAGAGTGCTTTCCGTGTCCACTTCTGTCTCCGGGCCCTGAGGGTCTTCATCAGGATGAGACCCCTGACGTCCTCAAACTTCCTTTGTGCAGAATCCTTCTCCGACGTTTTTCTGGCCACGAAGACCCCTTCTGCACCAGAACAGGGGGATGCTTGCACTGGGATGTAGTTTTTGCCCCGCAAGGTGATGATTGCCAGGGGTTTCTCCCCCGTGGAACTTGAAGTTCAATGTATCTTGGCATTTTGCAAAGGGTGGCATCTATACCCCAGGGAGCAGACGAGATGCACTTAGATGGTACTTGGAAGAGATTAATTGCAATAGTTACTTTCTTTAATGTGCGTCAGCCCCACAGAGCGTGATTTATGGCTGGTGTTGCATAGGGCTGGGCGTCAGCTGCGCAGAGGAGTGCGCGGGTCCCAGATGGGTAACCCGGGGTTACATAACAAGAGGACTATGGATGCGTTCCCTGGTGATTTCAGCATAAAATAAAATTGAATAACACGGTCAGAAAGTTACTCTCTTATCCATTCTCTTTTAATGATTCTGATTAAAGGAGAAAAAGATCTCGTTTGGTGCTTGAACACTTGCCAACCCCCCCCCCTTTTTTTTTTAATCAAGGAGATAGCAAGTGCAGACTCAGACCATTCCACAGAAAACCGTCTCCAGCGGGGATCTGGTAATGATACTTGTTTTCACTGTGTTTATTTTAATTGCTGCTTTCTATTGATCGCAAGTGATGTTGGCTTCTCTTGGTGGTTATGATATAAAATTTCAATGACAATAAATTTATTCCACGAAATCTTTGGGGCGACTTAAAGAGAGCTAAGCATAAATAATGGATGAGTCGCGTGTGAGTCGCGTATGAGCCTGCAGAGACCTTAGAGGTAGGCGGGAAGAGTGGACACTGGGAAGTGGGGTACGGCACGTCTAGCCGCAGCCATAGTGGAGTGCCACCTGGGGCCACACTCCTGGTGGGGTTGTGCCACTCATCTGGGGACCCTCCGGCTCCTGGCCCCGTGTCCAGTGTGCCATCACTTTCCGGTGACTTTGAATTGGGTCCATCAGCCACTTCTCTGCCAACGACCAGACCCCACAGCCTGCCCCGTGTCCTTGGGAAACTGCAGTGACCCAATTACTCAAGTCTAAGTGGCCCTCCCGTCAGCATTCAGGGACTCATTAAAACATAGTCGGAGCGGCTGTAAACGGGGTGTACAGTGCTGCCGTTTCTCAGAACCATGATCGGAAGTCAAAACATGTTTCTGGTAATGTCACCGAGTGCAGATTCCTGTTTTCCTCCATCCCGCCCTCATGCTTTTGCACATTCCGAAACCTGTCTGGGTAACGTGTGACCCCGGGAGGAGAAGATTCGATGTGCTAGGACTCCGGGACCAGTTCCATTCTCTGAATACCACTGAGATGCTGCACAATGGCCGCACTCGAATGAGCCAAGTGCTTCCTTTGAACTAGGAATCGCACATGACGCTGGTAAGTGATGCTCGGGCAGCTCTGCAGGGCTAAGGTACCTACAGAATGGGTCGGACAATATCTCTGTGGAGCCGTCTAGTATCTTCCTGTGGGTCTGCCGATTGAACTGGTGATGACTGTAGCCCCTGGGGCTACTGACAATACCAAAAGGGTCAGGTTGGTTTAACAAAACGAGATATTTTTCTGATGGCATTAAAAAAAATTTTTTTTTAACATTTATTTAGTTTTGAAAGAGAGTTGGGGAGGGGCAGAGAGAGGGAGACAGAGGATCTAAAGCAGGCTCCATGCTGTGAGCGTAGAGCCTGATGCGGGGCTCGAACTCAGGAACTGTGAGATCATGACCTGAGCCGAAATCAAGAGTCAGACTTGCCGCCCAGGCGCCCCACGGACGGCATCTCAGTAGCGGCCATTTCCTGGCCCTTGCTGTGTGGCGGGTGTTTCACATAAGTTTTTGCATTCGGTGCTCAGGGCAATTTTATGTAGCCACGAGTAGGAATTCTTCCTTTCTTGCTGATGAAGAAACTGAGGCCCAAAGATGCCACATCCATTTCCACAGAAGCTCTGGACCCATGTTGGTCTGAGCCTAAGCGGTGTATTTCCAGTCTCTGGGCTTATGCCCTCTGAGGGAAGGTGTAAATGCTCTAGTTTCAAAAAAGAAATAATTTTAAGTTTCTGAATCTTAATGTCCCTGCTCTGCTACTTTCTAGCCGAGTTGTGTCTGTCTGCTGGAATCCGATGGAATATCCGAAGGAGATGACTAAACAGAGTCAATGGAATGGATTGCTTGCAAAGGCGTAGGTCGGATTAATCAAGGGAATGGTGGGGGCTGGTAAAGCGACCCAGGGACACGAGCAGCAGGAGGCCATTTATGCCTCTAAGCTTGAAGAAGCAGGGGGAAGAGTGGGTCCTGGACCCCAGGGAGGCCCGAGGCTGTAGGAGGGACCACTCCCTAAGAGCCCATGGCCTTGAGTGGAGGATACAGTCAGTGTCAAACTGCATCTCAGAGCAAGGGCAGAGGAGAGATAGGCTGACCTCTTTGCCTCGAACCCTCTGCCTTTCTCCTGGTGCAGCCCATTGGCCCAACCCCAGCAGAAGCCACAGGACAGAGGAGCCTGGTTGATGCCGCTCGTCCAAGTGACTTTCAGGGCAAACCAGGGTAGGGCACAGCACAGAAACCTTGACCTCTCTGAGTTACACCTGTATTAGGCCTCTAATGCTGCGTAACAAATCTGCACACCATTTGGAGTCTTAACCGATAAACAACTGTGTGGAATCTCCTTCTCCAAGCCACTTTGACCTCATTTCCATTCTTTGTATGTGCCACGCTCCATCTGCCTGTAGGACTTAGAAGGGGCATTAGGAGGGGCGCCTGGGTGGCTCAGTCAGTGAGCGTCTGACTTGGGCTTAGGTCCTGATCTCACCATTCGTGAGTCTGAGTCCTGCATCGGGCTCTCTGTTGTCAGCACGGAGCCCACTTTGGATCCTTTGTCCCCCTCTCTCTGCCCTTTCCCCACTGGTTCTTTCTCTCTCTCGCTCAAAATAAACAAACTGAAAAACAAATAAAAGGCATTAGGCAACACTGCCTTGGCTGGGTTCCCAGCGATCCTTCCCCCATTCCATTTTGTCACATTAAGTTTTCCTAATGCTTAAATTCTCATTTCCTTTGTTAGCCTTTCCCGACCTCGCTGACCAGGCTGTTCACTTTATCGTATCTTTTCCATCTGCCCTCCGTGAGGGTAGATTCTGCTCCTGTTCGCTCCCATTTTGCTTCCTAGATGCTGGCTTGGTGCCTGCAGGGCGGTGGGTGTTCCGTGCGTACCGGTGGAGTGAGTGTGACTAAATTACTCTGTGATGTTCTCACTCTGGATTAATTTACTGAGTGTCTAATAACAGCTGTGCTAAATTCTAGGAAGAGAAAGGTGCCCGGGATCCAGTCTCCTGTTGTAAAAAAATCTGTTGAACTTCCTAAATCGAGCCCTTCCCACCAATGTTTTGAACACATAAAAACTGTTTTTGCAAAAGCAAAGGGCTTTATTACAGGTTTAGGCTCGCCGGCGCCAAAACTCGGGCTCATAGGCTTTACCGGCGTGGGGGATCCATGCTGAGAGCCCGGAACAAAGGTGGGGCAGGGCTTTTATGAGTTTGGGAAGGGGGAGTTACAGGAAATGGTGACACAGGTACAGGGATCCAATTATTATTGACAGGTTTATCTAATTACAACATTTAGAGTGTTAATCAATCACAGAGTAGACCCAGGACCCTCACATGGGGTGTAACTAGCCTTAAGCAATAGACCTGCCCTTAGGAATGTTAAGGGTATTACAAGGCTGGTCCCTCTTGCCTTGGGCAATGTGTGCCCTTCTATTGTCTCCAAACCTGCATCCTTACATTCCCCGCTCTGTCTTGTAACTGACCCAATCCTGGGTCAGCTGAGTTACCATTGTACCCCTAAAGCCTGGCATAGCCCTCCTTGGTGTAAGGGGAATTTCTTACCCTGTAAAGGGCACAGGGAAGGAGAGTTTACCCAATTTTCACCAGTCTCCATGGTGAATTTGGTAAGGGTCTCTTTTAGGGTTACTAATATCTGGTGCTGCCTGGTTTACAAAAGTAAGGATGACAGCCTATTTCTTCAGGATCCTTGGGCGTATAAGTGCAATACGCCTTTATGATTCTTTCTACATTACTAACTTTAGCCAAATTGGTGGGCCATCTAGTGGCCACCTGAGGACCCCCCCTTAGAGTCTGGCGGTAGAGGCGTGGGCTCCCCTTACCTTCTGCCGTGTTGAAATCCCATGCCCAGATCAGAGGCAATTAATACCAACAGAACATCCTATCAGGAACTTTTGCTGTTTCCCCAGCTTTCTGGGGTGACATTTGCCAGTCCGATGGCAAAGAGGCAGGACAGTTTATTTTACTGGAC
>NC_043711.1:100198810-100213633 GCF_006229205.1 Suricata suricatta | reverse complement strand
ATCCCTGGAGTCAGAGTCTTTTTGAGGATCAGTTCAAGCTGATCGACTGGATCTGGATCGCCTCACCAGGTTGAGGGTTCTTCTGAGTCGGTTCACTTAACTCCAGAGAGATCCCTGACACTTTAATAGGGGCTGACCCCCATCTTTAAATATCATCCTCACAGACTAACAAGCCTGAGATCTAACAACACATATTCAAAGACACTCAGAACTAGAATAACATTTACAGTAGTGCATTGCTGAAACATATTTTTTCTCTCTAAAACACCTCCATTATCAGAGATAGCCAAATCAAGACTAATGCATTGGTGGAACGAGTCCAGTCTTAACAACCCTGGCCTAATTATTTACATAAGCTCAGCAAGAATAAAGATTGTTCATGAGGACTTTATAAGGCTTGCTTTGCTGGGTCCTTTTATAAGGAATCTCCAGGTTGAACTTTTAGTAGTTGCTCTAGTCCAGAAGCCGAGCCAAGCCAGCCCTTTCCATCAGGCCTGCAATACCTGTTAAATTGGGCAAACTCCTCTTCCCGAGGCTCCCAACATATGCTGAAGATCCTGTCCCCGCCAGGAAGTGACCTTCTTTACTCACCCCTGGAGGCTGCTGGGAACTCTGTGAGCAAGGTATCCAGCCAACATTTCCACGAGGCTTTATGGCTCCACGTTGCATAAAGTCAACCTGAGTTCCTTAAAGCTGTCAGGTCATCTCTGAGCCTATGCCTAACTCTCGAATAGGACATTCCAGTCAAAGCTTTGGTCAAACAAACAGTATTTCCAATTGTGTCCTACTATAAAATGAACAGATTCTTATTGAACTTATGCAAATAATTGTAATGGCCATGAAAGAAAGAATACTCAGTGAGTTTTTGAATTTTAGGTGGTTTAAGTAGAGAGAAAAGTTGAATGCTCTAGACAAACAAATACTTTGATATTTCTAAATATCACAGATATCTTAAGAGAAAGTTTCTTAATCTAGATAAGCAAACATTATTTCCAATAACAAGAGTCACAAAACTATAATTTCCCATGTTTCTAATTTTTGTTCAGCTTCAATGCAGCTTCTAGCTCTGGAAGTTTCCACCCATTTTAGTATTTATCTTAAAAGATGTTAAATACTGCATTTGTCCCAAAACTCCTCTTTACAGCTTTCCTTGAAGAAGAAACATGTTCTGTGACAAAATTTCAGAAATGGACATTGCTGAAGATCTGACAAGAGTTCATTATGATGCACTTTGACAAAGAAATTTAGTGACACTTAACATTTTGATTACTAAAGGTGTTAAGTAATGATCTTATACCAAAACATTAAAATGTTAGGGACTGCACATATATTTGAGCAGTTGCAGCCTTTACCCATACAATATTAAATATTACCAGTTGTTTTGCCACAATCAAAAAGCACAAGCATCTACAGACCTCATCCTATACTAATATACCAATCACTAGTTGTGGCTTTTAGTTTTGATCTTATTAGACAGCCAATGAATTTAATCTTAATTTATCAAAGCAAAACCTTAACACTTACCCATGAAAACTGAGACAGACCAAATTAACTATTACTTAACAGGAACTTATTTGAACTGTATCAAACAACAGACTTAGATTCATTCAAACAGCTGAGCACATGTGAGACACTTTGTTCCCTAGTTAATTTTGACCTGGAAATTTGATGCAAAAACCTGACTTCTGTGGTCTTTTGTTTCCTCTCACCTAAGGTGGAGGGAGGGGAACCTGGTGCCTCCGGCAATTTATGCAGATTGGCCTCTCCCCACCCAGTGGATGTGGGCTAAATCTCCTCTAGAGCATTCAGGGAGCTCAGGAAGGTGGGGCTATCCTTTAATGGCCTGAGTCAGTTATGCAGGCCAGCCCTTCCCCACCCAGGTGGTACAGAAGAAGGGGGGAAGGGAGAGCAAGGGGGGCAGAGAAGGAGAGTTTCCAGTTTTAAACTTTTAGCTGTTAACCTGGGAAATGAATGAGGGAGGAGCCCTCACTCTACAAGGCAGAGGAACACAGAGAGTCAGGGTCCCCTATGATTTTATCTCGGACCAACAAGGTCTCCTTCTCTGCACAGTCCCAACCCCATGTTCTCATCAGTCAGAGTCACAATCAAAATTACACTTAGACGCACAGCAAACAGATAATTACACTTCCCCTTTGTCCCGGTGAGGACTCACTTTGCCTCTCTCCCAAGGAGGACTTAGACAAACGCACAGAGACCTAATGGAGTCTCGCTGCTGCCACCAGTCAAACCCCCTGCAGGCGAACCGGCTCTCCAGCCTCCCGGTGGGATCCTAGATCCCACTCGGGCAACTACCATAGGTGAACTGGCTCCCCGGCCTCCCGGTGGGGTCCTAGACCCCACTCACCTAATTCAAAGTGGGTCTGATACGTCTCTTGGCACCCACAGCCCTGAGCTTTAACATGGCACATCCGCCTGGCTCCTTTGGGACCCCACAAACCAAACTGATCAGTCAGACAACCGATGGTCCCAAAGGACCCAGACGGTCCAAAGACCCAGACAGACAGACGCATACAGAAGGACAAGAAATGAGTGCACTCACCAGCCGGCGATTAGGCCCGACGTGTCGGGGTCCCAGGAGCTCTGAGGGGGAGGATTCCTGGCCAATGCACCATATGTAATACCCAAGATTTCTTTATCGTCCCCCAAAACCAGAAACCGCCAGGGAGACCGAGTCACGCATGCAAAAGCAAGGGGCTTTATTACGGGTTTAGGCTCACCGGCACCTAAACTCGGGCTCACAGACTTTACCAGCATGGTGGATCCATGCTGAGAGCCCATAAAAACTTTTTAACAGCACAGCTATTAACATCGGAAGCTGTTAGTGAGGGTGTCCTGTGAGGGACAAGTGTGGGAATTTCTGAATTAGAGTTTCCCCGTGGGCTTGGATGACGTTTGTCCATCCATCCATCCATCCAACAGCATTACCTCCAACAAAAACCCATGATGCCTCTGATTTGCCAGCAGCAGGGACTCAGGGCAACAGCACCTGAGTTTTGAGGGAAGCTCTGTGTGTAACACACAAGGATTACATCTCTTCCCCGGCAGGGCCGTCGGCAGATCCTACCTGAATCTTCACCGCGAGAACCTGGTGGGGTTTCTGGAGGTAAAGCCCATGAGGTTGTGGGGTCCCCCTAGATTTCAGCCACATGCTAGTCCGTTCTCAGCCCCTGGAGGTTCATCAGAATTACAACCTACTTATTCCTGCCTGTCATGGTTCTAGTGGCTTCTGTTCAAGGTGAGCAGGTCTTGGCGCCCGGGTGCAGAATTGTCCCCCCTTCAGATTTCAGGTCCTGGTCACATTGCTCTGAATCATCCCCCCTTCAGATTTCAGGTCTTGGTCATGGCCCTCTGAATTGTCCCCCCTTCAGATTTTAGGATGACAGTCTGCCCTGTGGCTTTGGTTCTCCCTGGCTCCCAGACCAGACTTTGATTTTCAGTTTGTTGAGCCTTTTTTTGTTATAAGGATGCGAGGGACAGTGTCCAAACTCTTTACTTGGAGGGGGTGCGGAGAGCCAAAACTGGAAGTCAACAAACACACTGGAGATAACACATAAAGTAAAGACACAGTGTGATTTTGCTTCTCTCTGCCACTGAATAGACCTCATCGTCCCTGGGAATTCCTAGATGTCCTAGAAATGTGGGGGGTGTTGACTAGATGGTAGGAAGCTTGTCTTCTTAAGTACAATCTCCTACTCTGAGCCCGGGCTCAGCCAGGTGATGTGAGGCTGTAGATTTCTTTCCAGTGTTTCGGGGGTAGGGGACTTTGTGACCCCTCGTAACAGGGGTCCAGAAGAACTAGTAGTGGGAAATACAATTGAGAGGAAGCTGATTTGCATCCAAATCAGTCCTTTGTGAGTTTGCTTACTCTTCTGCTGCAGAGGGAGTGTGAATTGCTACTCACTCAACTAAGAGCAAGCTCACTGGTAAATGGGTTCCCTTGGACACATAGAGCAGAATCCTACTACGGGTGTCACGGAATGAAGAGAACTCTGTGTGCTCGCATCTGCGGTGGCAAATGATTGTCCAGTCAGCTACACACCGGCCTCCTCCTCCGTGTTCCTGGAAATCATTCTCGAAGTTCTCAGAACTGCACATCATGGAGTCAGGAACTTTCAGACATTCCCTGGTCCCACCCCCGCCAGCCCCCAGATGGGCCTGCCCCTTATGGACCTACCCATTGTCACAACAATCTGGGCACAATGTCACCTCAGGCTGGGACATCTCCTTTCAAAGAGCACCCTGGTCTTGCCTTGAGGCTTCTCTTCAGTGATAAGCTGTTTGTCAGATGCATGAAAATCCCAAGGGGACCTGAGCTGGGGTGCACCCCCCCCCCCCCCCGCCAGCTAAATAAAATGGCTTCACAGAACCGTGTTGACCTGGGGCTGTGTGTGACTGGAAGGTCTTTCAGTTACTCCAATAGTGGCTGTGGAGGGATGTGAAGTCCTCTGCGTTTCAGAGTTGGCTTTAGTATTTCTACAGAGAATGGCTTGCCAGAGAGTCTTTGACTATTTAAAGGCTGTTAGGTGAGCAAGATATTTGGGTAATTGGGCGCTTGATGTTGGTTTGGTGCTGCCTTTATGCATATTGATGATCACATGGGTATAAAGACCTTGTCTTTATTTATTTTTTATTTTTTAATGTTTTTAATTTATTTTTGAGAGACAGAGACAGCATGAGCAGGGGAGGGTCAGAGAGAGGGAGAGACGGAATCCGAAGCAGGCTCTAGGCTCTGTGCTATCAGCACAGAGCCCGACACGGGGCTCGAACCCACAAATCGTGAGATCATGACCTGAGCTGAAGCTGGAAGCCGACATTTAGCCGACTGAGGTGCCCCTAACTTGTCTTACCTTAATTGGAGTCTGTAAATGGGAGGGGCTGGTGGGCACCCCTGGCTGGCAGCAGACTGGTCTTCAAAGAGCAAGGCTGGATAAAGAAAGACGTTTCTTTGGCATTTTTATCCCTCTTCTGTGTTCCAGTTAAAATTCTTCAGGTTGTAACATGGATGGACCTGGAGGGTGTTCTGCTAAGTGAAATAAGTCAGTCAGAGAAAGACAAATACCTTATGATTTCACTCATGTGTGGAAGTTAGGACACAAAACAAAGAAAAAAGAGACAAACCAAAAAACCAGACACTTAAATGCAGAGGACAGACTGGGGGTTGCCAGAAAGGAGGTGGGGTGGAGGGATGGAAATAGACCAAGGGGGTCGGGAGTACATTTATCGTGATGAGCACTGAGAAGTGGGTAGAGTTGCTGAATCCTGTATTGGACACTGGAAATAGATATACCACTATGTTAATTCTACTTAAATAAAAATAAAAACGTGAAAGTGCCACCATCCCGTGGGTCCAGTGAAGGCCAGTGGGAGGGCCCCCCCCCCACCCAGAGCTGCCCAGCGTGAGTCTTGACAGACAATAGGTAACTATTGATTTGTGTCACACACACACACACACACACACACACACACACACACGGAGGGAGAGATAATTTTACTTTATTTTAAAGTTCACTTACTTATTTTGAGAGAGAGAGAGAGGGAAGGGGCAGAGAGAGAATCCCAAGCAGACTCTATGCTGTCAGCACAGAGCCCGATGCGGGGCTCGAACCCATGAAACGCAAGATCGTGACCTGAGCCGAAACCAAGAGTTGGCTGCTTAACCAACTGAGCCACCCAGGCACCCTCACTTTATTCCTGTTTCAAATGAGTCTCGAATTTTCATAGGAGTCTGCTACATCTGTATTTAAATGCAGTGATGTCTTAAGGAAGTTAAATGCCGAACACAGTCGGGCCTCGCGGGAAGCAGAGCTGGGAGGTGGAGGTGGAAGAGCATCGGGAGGTCTGGCAGGCTCTCCATGCCTCTTCTCTCTCCCTCGTTTCTCTGCCTCTTTCAGTCGTCCTGTCTGGCTTTCTTGGTCCCTCCACAAACCTGGCACAAGGAGGCTGTTCTGAAGTTGGCAAGTTTAGACCAGCTCACCTTGAAGCTCCCACAGAAGTTCCGGACTCCTGACAGGGAGAACCTGACAGGAAAAGAGTGAACATCCTGGGGGCCCGGAGAGAGGCCCCTTGGGTGGGGGGCTCCTTAGAAGTTAGTACTTTATTTGTGGTATTATTCCCACTGTATAGATGGGGAAGCTCAGACCCAGTGTACCTCGCCAAGGTCATGTAGCCGCACCTCGACTTTCCTCTTAAATGAAGATCATCATGGGGCGCCTGGGTGGCGCAGTCGTTTGAGTGCCTAACTTTGGCTCATGTCATGATCTCACAGTTCATGAGTTTGAGCCCCGAGTCGGGCTCTGTGCTGATAGCTTAGAGCCTGGAGCCTGCTTTTGATTCTGTGTCTCCCTCTCTCTCTGCCTCCCCCCCGCACTTGCTCTCTGTCTCTGTCTCTCAAACTAAAATAAAGACATAAAAAAAAAAGACACTATGACTAGTGAGGACCAGCAAATTAAAAAAAAATAAAAAAAAGAATGAAGATCATCATGAGGAGATGCTTTTACTTCAGATGAAAATCATTGCCATTTATGCTGCAACTATTTTTAAGGCAGGGATTTGTCTTTTAAGTGGGATGCATTGTTTAGCAAAAAATTTTTATTTTTTACTTCTTAATTTTGTCAAAAGGAGACGTGCTTTCTCAAAATAAAGAGAGCGTCAATGAGAGTAACATTTTAGTAGCAAATAGAACGATTCCCAAAATAATCCAGGACAGTTATGTAACTACACAAAGTTCTCTGGTATTTTCACTTTATTAAAGAAAAAAATTCAGTGTAAGAAATGAATGAGAAGGGGCTAAAAATTCTTCACAAAAAGCAGAGTCATGCCATTAGCTGAAAGGTCGCGGTTTCCCAAGATGTGTTATAGGGAATAAAGTCCCTACAAGTAGACGTGAACTTGAGTGAAACATGGAGTAGGGGGCTCTAGGCAGAAGGGGAGGGTGAGGCCAGGGGATCCAGGAGCTATTCTGGGGTTCACGTGCCACCCTTGTGGGGACCACCGTGGGGGAGTCTGAGGAGCAATTGGAACGGACATCTGGGCTCTCCTGCTGGTGACCATGCAGAGTCAGCATTTTGCAGCACGTATGTGTGCGTGAGCGTGTGTACAGGTCTAATCAAACTCTGGAAATCTGGGGGAAAGGAGAGAAAAGATCTCTCCTCCTTTTGTCTCATTGCTCTGAACGTCTGATCTGACTTTTCTCATCATGTTCCAGTTTCCTTGCTCTTGAGTCGATCCACTAGCTTCTTCTGTGGAAGTACGGCGTTAGATTTTCCAGACTCGAGGCTATGTCCCTCTTCAAGGCAAGATCGTATTTTGATTTTTTTTTTAAAGTGGAAGGGAATTACTGATGAGATTTTTGTTTCAGTGGATTCATGTATCTCGTCATTCTTGCTAAACGAACGCCCAAGCACTGTTCAGACGCTGCCCTTGCTGCCTTTGGCCGTCCATCTGGGAGGGTCTTGGTGGTCCTGGCGTCCCTGTGCTGGGGTTCTACAGAGGAGAACTTGCCGGGGCTCTTCAAGCCTGTTGGTGGTTTCTACCAGGTTACCCTTCTAGCAAGTAAGAAGGGGGGACCTATCACTTCCCTGGCGCGGGCGAGACCACAGAAAAAGTCCATGGAAACAATGGCTTGTCTGCTGGTGACTCATGAGCTCCCAACAAGACAGCGTGCCAGATCTTGGCATGTGACGGGTCTGTGTCACAGGACATCTTTGGTCAAAGCCTCTGCTGCTTGCTTGGGTACCTTCCTGGTCTTGATGCCTCCATCTGGGCTCTGCCCCTAACTGCACCCCAGTGCAGTCAGCTTCTTGACGGGGCAGGGAGGCTCACACACTAACCTTGAATGTACACGTACCCACAGCCTCCGTTGATGTGGCTGGGAGCGTCTACTCTGACAGCATGTCCGTGTCCACCCAGTCCTGCCGGGGTCCCGTCCCAGGGTGCGTGAGATGGAGTTCTGGTTATCATGAAATTAGATCAGGCCGCCTGGGTGGGAGCACACCAGTTCCCGGAGACATTCGACAAAAGGCCCCATTCTTCCTGGAGGACCCTTTTGGGAATGTTGGCAAAAAAGGCCAGCTCCTAGACATCCTGCAAACTTTGAAGATTTTCCCTTCTGTTAACAAAAAAGTGAATGTCTCCAGCTCAGATGAAAATCTTGTTTTCAAAGTTTAAACCATTTGGTTCTTTCTCTCCTTTCCCTTCCGCAAGGCTCTGAGCCCAGCTCTGAGACACAGCAGAAAAGAAATTTGATGTTGGTTACCATTTATATTTTTAAGTAGTTGGGAACTACTCAGCTAAACTTTCTTAAGTATTGATGAAAATAATGATAGAAAAGGTACCCACATCAGAAGAAACTGTACTTCGCTTCCGCATTAAAAATGGTTTTTCCTCTTGAGTACATTTTTATTACCTAAATTATTTTTCTGTGCTCCTTTTTCATAAATACAGCTGCCCTAATGAGACTAATGAGCACACACCAACAGCACGTTTTGCTCAGTTTCCTGCCTCCATTTGTCGTACAATGCAGATCTTGCTTAAAATAATATTTTTTTTGCCTTTTGGCTATTAGTGTTTTGAAGTCAGTTAAAATATGCAACTTATAAATACAGAAGAAAGAGCAATCTATTAACTTGACAAGGACTACTGACATTTTGCACATGAACGCTGTGGGTATCAGTTCTGACACTACTGTTAGTGGACAGAAAGCCTGGAAAAATGTTGGAAACTGTTAGCATTTTGTATGTATTAGTTATATGATGTCATAAAGCTTATTTTTATCTGCATCCAAAAAATCCAGTGAGACTTTCATTTTACATAAATGGGTAGGTTTCTCCTTGGTCACTATGACTAAGCAGTGAGAGAAAGTGAACTCAGCAACTGACAATGTGTAGGTAGAATGGCCTCACTTCACAACTTGCTTAAGAAGAATGATGTTTGATCGTCTGTTCTGTTTTCTGTGGGAAGGGAAAACCCTTTTCTATCAGGGCCAAGGGTTTTGGTCCCATTTTTGTATTTTTCCATATGTGTCCCCCAAACAAGTACCTTTTGATTTTGGAGTTACCCCATGTGGGTAGTTATTCAGATCAACCCCATGTCTCGATTGGTGTACAACGCCTTTGCAAATGCTCTTCTGTACTCTTTGATGGTTTTAATATCCCCTTCAGTTGTGAAGGAAGGTGGTTTTCTGAGTCAGGGGGGAACGCACATGTAGGGAAATACAGACCCAAACCTCTTTAGGTCAGCAGGGGTGGGCTGGTCGTTACGCACAGCACCCACATCTCCGTGGCTTACCTCAACAGAGGTGGTTCTTTTTCTGTCCCTCTGGCCTCGCATCTCTTTGGGGTGGTGGGGCCCCACACTGATGCCTTTGCCGCCATCCTGCAGCTACACCACGTGGAACATGTGGCTTTCCCTGGAGCCCCAGAGGGGAAGAGGGATCCTGGGGAACGGAGCCTGAGCTTGTCACTGCCTCAGCCAGAAATGACACACGTCACTTCTGCTCAACATTTTGCCAGCTGTCACTTGTTATATGGCCATTTGCCAGTGAGGTGGGAGCTGTGGAGGAGGAAATAGGGGGAAAATCAAAACATAGGGGAGAAACCTGCCTTTGGATCCAAATCTTATGATTATAAGTTGTGGCATCCAGAGAGTTTATGCCTGATGCATCATGCTCGTTCTTCGGTCTTTGTGGGGCAGGGGGAATTGTTTTCAGGGGTTCTAATAACTAGACATAGACCCCGGAGTTTGGAATTCCAGTCTCCAGCCTTTCTTTAGTTCTGGAAAATTACATTGAGGAAAGGGTCCTGGCCTTGCTGGTTGTCTTAGTGATGCATGCTCTGTCAGTTACACTGAGCAGGAGAGTCCCTGCTTAGTGCAGAGGAAGCTTCCAGGGGTAGGACTGGCTCCCTGGCTGAAGCTATTTTAGCAGAAACTGGACGTTTCCTGCGTCTTGGCTTTCCTCAGTGTGTTGGCTTCTTTTGGATGCTCCCCAGGGTATCAAGACAGCCCCGCATGACTGCAGCTTCATATCTGGTCACATTCAAGTCCAGGACAAAAGAACAAAATGCTTTCTCATAGTTTTTGAAAAACTCCTGAGATTCATTCTCTCTGGAGGGACTTAGGCTCTGTGCCTGCTCTGTGCCCACTCTGAACCACTGGCCAGGGGAGTGTGATGCCCTGATTGGCTAGGGGGAGGTCCCCTGCCCCACCTTTGGGTCCACTGAGCATGAGGACAAGGGCCTGGGGCCTACTGTTGTCAGAAGAAGAGGAAGATGCCAGTTAGAGAGGGGCAGAAGCAATGCCTCTATAGACGGATTTCCCAGACCTCCCTTACCTGAAGAAGGGCCCAGGCTCACGTGCTCTAGGAGCAAAATCCTATAGACACTGAGACCTGCCCGCACCCTGTCTGCCCTTTCAGTCTGTGCAGGCATTTGGCATCTACGTCGTGTAGGTACTGATGTCTCTTATCAGGTGGGTGCTGCTCCGAGCTCTAATAGTCCGGGAGACCCGGGCTCTGCCTTCATGAGGTTTATAATCTAGTTGTAAATAGGTAGGAGATGACTTTCCCATTTGTTGAAAGAGAAGAGGGGGTGATTTGGTTGTCATGGGAACTCTCAAACACACACTGATGATTTAAGTGGTTTTTTTCAAGGCTAGAGATTAAAGAACGGGGGAATTGTTCCCTCTGCTACCTCCCGTCTTCCCACCAGAATGATCTGTGTGCTGCCGGATCAAAGAACTCTGAAACCCTTCAACCCTCTCCTCCCATGCCGTCTGTCCCGCCGAAACGGGCTCTTGTTACATTTGGTTTGTGATGATTAAAAGCCAGATAAACCACCTGAAAGATGATCCGGGGGTATTTAGCTGGGTTTAGTCTGAGTCCAGATAAATACATGGTGCATTTAGGTGAGTACAGTGCATGCGGTTAGCTGAGCATACCCTATGTCAGTGTCTTTCAAGTGAAAAATGCCGATATGCATAATGTATTGTCTTCAGTTCATTATACATAGAGCTTAATTATCTAGGAAATAATGTGAAAATTCTCTGATTCACTCTCTTATCTGCTGTTGTAAAGGTTTCTTTCTGGACTCAATCATATCTTCCTATTCTTTGAAGGCATACCGGAAGCTTGAACTTCGCAGCGTGCATGCCTTGTAGGCAAGTCCGTTGTCTATTACCGTGATCATGCCTAGTGTGGACTGGGGGAGGGGAGCCTTATTGGTACAAACCTTTCAGAGATCAATTTACCAAATTGTCACAAAATCCTTCAAGTGTGTATGCTTTTCAACCTAGGAATTCTCCTTCTATGAATGTGTGTTAAGGAACGGAGTGATTTAATTATGTCCATAGAATCCCGTGCAAAACTAGAAGTGACCAGAACATTTACTACCAAGGACAATGATCACAATGGCGAGTGTTCATTATGAGTTGGCATGGGGTTAAAGTCATTATGTAGGTTAGCCCATTTCATCCTTCCAATCACCAGGGGAAGGAACTGAAACTCAGAGACTCAAGTAACTTGCCGAGCATTCAAACCCAAGTCGGTCTCACTTAAAAACTTCTGCACAAAACCGGATGGTGGCCTTTTTTTTTTTTTTCCTGTAAAGGACGAGATAGAAAGTATTCTGAGTTTTCTGTGTTCTGTTGCGTAGGTAACAACTACTCAATTCTGCCATCACAGGGCAAAAGCAGCCTTAGGGGATACATACATACACAAGCATGGCTGTGTCCCAATAAAACTTTATTTATAAACAGAGAGAGTGGACCAAATGTGTCTCATGGACCATTGTTTGCCAGCCCCTGTTGGAAAGCATGACTCACTACTTGGGAAGTGGTCTGTTCATAGCCAAGCCCACCTTCCTGCTCCTATATAACCCCTAGCTTATCTCTAAGCTGCTCTGCTCCTATCTGGAAATATTTGGAGAAGATATCTGAAAGTGAAGACGGGAGATTCTCAGAACCTTCAAGAAATGAAAATTCTCTGTAACTTTACATGAGGCAATGCCACAATAGCAAGTGAACTCCGGGTCCCAGCAGCTTAACCCAACAAAGTCTCTCCTCCCTTAAGCACATTCCCCTACAGATCTCGCAAGTGCACTGCAAAACTTCTCCGCGTAGTGACTCAGGGCTCCTGCCTTCCTCCACTGTCTCCACACGTGACTGTGATAGTAGAGGGAATGTGGAGGTGACTGGTTCTTAAATGTCTCAGGGAAGTGAATTGCTGCTCACATTTCTTGGGCTAGGATGAGTCACACAGTCACCTGGCACTCGAACGTTCTGTCTCCTGCAGAAGAGCATCCAAATTCATTCCCAAGTCATAGTAAAGTTCTACAGGACACGGTCCTGAGCCGACTTTCTGACCTCCTCTCCTGCCACTCTCTTCTTAGTCAGTGCTCGACCAGCCTCCTGGCTTCTCTTTGGACGAAACCAGAGTATTCCCACCCCAGAGCTCAGCATGGTGTGCTCTCTCTCCACACATCTGCATGTCTTTCTCACTTCCTTTTTTTTTTTTTTAATGTTTTTTATTTATTTTTGAGAGACAGAGAGAGACCACCTGAGCAGGGGAGGGGCAGAGAGAGAGAAGGAGACACAGAGTCAGAAACAGGCTCCAGGCTCTGAGCTGTCAGCACAGAGCCCGATGCGGGGCTCGAACCCACAAACTGCGAGATCATGACCTGAGCTGAAGCTGGACACTTAACCTACTGAGCTACCTGGGGGCCCCTGACATTCTCACTTCTTCTAGGTGTTGGCTGAAATGTCAGCTCACCAGAGACACCTTCTCTGACCACTCTGTAACACTGGCAACCCTGTCAAATTTGCACTTTGCATCGTTCTTACCACACTGCACTTTGGGACCATTTCCTTGAGACTAGGGACTCAAAACATACCTGGAAGTCAGAGGCTAAATAGGGATTTCTTTTTCCTCCAATTCATTTATTAGATTCCTAATCTTCCATGAAGCAAGTGGAGGACTTCAGCAGAATGCATGTGGGAGGGGGAGGTGGGTAAAGTAATAATAGAATATCTTATTAGTGTATTTCAAAAAAATTATCTCCTTTATATCATGAAAAAAGAAAAACTCTCACTGCCACTGGTGAAAAATGGTATCACACTGTACTTTACATCTCTTGGATTACTAGTGTGGCTGACTACTTTTTTTCATTTCCTTTACTGATTATTGTGAAATGCTGTTCACGTCTTTTGTCCATTTTTTCCCCCAGTGGGGTATGTGCCTTTTTCTTACTCATTTGTGAGTGGCTTACATTAGTAAGGGATTAATGTTTCAGTGTATATTCGTTCGTGGGTATGGCTTGCCTTTCAATCTTATTCAGTGTTTTTCGACATGTGAATGTTTGCAATTTGTACCTGGTCAGATCTACCAGATTTCCCGTATGTGATTGTAATGCCTAAGCTTTTAATATCACCCCAAAACCAGAAACCGCCAGGGAGACCGAGGCACACATGTAAAAGCAAAAAGGCAGTTTTATTACGGCTTAGGCTTGCCGGGCCTAAGTTCGATCTCACAGCCTTCACCAACGTAGTGGATCCGTGCTGAGAGCCCCGAGCAAGGGCTGAGCAGGGTTTTTATGGGGCTTAGGAAGGGGGAGTTACAAGAAGTTGTGACATAGGTACAGTGACCCAATCATAATGGTACAACAGCATTGGCAGCAGCTCTAACCATACACACTGTTCAGAGCGTTCGTTACTTTTGGCGGGACCCAATTACAACACTTAGGGTATCTTTGAAATTAACCAATTACAGAGCGAGTTCAGGGTCTTGTTTGGTGACTATGGGGTTAACTTTAACACTAGGTAACAGGGTCTTATCTAAAGTTCCCATCTGCAGGTCTCACCCTTAGGAATGTGGGGAGAGGTAGCTGGCCTTTCCTGATTGGATACCGCAAAGTGGTCCCATCTCTAGGCCATGTGTAACTGCCTAATGGTTCCGGAGCGACTGACCTTAGGCCTTCTAGTTTAGAGGGGAAGCAAAGCCTGTCATGGCGTCTGTTTGGTTCCGCCTTACATGGTCATACCTGGTATTGCGCTTCGACAGCCCTTCTCCAGGACAGGTGACACTAAATGCTGACTATCATGGAGCTCTTGGGAAGGTGCTAGGGTTCGCTTTCCAGTCACTACCACCCCTCGCCCACTAGCTGCGTGACCTTGGATGAGTTACCTACACCCTCCTGAACCTCCACTTCCTTAAGAGCGAAGTGGGATGCAGATCGTACTTATTTCAAAGAGCTTCTGTGAAGAATGGGAAAATGCACGTAAAGCCTTGGTGTCTAGCTCGTGGCAAATGCTGAATTCAAGGATAGCTAACATCCGGTTTCTATTTGATCTTCATTCCCTGAAAGTTCTGAAATGTAGGATATGGGGGGAGGTTGGTTTCCTCCTAAAAATAACAGGAGTTACTGCAGTGAGTGGAGGAGCCGAATCATTGCTTATGCCACAAAGGTGCGGTGACAGGCCGGGACCGGTGGGGGGCTGAGTCTGGGGTCACTGACGTACACTCATCTGTGGAAAAATCATCCTCCAGTTTGCCTTGCGTGGTGGGAATGTGAGGATGCCGGTGTGTGGGACCAGGGGTGGAGGAGAGGACAAAGGTGCCCAGAGGAGGTTCTTCATGGGACGGGGGCTCGGGACACATCCCGCTGCCTGGCTTGCTTTCCTCAAAGCCCCAGGCTGAAGGCTCTCAGGAGCTGGAAGCTGTCACCTGTCCATTCCCCTAGAGCAGAGCCTTGTGGCAGCTTTTCTGGGCTCCAGAGCAACTTCTGTGCCATGCCTGCAGGTGCAGAGGGTGAGAAA
>NC_043711.1:100129502-100198710 GCF_006229205.1 Suricata suricatta | reverse complement strand
TCCTACAAATGGCCAGATTTCATTCTTTCTCATTGCCATGTAGTACTCCATGGTGTATACATACCATATCTTCTTGATCCATTCATCAGAAAGTGCCGCTATGAACATTGGGGTACATGTGCTCCTATGCATCAGCACTTCTGTATCCCTTGGGTAGATCCCCAGCAGTGCTCTTGCTGGGTCATAGGGGAGTTCTATGGATAGTTTTTTGAGGAGCCTCCACACTGTTTTCCAGAGCGGCTGCACCAGTTTACATTCCCACCAACAGTGTAGGAGGGTGCCCGTCTCTCCACACCCTCGCCAGCCTCTATAGTCTCTTGATTTGTTCATTTTAGCCACTCTGACTGGCGTGAGGTGGTATCCCAGTGTGGTTTTGATTTGTGTTTCCCTGATGCTGAGTGACACTGAACATCGTTTCATGTGCCTTTAGGCCATCTGGATGTTCTCTTTGGAGAACTGTCTGTTCAGGTCTTCTGTCCATTTCTTCACTGGATTATTTGGTTTTTTGGGTGTGGAGTTTGGTGAGTTCCTTGTAGATTTTGGATACTAGCCCTTTATCTGATATGCCATTTGCCACTATCTTTTCCCATTGTGTCAGTTGCCTATTAGTTTTCTTGATTGTTTCCTTTGCAGTGCAGAAGATTTTTATCTTGATGAGTTCCTAATAGTTCATTTTTGTTCTTGATTCCCTTGCCTTTGGGGATGTGGGGAGGAGGAAATTGCTGCTATTGAGGTCAAGGAGGCTGTTTCTTGCTTTCTCCTCGAGGGTTTTTATGGTTTCCTGTCTCACACTGAGGTCCTTCATCCATTGAGTTTATTTTTGTGATTGGTGTAAGAGAGTGGTCTAATTTCATTCTTCTGCATGTTGCTGTCCAGTTCTCACAACACCACCTGTTGAAGAGGCTGTCTTTTTTCCATTGGATACTCTTTGCTATTTTGTCAAAGATTAATTGGCCATACACTGTGGGTCCAGTTCTGGGCTCTCTATTCTATTCCATTGGTCCATGTGTCTATTTTTGTGCCATCTTCATACTTTTTGAACTAGACTTCCCAACATTGTCATTTTGCGCTGGGCCTCGCATGTTAGGTAGTAGTTGCTGGCAAGGCAAAACCTTGTCTACCTGGACTTCCATTTTCCTTCTCTCTCCTTCTCCCCTTCACTGCTTACTAGTTGTGTTACTTTGGACAAGTCACTTATGTTCTTAAAATTTTTTTTTTTAACATTTTAAAAATTACTTCTGAGACATAGACAGGGAAGAGCAATCAGGAGAGGGGCAGAGAGAAAGGGAGACATAGAACCTGAAGTAGGCTCCAGGCTCTGAGCAGTCAGCACAGAGTCTGACACAGGGATCGAACTCAGGAACTGTGTGATCATGACCTGAGCCAGAGTCAGACACTTAACCAACTGAGGCACCCAGGCGCCCCAAGTCACTTAAATCCTGAGAGACCCTGTTTCCTTTTATGTAACACAGATGACAGTACCTATGAGCAGGATTATTAGAAGGGTTAAGTGGCTCCCTAGTGCCTTAGCACAGGGCTTGGCACACTGCAGACATGTGAAACATAGCAGTTGTTATTATTATTTATTGTATGCAATGGGCCCTTGGAAAATTTGGCAGCGCATTAGTTCAGGCCATGATGAAATTATACCTTATGGGGAGTTAGAGTCTGGTATCAAAGCAGAAGGTAAAATTAGCACAGAGTAAAAATCACCCTGACAACAATGGTAATCTTGGGATTTGCTGGAGATGACAAATGTCCCCCAGTCCGTCCGTTGTGGCCCGTTTCTCCTCTTGTGTTTGCACAGATCACCATTTCTTTGTGTACCAGATGAATCAGTTGACTTGTGTTCAGCTGTGTTTTAGGAAAAAAAATGGGGGCGGGGGTTGGGACGGAAGGAGTTGGGGGAAGCATCTTGTCGGTGGCCCTGCCCCCTTGAAGCAGTCAGATTACTGTCCCTGTGATCCTCTGGCTCCTGGTGTCGCTGGTGTTTTTGTTTTTTGGCTTTTTTTTTTTTTTTTGGTTTAGCTTAATTTTTAGAATGTTGACATGTTTTCATGTCTTCTATCATGGCAAAAATAACACGTACCTGTTGTCATTTCAGGGAAATCCATTCCTAGAAGTTGCCACTTCCAATAGTTTGGCACGTGTCCTTGAATAACTTTTCAGGACACAGAAAACGTACACATACCGATTCGGTTCCTCTTTAGAGCAGAGAACTATCCCACCACTTCTTTTTTCTTATCAATATGGCACAGCCACCTGCCCATGTACGCATCTGTCATTGTAGCTCATTCCTTTAAGTGCTACATAAAATTCTGTGCATTCTCCAACTTACTCATCCTCCTATTGATGTACATTTACTGCTGCCTCTTATAAAAAAGAAAAATAGGGTTTTAATAGCTGACCCTTAATATATACCTTTATATTGATTTTTTTCTTATCTTTCTCATCCTTCCATATAAATGAAAAATTTCACTTTCTAATGATTACCCAAGGCCCCGTAATAGGTCTGATAGTTGTTTTAGCAGTTGACACTCTCCAAATGCCCCTCCTTTTTTCTTTTTGCCAGTCAATCCAGGAAAATGTAGAGTTTATTCCTTGAGTGGAGTGGGTATTATGTGAAACATTCCATTGCTTAATTATCTCTGAATCACTGGTCATGGTCCTAATAAAAATGTACACACATTGCTGTGAATTCTTAATCACATGAGCTGCGAGGGGAGTAAACTGTTGAGAGAGAAAAACAAGGGGCTATTAAATGTCGGGTCTTGTTTAGAATTCAAAACGCTTTCCCTAGACTGGAGATGAAGCTCGTTGCCTGACCAACTGTGGGCTGAGGGTTCTAGAGCCCTTGTTGGTGGTCGCCGGAGAATCCCAGGCCCATGTCTGAACATGCAGGGTTAGGGGTAGGAAGCTGGCAGGTAGGAGGGGTACTTTTAATTTCACAGAAGTATTTTGTTTCTTACAAGATGTCAGGCCCTGGCCTTCTTTCAAATAACCTGGTTGTATGAAGTTCAACACAGTTACTGGAACCTACAATAGGAGCAGGTGCCTTCTTGGTACCAAGATAAAGAAGTGAGCAAAGCAGAAAAAGAATGTCCCTTCATGGAGCTCATGCCTTAGTGGCAGGAGACAGAACAGTCCACAAAGTGACAAATAAAGGTGCACTGTCATTGGCAGGTGCTGTGCCAACAAGTAAAATCAGAGGTGAGTGGTGGAGAGGTGTAGGATGGTGAGTAGTCAGGGAAAGGTCCTTTCTAGAGTAGGGATGTAAAAAATCAGGTGAGAGAGTGCACCAGGTAAGTATCTTCAGGAAGAACATCAGGGCCAAGGGCAAGCGGTTTGCTTTCCCGGTCAAGGTTCTGTTACCATACCCCTGGGGAGTCTCCTCTTTGTGGGGATGCAGAATTTTTGTGAGATTTGCCAGTCAGTGATTACCATAGATGGTGCTACAGACTGAATATCTGCTGACCCCAACTCATAGAGTCATCGCTTAATCCCCAGTGTGAAGGTATTTGGAGGTGAAGCTTCAGGAAGTGATCACTGGGGTCCATCCTCATGAATGGAATTAGAGGCCTCATATAAACGAGACCCCGGACAGCTCCTTCCCCACTTCTGCTGTGTAAGGATTCTGAGAGGGCAGCTTTTTGTGGCCCAAGAAGTCTCCACCAGGCACCAGATCTGATGCTTGATCTTGGACTAGTCTTCAGAACTGTGAGAAGTAAATTTCTGTTGTTTGTAAGTAATCCGGTTGGTGGTGTTCTGTTAGAACAGCCCGGACAGATTAGGGCAGGTGGACTCCGCAGAGCTGTGTTGTCTGATGCCGGTGCTCAGGAACCCCATGTGCCTACATGGTCACTGTATTGGACAACGAAGATCCAGAGCCTCCCATCATCATGGAAAGTTCTGTTGGACAGTGTTGTCCTGGAGGACTTTCAGTGCGTAGATGAACTGTTGCTAACAACAGTGACTACAACAATAATGATAATAGTAAGAGCACGGTTAATGGTAATGATATTATTTACCATTTCCAGGGTGTGCACTATATATTTACATACTATACTTTACATATATTATCTCATGCCAACTGCACAGGTGTATTTCCTTTCATTTTACAAATGAAAGTTCACAGAGGGTTCAAATAAGTTACCCAAGATAGTACTCCTTGCAAATGGTGGGATTGGAACATAATCTTGGTTGATATGAATATTCATGTTCTTTGCTACTACGATGTACTATTTCTAGATCCATGGGATATTCCTAGTGCTGAAAAAAAGTCCCCAGAGGGGCAGCCAAGAAGACTTCCAGTGGGGAGATGAATCTTTATTCCATTAGGAAACTGTTGGGATGCTCACTTGATGTATTTCAACCACTTTCAACCTCTCTCTAGCCAAAGGTCTGCTTTTGAAAATTAACAATAGGTGTCCCTTCTCAAAATACTTTGCTGCTAGTTTTTTGGGTCCTTGTCACAACTCTGCAAATATACAGTGTCTGTAGAGGGTCACATGCATCAGAGAGTTGTACAGAGAACAATTGTGGGTGGTGGCCCAGGTGCGTCTGGTCTTTTGTTAAGTGTAGAGAGACTTTATTTTAAATCTTAAAAGTGAATGATGGAGGATTGTCTAAGGAAAGTAAAATATTTAACAGGTGCCCGTCAGTGATTCCTGCAGATACCTCCCACACACTCTGGTATTTCAGCGCTGGGACTCATTCCTACCCTACAGACTCTTAATGGCATGACTCAGCTGTCATGGGGCCCATACTTAACTTAAAGCATAATGTGTCACTACAGCCCACAACCCTCAAGTATTAGGGCTGAACAGATCCAGAGAAAGGAGTGGAGTCAGGGGAGTCAGGGGAGAAGAGGAGGGGAGAGAATAAGCAAGAACAAGAAGTCTAGTAATAGTAATGACACCCATCATTTATTGAGTCTCTGCTATTTACCAGTCACTGGAGAAGTTATTTTAATGGTAATAGCATTTATTCTTTATTATTCAGCAAAGCAGGTTTTGTTACTTTAATTTACAGATGGGAAAATAAACTAATATGGTTAGTAAGTGCAACAGCCAGCACTTGAACCTAGGTATTCCTGATTCTGAGGCTAATTTTTCTTTGAGCCAATCTAGAGAGACAAAGGTGCAAGGATGTGTTAGGCCTGGAGCTCAGTCAGTGGGGAAAACAATGAGTGTCACTTATTAGAAACAAGAATAAAAGAGGTAAAAATTGAGACAGAGCCCTCCACTTCCAACTAAGATGAAGAATTTATCCTCCTTCCTGAAACAATAAGAGACAAAATATATAAAACTGGGTTTTTGAGGTGAGATCATGAAAGACAGTGATCTCTGGGAGATGATAAATAAAAAAGGTGAGTCCCACATTTGCCTTAGTTTCCTACCTTGAGGAAGTTTCCAGACTCTGACAGAGAGAGAGAGGGAATCCAGGTGGAACCCAGCAGATCCTGGAGCTGGGGAGATGGGAATGAATTCAGGGAATCCAGGTAGGCAGAATCTGCAAGACGATGTGCTGGAGGACAGAGAGCTACACAGAGAAAACTGCCTGTAGAAGGACCCCTTTGAGTGTCCAGTAGAACACCAACTAGAATACGTGGACTCGGAATAGAGGAGAAGTTGGTCAGCCTTCTGTAAGACACCAACTAGAAACCTACGGTTCACATCACACTATATGGTGAAAGACTGATTGATTTTCCTTAAGATGAGAAAGAGGACAAAGGTTTGTCCTCTCACCACTTCCAAAGAACACTGTATAGAGATTGTAGCCAATGGAATAAGGCAAGAAAAATTAAAAACAAAACCATAAAACCATCCAGATTGGAAAGGAAGGAGTAAAACTGCCTTTGTTTGCAGATGATGTGATCCTCCATGCAGAAGCCTACAGAGTTTACAAAAAAGCAGCTAGAACTAATGAGTGAATTTAGCAAGTTTGCAGGTTTGAAATCAATATATGAAAGTTAATTGTATTCTTATAGCCTTGGTATATACAAGTGGAAATTGCAATTAAAAAACATTACAATTTACAGTAGTATCACAAATATGAAATAGAAATAAATCTGACAAGATGTGGAAGTCAGCATTGAAAATACATGCATGAAAGACCTATGCATGAGAACTATATAAAATGTTGTTGAGAAAAATTATAGATCTAAGTAAATGGGGAAGTATATCATTTTCATTGATTGGAAGACTCAATTTTGTGAAGATACAAATTACCTCCAAATTTATTTAAATAGTCAATCTGATTCTGATCAAAATCTCAGAAACTTTTTAAGAAATTTATCAACTGATTCTAAAATTCATATGGAAGTACAAAAGACCTAGGATAGCTAAAACAACTTTGAAAAAGACCAAAGTTGGCAGACTAATATTACTTGATATGAAGGCTTATTCCAGACCTATTGTAATCAAGAAGGTGTGACAAGATCATTAAGATGGCAGCAAGGTGGGGGTGCCTGGGTGGCTCAGTCAGTTAAGTGTCTGACTTTGGCTCAGGTCATGATGTCACGGTTGGTGAGTTTGAGCCCTGCCTCAGGCTCTGTGCTGACAGCTTGGAGGTGGGAGCCTGCTTTGGGTTCTGTGTCTCTCTCTCTCCCTGCCCCTCCCTTGCTCACACTCTGTCTCTCTCAAAAATAAAGAAATGTTAAAAAATATTAAAAAAAATTTTTTTAAAGATGGCAGCAAGGTGTGTAAGTATGTCAGTGGAAGAGAACAGAGGGTCCAGAAATAGACCCCAAATATGTGGGCAACTAATTTTTGACAAAGGTACAAAGCCAATTCAGTGGAGAAAGGATAGATTTTTTAATAAATGGTGTTGAACTAGTTGGATATCCATATGAAAATAAATGAACTTTGGTCCATATCTCTGACTATATACACAAATTAACTTAAATTGGATTATGCATCTAAATGAGACACCTAAAATGATAAACATTCTAGGGGAAAAAATTGGAGAAATTCTCTGAAACCTTGGTTGGGCAGAGATTTCTTAGATAACAGACCAGAAGGTTATCCATAAAAAAAATTGCTGTATTGAATTTCATCAAGATGAAAAATATATCCTTTTAAAAAGATACTATTGTGAGAATAAAGGAAACAAAAGTAAACATGAACTATTGGGAGTTCATCATTATAAAGCTTCTGCACAGTGATGGAAAAGGAAACATTTCATCAACAAAACTAAAAGGTGGCCTACAGAATGGAAAAAGATATTTGCAAATGACATATCTTAAAAGGTTCATATCCAAAATCTACAAAGAACTTATCAAACTCAACAACCAAAAAGTGAATAACCCAATTAAGAAACGGGCTGAAGACATGAATAGACACTTTTCTGAAGAAGACATCCAGATGGCTAACAAGACACACGAGAAGAGGCTAAACATGACTCATTATCAGAGAAATCAAAACCACGATGAGATACCATGTCCCACCCGTCAGATGGCCAAAATTACCAACCCAAGAAACAACCGGTGTTGGTGAGGATGTGGAAAAAGGGGAACCCTCTTGTACTGTCGGTGGGAATGCAAACTGGTATTCAGCCACTCTGGAGAACAGCGTGGAGTGTTCTTAAAAAACTAAAAGTAGAACTACCCTACGACTCAGCAATTGGTCATAGGAGGTATGTACCCAAAGGGTACAAAAATACAGGTTCAAAGGGGTATCGCAATGTTTATACTATCAACAATAGTCAAACTATGGAGAGAGTCCAAATGTTCATTGACCAGTGAGTGGATAAAGAAGATGTGGTATAATAAACAGTGGAATATTACTCAGCCCCATCAAGAAGAATGAAATCTTGCCATTGGCAATGACATGGAAGGAGCTAGAATGTATAATGCTCAGCGAAATAAGCCAATCAGAAAAAGACAAATACCATATGATTTCAGTCATATGTGGAATTTAAGAAACAAACAAAATGAACATATGGGAAGGAGTAAAAAGAGAATAAAGGGAAACCACAAGTGGCTCTTAATGAGAGAGGGAGCTGGATGGGAGATGGATTAGACAGGTGATGGGTACTAAGGAGAGCACTTCTTGTGTAATTTTAAAAAGTTTATTTTTGGGAGACAGAGTATAAGTGGAGGAGGGGCAGAGAGTGAGGAGACACGGAATTCAAAGCAGGCTCCAGGCTTCCAGCTGTCAGCACAGAGCCCAACGTGGGCCTCAAACTCAGGAGCTGTGAGAACATGACTAAAGCTGAAGTTGGATGCTTAGCTAACTGAGCCACACAGGCGCCCCAAGGAGGGCATTTGTAATGAGCACTGGGTGTTGTATGTAAGAGATGAATCGCTGAATTCTCCTCCTGAAACCAATATTGCTCTGTATGTTAACTAAAATATAATTAAAAAACTGTAAAAGACACTGTGAAGAGAATAAGGGGACAGGCAGCACCTTGGAGGCATATCTGCAAGTCATATACCTAGATAAGAATTTATGTCCAGATTATAAAAGAACCCTCAAAACTCACTAATGAGAAATCAAATCGAACAACCCAGTTTAAAAACTGGGCAAAAGAATACTGATGGCTAAATCCAAAATGACCGACAAAGCAAAGGGTTGGTGAGGGTGTGGAGAAACAAACTATTATTTACTACTGGAGGGGTATAAAATGGCACAGTCACTTTGGAAAACAATTTGGGAGTTTCTTAAAAATGTTTTTAATATTTTTGAGGGAGAGAGAGAGAGAGAGAGTGTGTGTGTGTGTGTGTGAGTGTGTGTTGGGGAGGCACAGAGAGAGAGGGAGACTCAGAATCCGAAGTGGCTCTAGGCTCCGAGCTCAACACAGAGCCTGACGTGGGGCTCGAACCCAAGAACCGTGAGATTATGACTTGGGCTGAAGTCAGATGCTTAGCTGACTGAGCCACCAGGTGCCCCGGGGAATTTCTTAAAATTAAAAAAAAAAACCATACTATGTAATTGAGCCATATGAAGTTATTTACTCAAGAGAAAGCATGGTTCATGGAAAGACATGTAAATCACTGTTTATAGCAGCTTTATTTATTATAGCCCCAAGCAGGAAACCACAGAAAATGTCTATCAGTAGGTAAATTGACAACCATGAAATATTCCTCATTAATACAAAGGAATGAATCAGCTATACACACATGGATGAATCTCAAAATAGTAATGCCGAGTAAAAGATGCTTGGAAAGAATACATCTGATGGTTCCACGTCCATCCTATTCTCTAAAATACAAACGGATATGTAGTGACAAGGCAGCATTGGGGACGGAAGGGAGAACGGAGTGACCTGGAGAGACTTTTCAAAAGCAACTCTCATTTTCAGGGTGGCGATGGATTTATGGGTACATATATATCAAATTTTTATGATTTTACCCTTAAATAAAATTTACACTTTCAACATATGGAATTGATTGGATGTCACTTGTAACTCCTAAAACTGTTAAAACAATTAGGAGGGGTCAATAGGAATCTAGAGACCAAACTACCACTTCTGATCCTGGGGACACTGTTATTTTTCCCCCATTACTCTTTATATGGGGCTTATCCTCCACCAGACACTGTTCCAAGTGTTTAACCCGTGGTTGATCCCTATGAACCCCCTGTAGGTAGGTGCTGCTACAGTCCCTGTTTCACCCATGGGGAAATTAAGTCACCACAAGGTGAGGTAACTTATCCAAGATTTCAGAGCCAGTAGTCGGTTGGACTTTAATATCAATCTTACATCCACTTCCGTGCCCTTAACTGCTGGGGGTTTTAGTTGGAGCTCGAACTAGGACAGAGTCGTGAAGACATATGCTTATTTCGTAAATATGATTATAAGCCTTGTTTGTATTTTTTTCAGCTTTTTAGAGGTATGACTGACCAAAATTGTATATGTTCACATTGCACGATGTGATCTTTTAAGGGTGTTGTGATGATTTAATGGACGTAGACATCGTGAGATGTTTGTCAAGTTAATCAGCACATCTATCACCTCCCGTGGTTAACGTGTGTGTGTTGGGGGTGGGGTGAGGACACTTAAGGTCGGCTCTCCTTAGCCAATATCAGGCACTTTGTCTTGAGAAAAGGATTGAGCTGTAGAGAAAACCTTCATTTTTCAGGAAGAAGTGGAAATTTGTAGAGAGGTATGGGCTACTAGTTGGATATTTTTTTTTTCTTTTAAAAATTTCAATTAGGTTTCATCTCTTATTGAAAATCTTTCCTTATTGGAGTCCGATTTCTCTCCCCTCCCGCTCAGGCCATCCTCTGCACTGCCAAAGCTCCCGTGCTGATCAATATTGCATTTATCACGTGGGGTTGGAATAATTGTTCTTCCTTCTCTTCATCGTCTGAGGTCTTCGAGAAAAATAGCAGTAGAGCTACCATTATAGAGTGCCGACTCTGTATGTCAGCCACGACTCTAAGTATTTTACGTATGTTAACGCTTAGAATGTTTGCCCGATTCTGTAGGAGGTAGGTGGTCATCGTCTGTATTTTGCAAGTGAGGAAAAGTTACCTGATGTCACAAAGTGGGATAGAAGGCAGGACCTTGACCATCTGACTCCAGAGTTGGGTCCCTAATAATCGCGGGGAGCGGTGTCCTCCCCCATCTTCGTATTCTCAGAATGTGGCACACAGTAGGCACCCATTGAATGCTATTGAGCTGAACAGAATACCCAGAGTAATAAGGCACTTATTAGTGTGAGCCTTGCAGTGTTTATTGGCATCTATAATATGATACCAGCATCATTCAGTTGAATAGAGCACCGGGCTGCAGGGATGGAAAGATAAGAGAAAAAGGAAATTAAATATTGATGAACACTCACAATAGAAGGGTTGGGGTTCAGAGCAGACGTGGGGTCTTCGGGTAGAGGTTTGTACTCTTCTTGTACTGTCCCCCCGGCTCTCTGCTTCCCCTGAATAGGGGCTCTTTGGCTGAGAATAATTCATGCTTTATTTAAAACCCACTCTGGGCATGCTGGCCCCGGCAGTAATTCGCTCATTATTTTCTGGGTTTCTTTTTAATCATGTTCTGGGTAGATGAGTAAAATTCCTCACTTGGGCCAAAGGCTGGACCTCCTCTAATGATAAGATTTCCAAGATAGAAGAATGATTTCCACCCTGTAAGGAGCAGCCACGCTTACTTTTTTTTTTGTTCCTTTGTAATTGAAATCCATCAATTAGGTACTAGTAAGGAGCCCAATGCATATTGTAAAACTTCTCTATAGGAAATGAGCCTTTCCCTGGGAAGGGGGAAAAAAAAAGGAAGAGGCTCCAACTTTCATATTGCTTCTTTGGACTGTAATGATTCAGCCTTAGCTTCAAGATGCCATTTGCTATACTATTCAGAGGCAGTTTACAAAAGAGTTTTGATCTCTGGCTTACAGTTCTTAAAGCCAAGGGAATCCTAAGTGGCTTGAAACTAACTTAGAGATGGACTGATTTGAAAATGCCTATCTCTTGGCTCCTGGACTCAGAACTTGCCCTGTGGGGGAGCTGTGTGTTCCTATCACACAGGACCTCAGTGAGGGGCGTCTGGGGGTATTGCCACCTTCCCTCCCTGCCTGTTACCGCCAGCAGAAGCACTGGGTACCCCAACCTGCCTTGCGGCTCTGCAAAATGAGATTCCTTGTGACACTGTCAGCCCCAAGGAGGAGGCAGGAAACCTACGGACACAGCAACCACCCAACCAAAAGCCAAGCAAGCGGGAAAATGGGCAGAAATACCCGTCTGCCTGGATCTGACTCTAACAGCTTAATTCACCCTGTTGGCCGCAAGGCGGTTAGACAGCTTCCACCAACCCGATTTCGGCCACTGTCGTGTCGAAATCGTGCGGCTCCTCTAATGCCACAAAGGCTTGTTTCTTTTCACACTTGACTTGCATTCACTAGAGTTGAGGCTCTCTAAGCCCCAAAGATGCAGGATTATTTTTGATATTTAGAATTTCTATAAACATCTCCCTCGGGAGCATCGGGAAACCCCAGATATACAGAACTGTTTAAAACCTGCTTGTTTACTTCCGCTGAGGAATTGTCTGCGTGATTAAAGGATTCATTTTATTCGAGGCTTATGACTGAAACTTAACTAAGATTTCTGTGTTCCAGCCATTAAAGCGGAAAATTTCAAGCGCGCAAACAGCCAAAGCCCAGCCGGGCACCTGTGGTGGCGTTACAATATCTCGTGGCCATCAGGAGCGGTTTAAGTGGGAAGCTGGGGAAAGGGAACAGCAAAGGATTCCCATTATCTGCCCTTTGCAGAGCGGGCTGGGCCACCTGCCTTGCTCGGGGGTGGGGGGGGGTGGTCCTCGGATCACACGTACCTGGCATGCCCTGTGTCAGTAAGCTGAGAGCCTGCGAAGGCTCCGGAAACTCCAGACCCAGGAGGCCAAGTCAGACTTCTTCCAGGATGCCTGTGGCTGTCCTCTCTCTGGGCTCCTCCTCCCCCCCTCCTCTCTCTCTCCCTCCCTGTCCTCCTGCTCCCACTCCCTTTCCCCTTTCTCCCCCCCCCCCTGCAGACCCCACTCATTCCAGACATATTTTTGAAGCACCTGCTACTTGGCAGGAACTCTTTAAGCAGTGGGGACACAGCTAGCGGGTCAACTCGTCTCTGCCCTTGTGATGGTGACGGTTGCAAATCAGGGAGACAGATAATCAGCAAGCAAATCAATATATGATAGAATGTTAGGTACTGACAAGAGTGAAGGCATCCTTTTTTTTTTTTTTTAAAAACAAACATGATAAAGAGATGCAGTGGTGGGGGTGTGTTTTCTACTGGCACTTGGAGAAGGGGTCCCTGGTGAGGTGAAATGTGGATAAAATGAAGGGAGTGATCCATTTCAGGGTCTTAGGGAAGAACATTTAAGAGAATGAGACATGACTGCAAAAGGCCTGTGATGGGGGTGTTCCTGGTGTGTTTGGGAAGCGTGAGGAGGTGTGCGGGGTGCAGGGTAGGGAGGGTCTCAGTGGTGCGAGTGTGGTCCAGGTCACCTGGGTCCTCATAGGCCTTAGTAAGAACTCTGGATTTTATTCCAAGCGTGTTGGAGAGTCATGGAAGAATTGAGAGGCATGAAGCAATCAGGTTTATTTTATTTTATTTTATTTTAAGAAAAAGAAAGAAAGAGTGTCAGGGAGGAGGGGCAGATAGAGAAGGAGAGAGAGAGAATCCCAAGCAGGCTGTGCACTGATGCGGGGCTCAAATCCACAAATGGTGAAATCATGGCCAGAGTGCAAATCAAGAGTTGGACACTTAATTGACTGAGCCACGCAGGCACCTCTGGTGTGGCTGATTTTCCGGAGGAGAAGGTCTATAGTGTTTGCGATGATCGTTTAAATGCTTCATAGTTTCCTATCTTCCGATGTGTTCTGATTTACTCACCCACCATTCGATGATTGGACGTTTCAATTGATTCCAGAGCCTCCCTGTTTCTAGAGAACACAATCATATCTGAAAGATTATTATGGACCTCACTGAAGACGCGCTGGGAGCCAGGGCTGGCATGACCCTGGAGTCAGTGAGGCGAATTAGTCATTGTCCTCAGGGAGTTCACAGTCTAGTGGGGCAGACACATTATATGTGTACAAAAAGATCACTCATCCTAGAGCGAATGCCATCAGTGTCTGTTGAATGAATAATGGCTCAATGACTGGGCCAAATAAATGTTACGTAGATTCAGTGCATATTGGCTTCCCTGGGGCGGGCTTCCATGGGAAGGTGGGTTTCAGGTTAAGTGCTGGGGGCGGGGGAGGCATCCCAAACAGGGTAAATGGAGGCAGCCGGGTGAGGGGGTGAGCATGTGTGGGTAAATATGAAGAACAGTTTAGTAGTTTAGTTGGACAGTGGAAGGAAAGGTCAGGGTAGGGACTGTAGTTTGAGATCAGACAGTAGTGGACTTTGAATAAAAGACTTTATTTTAAATGATGTGAGGAGCCCTTGGCGGGAGTGTTTCTAGAAGGTGCATCACCACTTAGATGTGATGCAGATTCGGGATTTAGAACTACTGATCTGATGTGTCAGAATACTCCTAGGAAATTGTGGGGCTGTGATTGAAACAGCACAGGGGAGGTTCAGTTTGTAGGTCTTCTCACTCTAGCTGGGGAGCAGAATAGTAAGTTGTAAACAACCACAAAGTCTGTCTTTGGGGGGCAAAATCACAAAGAAAATGTCCCACTCGGTACAGATCAACTTCTGTGTTTGGTGGAAACACTGTCAAGAGAAGCTATTTGGGAGGGAGTCGGGGAGGGGGGTCTTCCCTCACTGGCTTCGCGTTCTCCCTGCTGGGTGTTTAATTCAGGTGCAATCCAGAATTAATGAAGATTTCGTAATTAATCAACAAGTCCCTTTGGGCTTCACAGCCATGTTTGCATCTTACCAAATTTGTATTTCAAACCAGTGAGCCAGTCTGTCACCGCTTTCCCATGCTGGCTCCTGCAATTCAGAGTGGCTTAAGCAGAGGAATGAATCTCTAATGCGCTATCCCACGGCAGGACAAAGCATTGAAAAAATAATGAACTTTGCAGTCACACATACTGGGTTTAAATCCTGGCTCTTTAATTTACTGGGAGTACAACTTGAGTCAAGTTACTTGAGAGCGTTGAGCCTCATGTTTTTCCTGGTACAAATTATACACAACACAACCCGATTCAGAATTGTGAAAATTAACTGGGTTCAGGGTTTCGGTACATGCTGGTCTTCATTCCTCGCTCCTCTGTATTCCCTTTCCAGTCTTTTCCCTTTGGTAATAGTGCTGGTAACACAGTTATAGAGAATCTTCTGACATCACCATCTGACGGCTTTCCTTATTGGAAGAGTGGCAGGGACCTTCCTGGAATAGATCATGACCACTGTCCCGAGGCTCTGGTTAGTCACGGCGCTCTTTCCCACAGGATAGCTGAAGGTCCTCATCGAGGAAAATGGGAAATGCCCACATTTCGTTGACGAGAGCCCTCTTTTTTTAGAGACACAAAGATCTTCTATCTCTGTAAATAATAGAGCCGGGTCCCAAGTAATGAAAATGAAGCCAGTATCAGAATTCACCTAGGCTCATAAGTCTTCACTCCACATGGTAATAAAGAAAGATGAGCTCATTACTTTTTTGGTTGGAGGACTGGCCTGGTTGACCCTCGATCAGGATTTCTCCACCTCTGCGCTGTGTGCGTGGTCATTCTCCATGGCGGGGGCCGCCATGAGCATTGTAGGGTGTTTAGGAGTATCCTTGGTCTCTACCCACCAGAAACCAGTAACATACCTTGCCCCCAGGAACAACGGCAAAAATGTCTGCAGACACTGCCACGTGCCTCCTCAGCCTGGGACAGGGCTGAATCACCCCTGGCTGAGAGCCACTAGTTTAGAAGATTGGCCACAGGTTGTGGGGGACATTTCCTCTATTATTACCCCTACCTCACCGCCAACAATGAGCCAAACTGGAGGTCAGACCATTGTGATCATAAAGATAAATTTGTGAGGAGAGCTATAAGCAGTGTGCATTGAATTTAGACATTTGCTTTGGATCCAGAGAAAACAATGGGCGTAAGCCTATCATTGGTGTCTGCTTTTCCCTGCCATTCCTGTGATAATTGTGTTTCAAATATGCAAAATCCAATAAGGTTTCAAGAAAGAGGGCATCCTTAAATCGTAGGATATTAGGACCTTCTCAGTCCAAGTGAAACCAAAGCACTTAGATATACCAGTCGCTTATAAAGACAGACAAACATAGACCAACATGCACATAGACTTCCACGTGTCTAAAATAAATTGCATTAGTGGCGCGGAGTTGCTTCTAATGTATGTAATTTATTAGTCCCTAATTAATTCCGTTACTAGCTTATCTTGCAAATGGCAGCGGGCTTCTCTCTCCATCTCTTGGAAGCACAGGCTTTACCTTTCACATCAGGATTTACGGCAGAAAATGTTAACTCAACTACGTGGCCTTTCTTCCCTGGCTCAGCAGTAATGGAATGTGATCTCCTGATCCTAACGTAAGCACTGAATACAGATTCTCTAAGCTGCCTTGAACCTTTAAGAATAATACCAAATTATACCTCATCTGTAGTCTGTAAATAGGAGATGAGGGTTTTTTTCCCCCTTCCCTTCAGTCGCCTTCCACAGACTTTAATATACGAGTGAGTGATTTATAACACCAGTGACAAAGCTGCACACAGCTTGAAATTTTTTATAATGGCTGTAATACCACATCTATCATAATGAAAAATGTCTGTGAAATCATTTTCTGCCAAAGAACATCTTCCCCGATTCTATTAAGAACTTGCTATCTACATGAACACCGCATATTGCTGAAATACATTGCTTTAAAATGGCCCTCGGGGGCGGGGCCCAAGTGTGGCCATCGGAGCCCCCGAAATCCCAGTCGGTCGCCATCAATTAAGGTGTTGTTGATGAGACTCTCCAGAGGAGAGTGTTAGGAGGGTCGGGGCGATGGTGAGAAAATGTATTGTTTTGTAAGAAACTAATTTCATCAAGATATTACCGAATTTGGCAGCTGGATGGATTTAGATCGCATTGTGCTGTGAGTTCTTGTCACATTTACCTAGGAGCTATCAACTTCCTGCTGGTCCCAATTTTTAAAAGAATAGAATAGTCCCGCCTGCCTATTATCGCTGTATTCTATGTGTAGTTATCTCTGCTTCGAGGGAAGGAAAGGAGCTTCACCTTGATTTTTCCCTTGTTCAACCAAATCTTCTGCACCAGCCAGTGTTAACTGCGTTTTCTTGGCGCCAAGAGCTGGAAGCTTCTCTTCAGTGTCAGACACCAGGAAGCCCCAAACAATTTATCCCTGGAGAAAGTTACTAGAGGTTTCTTTTCTTTTTGAGTACTTAATTTTGATTTATTAAATAAAGCTTTGGAACAAATAGGATCATAACGACTTCACAATGGTGTGCATCGTACCTATGAACTTGAGGAAGGTCTCTTTCTAACAGATATGGGTTTTTTTTGTTTTGGGGGGGAGTCTGGACATTTGGAGGCACCTGCCTCTGTCTCTGTCTGTCCCCAGTCCTGTGCTGATACCTGTGTGTGTAAAAGGCTGTCACTGGGTGTCATTAATTAGAGAAGTTAATGGAACTCTAAGTCACTGTCAAGAGGGAGAGTGGGCACTCATTAGTACCTCGTGTGTCAGGGCTACAACGTATTTTATCTTACCGGTACCTCCTTGCAGCCGTGGGAGGAGTTCTTACCCCTTCCACACTGGATAAAACTGGGGTTCGGTGACACTGAGTCCTGCGTCATCTGCCACGTAGCTGGAAATGAAACTTCGGCTCTGTCTGGTTCTACACCATGTGGTCTTTCCAGTATGCCAGCCCTGCTGGGGGTCAAGGTTGTGGAACAGGGGTTCTGGAATCAGGCCATCCACCTCTGTGCTTGTGGATAGAATTCTCTTGACCGTTACCTGGCGATGGCTGATACTCCTACCTAGTTTGTTCTTTGAGCCCCAAATATTTCCTGTATCTTTCCCAGCAGAGTATGTAAATGCATTTAAATTTAAGACACAGACACAAACAGGCGGCTGCCACTTGGTAATGGCTGCTAATCATTGCTAGCCCAGGGGTCTTGTGATAAAACTACCTCACGTTGGACTTGGCAGTTTGAAATTTAAAACTTCGTCTTGTATACGTCAATTCATTTGATTTTCGCCGTGACCCTGAGAGGCAGGGGGGCTGGGGAGCATGGTTCCCCATTCCCTGGAGAAGGAGGATGAGCTCAGGTTACGGGACTTGTTCCAGCACTTATAAACCAGACACCCTCCTTCAGGTGAAACGAGGTGCTCTCTCAGTGTTCTTTCCAGTTTCTTCGGGCCTGTTTGCATTTTGTCTAGTTTCAGTTTATCGTCGAGTTGTTGTCGTGCACATGTTGTTGTACTGCATCTAAGCGCAGGGTAAACAGTACTGGCAGGTGTGGCTTATCCCGAGTCGGTAATGACGATGCGTAACAGCTGTTGGGCAGGTGACATCCGCACTCCTGGATGACAGTTTACTATGCACGACCTTGGTTCAGGTGGTGATTTCCTTTCAAGTGCTGGTTCTGGAGAGTTCTTTGATATATATATATATTTTTAATTTACATTGTTCAGGTAGCATCGCCCTGCTGTAGATCAAAGAAATCACACAATTGTATGCGTCTATTCATACATATATTGTGTATATAAGCAAAGTTAGGATTATATGAATACACGGTATTCTATACCGCTCTTGTATTTTTGGTTGTGTCATGAATATTTCCATATGTCATTAAATATTGTAAGAAAATGTGATTAAAAATTTTTTTAACATTTATTCATTTTCAAGAGACAGAGAGAACAGAGTATGAGCCAGGGAGCGGCAGAGAGAGAGGGAGACAGAATACAAAGCAGACTCCAGGCTCTGAGCTCTCAGCACAGAGCCTGACACGGGGCTTGAACCCACTGACCATGAGATCATGACCTGAGCCAAAGTTAGACACTCAACCCACTGAACCACCCAGGCACCCCTGTGAAAATGTGATTTTTATTGGCTACGTTCACAATAGTCCCTTAAAGCGATGAGCCATTGTTTGTTTATTTCTGCATTGTTAGCCATTTTGGTTGTTTCTGATTTTTTTTAAATGCTTTAAACAAATTAGTATCTTGAAAAAAATTTTCTTTAGAACAAATTCCAAGAAATTTAGGAAAAAGGAGAAGAAAAGGACTTACACTACAAAAGCGTTCACAAGATTGCAGAAGATGGAGTCAGGAGGCCTTCCCCAGTTGTGAGAAAATACTCTTAGCACCCCCAAAAACTCCCCTCTCTCTCCCCCGCCCAGGCGATCACTGATCTGCTGTCTTTTCCTTTCCCTAATTTTGTCTTTCCTAGAGTTTTATATCAATAAAATCGTGCAGACTACAGCCTCTTGCAATTGGCTGCCCTGATGGAGCGTCTCAGTACTGAGACTCACCTTGGGGGAGGGGGTGTCAGCGCTCAATGATTTGTGTTGCTCGGGAATATTCGTATGAAAGGTTGGCTCACAATTTGTTTATCCATTTGCCCATCGATGGACACTTGAGTTGTTTTCAGTTTACAGTGATCATTAGTACAGCCGCTGTAAACATTTGGGTGCGTTTCTCTCTGTGAATGCGCGTTTCTACTTACTTTGGATAAATGCCAGCAGATTGCTGAGTCATATGGGCAGTTTGTTTACGAGAGACCATCAAGCTGTTTATCAAGGTGTCTGTGTAGTTGATGTTCCTATGAATGCTGTGTGAGAATTTTAGTTGCTCCGTATCCTGATTAGCACTCGGTATTACTCTGTTTCTTTCCTTAATGTTTGTTTATTTTGAGAGAGGGAGAGAGAACGCAAGCACTGGGGTGGGGCAGAGGGAGGGAGAGAGAGTCCCAAGCAGGCTCTGCACTGTCAGCGCAGAGCCTGATGCAGGGCTTAATCCTACAAACTGTGAGATCCTGACCTGAGCCGAAATCAACAGTTAGACGCGGAATTGACTTAGCCACCAAAATCTTATTTGGTGTATGGTGATATCTCATTGTAATTATTTTTAATTTACGTATGGGAACATTAAATTTTGTTACTATTAACTTTTCCAGGGTCTAGTTTGACGAGTTTTAACACATTTCCTTAATGAGTAATGATACTTAATACCCTTTTATGTTCACATTTGTCACTCATATGTTTTCTCTGGTATGGTTAACTATTCAAATCTCATGCCCTTTTTTATTATTAATATTATTATTGGTCTTAAGTTTATATATTCTGGATATAACAATAGATATATATTCTTTATATATTCTGGATATAATTCCTTTATCAGATATATATTTATTAATAATTGCTCTTAATTTTTGGCTTGCCTTTTCATTTTATTAATAGTGCCACATGTAGAACAAAGGTTTTAAATTTTGTTAAAGTCCAGTTTGTCAATTTCTTCTTTTCCAGCTGATACTTCTGTGTCCCAAGTAAGACATTGTCATTCAAGCCAATGTCAGAAAGATTGCTTCTATATTTCCTACTCGTAGTTGTCATAATATGCTTTTATCTTTAGGCCTGTGATCCATATTGAGTTGATTTTTGTGTGTGTTGTGGGATAATGGATGGTTTTTTTGCTTTTGTTTTTTTGAATATGGATATGTGTTCCTGCACCATTTGTTGAAAAGACTGTGTTTTCTCCACTGAAATGACTATTTACTGATAATCAGTTGATTATTATATCTGTGCTGGATACTCCTGGAATATCTTTTTCACTTCAGTGATCTGTATGTCTGCCATGAAACCAGTATTATACTGTTTTGATTACTGGAGTTTTATAATAAATTCTATAAATCCTCTAATATTCTTTAAAAAATGTTTTGGCTATTCTAGGTCCTTTGCATTTCCATATGAGTTTTATTTTATTTCTTTTAATTTTTTAAATGTTTTTTATTTAGTTTTGAGAGACAGAGACAGTATGAGTAGGGAAGGGTCAGAGAGAGAGGGAGACACAGAATCTGAAGACAGGCTCTAGGCTCCGAGCTGTCAGCACAGAGCCCAACGGGGGGCTCGAACCCACAAACCATGAGATCTTGACCTGAGTTGAAGTTGGACACTTAACCAACTGAGCCACCCAGGCGCCCCTCCATATGAGTTTTAGAATCATTCAGTTCATTTATATAAAAATTCCTGCAAGGAGTGTGATTGGGGATGCTGCATGTAAAGATCCGTTTGGTGATAATTGACATCTTGAAGGTAGAGTGTCTTCTAATCCTTGACCATGGTCTATCCTTCTGTTTATTTAGGCATTTACTCTATTTTAGCACTATTTCATTTTAAAGTTTATTCCAAAGCATTTTATAATTTTGGTGCTATTCTAATTAGTATTTTTAAGATTTCAGTTTCCACCTGTTCAGTGCAGTATTTAAAAATCTAAATGAGTTTTATACATTGACCTTGAATCTTGAAACCTTTCTGAGCTCAAGTATTAGTTCTGCTGGTTATTTTTAGTGGGTTCTTTGGGATTTTCAACCATGTTGTCTATCAGAAAACAAACGTTTACTTCTTTTACAATCCATATACATATTACTTGTTTGTATTACATTAGAATGGAGAGAACCTGCAGTAGAATATATGAGGACAGGTTCCTTTGCTTTGTTCCTGATATTAAGGGTAAAGGTTTAGTCTTGTGCCATTTCCGTGTGTAGTTGGCTGTAGATTTTCCACATGTGGCTTTTATCAGGTTGAAGAGATTCCTTTCTATTCCCAGTTTGCTGAGAGGTATATCTGTGTTGTGTGTGTGTGTGTGTGTGTGTGTTATGAGTCAGATGTGGAATTTTGTTAAATGTTTTTCTGCCTCTTTTTATACAATCAGCTTTTTCTTCTTCAGTCAGCTAAATCAACTACATTGATTGCTTTACAAAAGTTAAAACAACCTTATATTATTGAGAAGAATCTCATTTGGCTTACATATTAGATTCAGTATTCTACAAATTTGTTAAGGATTTTTGGTACCCATCGATGAGGTATGCATGTATGTGGTAGTTTTCTTTTTAAAATAATGCCTTTATTGGCTTTGTTAATGGGCTAATGCAGCTTTCCTAGAATGACTTAGGGTGTGTGACTTCCATATATATATATATATATATATATATATATTTTTTTTTTTTTTTTTTTTTTTTTAGATTGTATAGAATTTACCAGTGAAGCAGCCTGGCCTGGAATTTTCCTTGTGGAGAGGTTTTAAAGTATGACTTCAACTCCATTAATAGATGTAGGGATATCTGGATTATCAGTGTCTTCTTGAGTAATATTTCATGTTCATATCTTATAAGCATTTGTCCATTTCATCCAAGTTGTCACATTTAACAGCGTAATGTTGCTCATTACATTCCCTTATTATCCTTCTCTTTATGAACTATAGAGATGCCATATGTTATATTCCTGATCTCAGTGATTTCTGTTTTCTCTTTTTCTTGATCAGTTAAGTCAGAAAATTTTCAATTTTCAAACATCTTCCAAAGAACCACATTTTGTTTCATTGATTCTCTCTTTTTCTCTTTTTAATTTCATTGCTTTCTGTCCTTTATTCTTTTTTCCTTCTGCCTTTATTGGAATTGATATTGTTCTTCAAATATTTCAAAGGAGGAAATTTATATGATGAATTTCAGACCTTTATTCTTTGCTAATATTGTCAATTTAATGCTGTAAATTTCTATACTTGCTGCTTTAGCTGCATCTCACAATTTTTGAGGTATTCTATTTTCATTTATATTCAAATTAAAAGATTTTCCAATTTTTTGGGTGATTTTTTTTCCCTACACATGGGATATTTTGAAGTGTGTGGTTGATTAAAAAAAAATTTTTTAAGTTATTTAGTTTGAGAGAGAGAGTACATGCATGCTAATGAACAGGGGAGGGGCAGAGAGAGAGGGAGAGAGAGAATCCCAAGCAGGGTCCATGGTAACAGCTTCAATTTCATGAACAGTGAGATCATGACCCGAGCCGAAATCAATAGTCAGATGCTTAACTGACTGAGCCACCCAGGCGCACCAGTACTATGTGGTTTGGTTACCAAATATTTTGGGGGGGGGATTTTTAAGTTCTTGTTTTCCAGTTTATTTCTATTGTGTGTAGACTTCCTTTGTGAAGCAGTGGGTTCAATAAATGTAAATTATGACAACTTGCTCAACTCTTCTATATGTTTATTGATTTTCTGTTTTACCAACTACTGAAACATGACTATTGGAGTATCTACCTATAATTGTGTATATGTCTATTTATCTTTGAAGATTTGGAAACTTTTTGCTTCATATATTTTGAAACTTTGGGGAATATTTTTTTATATAGATCTCTATATATATCTGCTTAATATTGTCCTACTATTCATTTTTCTCCTCTTTTTTCCATATATATGTTTGTATTTTCTGCATATTCTTTTCTTTCTATCCTTCATTTTGGATTATTTCACTTGTGTGTTTAAGTCTGCAAACTGTTAATTTCATCCAGTGTCTATTTCATTTCAGTATTGTAATTTTTATTTCTAGACATTCCATTTTATATATTTTATATATTTTCCACCTCTTTTATTTACTTTACGATCATGCTTTCCTGCACTTTCTTGAACATATGGCACATATTTATAGTATCTGCTTTCTCTTCATTTTCCGCTGGTTCCATCATCTCTTCTATTTCTATTGATTGATGGTTTTCATATCTTTCAGTCTTATTTACCTGCTTCCATTCCTGCCTTGTAATTGTCTGTTGGATGCTGGACATTGCAGTTTCTGTTGTTGGTCGCTGGAGTTGATTTTATTATAGTTCTTTAAACAGCACTGGATTTATGTTCTGGAATGCTCCTGCATGACTTGGAACCAGGACCAGAGCATCCATTAGTCTTCAGCTAACTCGGTATAATGATGAATGTGACACTTTTTGAAGATTCCACCCAGCACTCTCTGTACTTTGAACTCTTTTCTCTCTGGTTTTTGGGAACACAAACTCTTCTCGGCCCTGTGTAAATTCTGGAAATAGTCTTCCTTCATCTTTCCAGTGGTTCCCTCTTTGGCCTTACGTAGGTTCTTCTGATACACACACGTCTCTGTTTGCTTGAAGACACTTGTGCAGATCTCTGCAGCTGTCTTTCTGTGAATTGCTGATAGTCTGGTACCTGAATCCTAGCAGCCCCGCCCTCTACGACTTTGGTTGTTCCTTCCTCATTTCTGTGGGATCAGCCAGCATTTGTTTGGGTTTCCTCTCCTCATCCTGCCTGGAAGCCGCTTTCAGGTAGTAAGCCGGGGCCGTTGTGGGCTCATCTTGTTTTTCCTCTTCTTCTTCTTTGTTTCTCTTCTTAGTCCTATGCTGCCTGTTGTCCAATGTCTGTAAATGAGGTTTTCATAGATATTTGGCTGGCTTTCTAGATTTTTCATGTTGAAGGGAAAATATGGTCCTCTTTATTCCATCTTAGCTGGAGACAGAAGTCCTTATTATTGTTGTTTTTTTAAAATCTTAATTAAAAAGAAGACATGCCTGCTCTTTTGGCCTACAGGCTCATGGGTGATCATTTTCTTTCGTTGCTAGCATGTAAGCAGAGAGGCGGCGCTTGGAGCCTAGGAGTGGGAACAAAAACTCAGAGATTTCAGACTGGTGGCCAAATCTGCTGTGTTTGAAGATGGGCTTTGTTGGGAAATGAGGACGTTTTGCTTTCTGGGATTTTTTTACTGTTCGTTTTGCCGCAGCCCCCACTAGTCCCTGTGGTGCCGCCCAGCACACTCTCCTTTTGTATGTCACCCTTCTGTGTCTCAGTAGAGGGCTGACTGCTCTCTGCACTCTGGCCCATCACATGGCATGCACCACCTTCATGCACCTCCTCCAGCCTCACCCCTAGAGCCGCAGCTTCCCCCCTGCCTTACCTCAACCTTGTTTTCTCTTCTAGTCACACTAAACTCTGTGAAGATTTTTCATGTCTGTCACAACCCCTGCAAGAGCACCTGCTGTGCTCTAAGCCAGATGTGAGTACCTAGGATACAAATGGATAATACAAAAACGTTTAAAAAAAACTTACACCAAGTGAGACAAATGCATTGCTTGAGATGTGCTTAGGGCCCTTTGAGATGACTCAGGAGGGATACCCATGCGTAGTCCACGCTGAGCTAAAGGAAATCATGGAGGGCTTCCTGGAGGGGGAGGACATCTGGACTTCCATGGAGGCTGAATAGGAGTTTGTCAGTCAATTAAAGGAGAACTCCTCATGTGTTACACATTACAGATTCTCAATAAATTCCTGTTGAATTACGTCTGACTCTGGTGGTTTTTGTTACTTGGACTTCCTGGCTGCGAATGACAACCCTCAAAATTCTCAAGACTGTTTTTCAGAGCGCCTTTTTGTTGAACAGCTGTGTAGCTGAGAAATATATTAGCAGAAGGAACTCAAGATTTATTTTGGTGAATTTGAGAATTCAGCCAGGTGATGCTGGGGGGAAAAAATGAAGGATAGACATGCACCCGCAGGAACTTGGTAGGATGAAACATCATCCCTAACACTTTAATAAATGGAAAATCCTTCGATCGCCCCACATCTAGCCCTTTCCAAATCTTTGCCTATCATTGAAACACATGCCCAGGCTCACCGTCTACTAATATTACTGCTTAATTATGAGCTGACTGCTGGGGGTTTTGGCCATGGAATAAGCCTGTCTCAAGTCAAAACTGCCCATTTATTACAGGCTCTGATTTAGAAGTACAAAGGAGACCTTTCTCACTGTCAGGAAAGGGTGATGAAATGAAGAACTTCTATAGCGTCATTCTAGTAAATGTTGTATTTAAAAAATAATTCGAATCAATCTTACTTTAAGAAAATCCATAAAAATCTTTCAACTTTCAAATTTTTGGAATTGTTTCAGTATGTTAGGTTCACATTAAAATGTGAATAGCATTGGAGGATTTCAGCGTCGATGAGTGGTTCAGATCTCATTTTTATTTAATGTATGGGGAATGAAATGCTTTCAATTAGCACTTGGATCCTTCTCATAAAGTATTATGTAGAACAAATGGAGTTCAGAGACCTTTTAAAAAGAAAGACCAAATCTTTTTCACTGATTCGAAGGCATGAAAATGGTTAGCTCTGAGAACCTGTATCTTTCTATGGTGCAATTGAATTGATGGAGAATTTGATGAGTTTGGGGCGACCCCAGGTGACCTCTGTCAGAACGAAGCTGGAAGATTAAAAGGGTCTGCAATCAGAGAAATTTAATAATGTTTGACTAGAAATATTCACGTGATAAAGTAAGAAGTACAGAAGGTCGTCTGATGTCGCTAAATGATTAAAGAGTGGATTCAAAGTCCAACACAAAATGCACAGTAATCGCACAACAGCTGTTTTGTTGGGGGAGCTCACAGGTGCCGGGCACCGTGCTGTGCAGCTCACCAGGCTTCTCCGTCTCTGAGTCTGTCCCGGGAGCTCTCCGAGGGGAGCACGCTCCTTTGCAGGAGGAAGCAGTTTTGAAGTGGGTGAGACGCTAACACAACATCACTCTCCTGTTTGTGACTCCCAGACGATTGTGCCCGCTGTGTTCTCCATGCACAGCTCACACTTCCCTGTGCCGGGCACCACCTAGCGCTTTATTGGTGTTAGTACTTAGTTCTCAGCACGACTGTGCGGCACCTGCTCTTACTATTCCTGCTTTGTAGATGAGCAGACCAAGCACGGAGAGGTTAAGTAAAGTGCCCAAGTCACACAGCTAACGGACAGCGGCGTTGGGATCAGAACCCAGGCAGTCTGGTTCCAGAGTTAGCCGTCTGCGCTCTTCTGCCTTACGAGGCCTCTGGGTCTAGAAGAGATTCACGTGACCAACATTCTGTTATGTGCAAAGGAAAACAGCAGGACCGCGCGGCCACTGAAAGAATTGGTGAGGGTTTCCATCCAGTAGCTGGTAACACAGACTACAAATTACAAGGGCTTAAGCAGATAGAAGCCGATCGTGGGGAGGTGGTTCTCTGTGGTCTTCCTCGTGTCCTGTGAGCAGAGGTGCCAACAGCTTTTGTTCCGAGTGTCCTCTCCAGGATATTTGTTGCAAACAGCTTTGAAAGACAGGGTGTCTTCCTCTGGGCAAGGGGAAGATGTGTTGGCTTTGCCGTAGAATGAAGATAATGTCTCTTTACAAGATAAAGGGTGGACAGCCTTGTTCACAGTCAGTAATGAAAAGTCAGGTTTCCTGAGTCTAGGGTTCCCCAGCCGTGATGCGAAGCTACTGCATGCACGGAATCCCCGGGGGCTGTTCCCCATCTGTGGCCTTGGGGGCGGGGTCTGTGGACTTGGGGGCGGCACAGGGAAATGGAGGTGACAGCAAACCTCACTATGAGCAGTAAATTCCTTGCTCTCCGACCTAGGAGTCTCGTTTCTTCTGCAAGAAGAAACTGGCAGGCTCACTGGTTGTCTTGTGAGGTGGTGAAATATTGGACACTTCAGGTTTCTTGACGTTTCCCGCCCGCCCCCCCCCCCCCCATAAAGGAAGGCGGCAGGTGGGCTGATGAGGGTTGTTGGGTAGCAGCTGCAGAAAGTCAGCAGGCGCCCTGACTCCTCCAGCTTTTAGGCTCCACTGTCTTTAACATCTCCTAAGGCCACGAGCTGCCGGCCAGTGCCCCGGGTAGGATTCTGGAAATAGGCAGCCCCAGAGTTTCCCAGGTGTCCCACCACGTGACTTTGCTTGCATCCCAGTACCCACCCCAGGTGCCGGGAGGGCTGGAGAATGTGGTCATTTGGCTGAGCATAATTTCGCTCAGAATGTAATCAGTGTTCTGCTCACAAAGAAGAAAGGAGAATGGATTTGGGCCAAGCAGTAGACCGTCTCAACGGTGGGGATGCTAGACGTTGGGCTAGGTGTAAGCAGAAAAGGGTTGTTTTGTGTGAAAATTTCCAGCATAAATAAATATTTGATTCCAATACTAAGCCCCTTGTCTCCTTGCTTTGAAACATGCAAAGTAGAGCGTATGAAAGCAAATCCTGTGATTGCATGCCCATTCCAACTGCTAATGGAGACCCTTGTGTGCATGAAGCATTTGGTGGTTGAAACTGGGCTAACAGCCGGTCGAAGGGAATCCGTAGCCCCTGGAACTGCCTTTGCTCCAGTAATGACCCTTGTGAGCCATTAATCTGCAAGAGATGCCCTGTCTCTAGGTCACTGCTTTATAAACCGAATATCAATAAAGGCTGCCAGGGGCATGTTAATTATTTTTATGGAGGGAGCCATTGCAGTTGGGCTGTGAAAGTAAGTGTTTGATGAGAAAATACATTGGTTTAGTGAATCTGTGAGAAGACACGTCCTGAAACTGGAAGGTTTCTCTGGTCCTTCTCCTCTGATATCACCAGGCAGGTGGTCCCTCGTGGTATTGGGTGACCCTTCCTAGGGTCTGCCTGGGGCGTTCTAGCATAACTTGTTTTCTCTGCTGTATGTTAGAGGCTTAGGGGATTTCTATCACAAGATGATAAAATGATGCTAATGATCATATCAAAAGCAGTTACCATTATTGGCGTCTAGTATGTACCATCCTTGGTGCTTTGCATGAATCATGTTACTTAAGCTTCCTGGTATTCCCAAGAGATTGGTGCTTTGGTTGATCTATTTTATATCTGTGTGTGCTTGATTTAAAAGAAAGTGTATAACTTGTCCAACTTGTTCAGGTGGGCAAACGCCGGGGGTGGGGGGAGGGCTGAGATTCAAATGTAAGTTCGTGCGACTCCAAGGTCTCAGCTTCTACCATGATATTATAGTGGCTTTCCGTGTCACAGAGAGCCTGAAGTCCCTTCTCCTTCTCTTCCTCCTTCCCTTTCTCTGCTTCCTCCATACATTTCTTCTTTACTCCCTTCTTTCTAACTGTAGAAACAATGAAGACATCCTTTCCTACCATATTACCATGTTGATTTTGCTGCACTGGACTTTCCAAGTCCAGGTCCATGGTTAGTATGTATTTGCCTAGTGCTCATCCCCATACTCAGTTTCACACTTCGGTGAATGAGACCAGTAGAGTCCCCGTTACCACGGAACAGACGTGTCCTTTTCCACTTCTCTTGCATAAAACTGTACCAAAAACGATTTCCATGTCACTGTGCTGTTTTCATAATTATCAAGTGTAATGTCCTCATAATATTCTATCATATCGATGTGCCGTAATTACCTTCAATATCATCTTGCTGTTGAGCAGTTAGGTCGTCTTCAGTTATTTGCTCTTATAGATAACAAGCATCTTTAATCCTTTTCTAAAAAATAGCATAAATGCAGACGGCCCCGCAAGGAATATATTTGTGCCTATAGTTTTATTCTTTGGTTAATTTTTCTTAGAGAAAATTCTCTAGAGTTTAATTACTGGGCAAGAGGGAAAATACCTTTCTTTCTGGACCTTTGCAGAAGGGCTAATAATGAGGCGTTACTCCGTGTAAAACCCAGCAGGTGTTTACACACCACAACTCGTGTGATCCGCACAACGAACGTGGAAGACCGGTAAAGTCACCCTTCCTTCCCAGATGCGGGGGTGGGGGAGTAACTGTCCCATAGTCATGATCTATGTGTGGAAGAGGGACCTGCGTGGAGTTTCACGAGGGCTGGTGTCCGCGTGCTTAGCTCAGTATCCAACCAGCCTCCGCCTGTAAGAGCCAGTCCCTCGACTGTCCTCATGAGCCAGTGGTGGAGTTTTTCCAGAAGTCTGTAAGTCAAGAAATGAGGTGGCATCGGCTTTGGTTTTTTTCTAACTGTGTGGTAACCAGCCTAGACGTCTGTGGTTGGACCGGTGCAGGGGTTATAGCGCTAATCTACAAGCGGACACTGTAAACAGTCAACAGGTGGCAATCATTCATCGTCGTCCTCACCCCTTCGTCACGGGCATGCTGGGAGATTTAGGCTCTGTCTTCCACATAGATCCCCGTTTCTTACCTGGGTCTTTTCATTGAACATTGCGAACCGTGTACTCTGGAAACAGGTTTGAAGGACTTATCAGAGGGTCACACATTTGCCAAGACTGTTTGTCCCTCCCTCCTTCCTCCCCTCTCTCCCTCTCTTCCTTCCTTCCATCCTTTTCCTGTTTTCCTTCTTTTTCTCTCTCCCTTCCTTCCTTTTTCTTTCTTTCCTACGTTTGTTCATTCTTTCTCTTTCTTTTCTTCTTTCTTTTCTTTTCTTTTCTTTTCTTTTCTTTTTTCTTTCCTTCCTTCCTTCCTTCCTTCCTTCCTTCCTTCCTTCCTTCCTTCCTTCCTTCCTTCCTTCCTTCCTTTCTTTCTTTTCTTTCTTCTCTTCCTCCTCCTTTTTCTTTCTTTCCTCACATGTTCTCTTTCTTTCCTTCCTTTCTCACCGTCTCTTTTTCTTTCTCTTCTTTTCTTCCTCACTCTTTTTCTTCCTTCCTTTCTCACTTTTTATTTCTTTCTCCTTCCTTTCTCCCTCCCTCCCTCTCTTCCTACTGAATACTACGTAGGGTCAAACACTATTCTAAGTACTTTCATGTGTACTAAAATCTTTTACTTCTCCCAACAACCCTGTAAGATAGGCACTGTTGTAGCCTCATTTTATGGATGAAAAAACAAGGATTCAGAGCAATTAGGTCCAGGCAGAGGCATATTTAACCCGAGGCCACTGAAGCTCAAGTATCATGGCCCCTCTCTTGCATGGGTTGCTGTGTTTCTATGAGTTTGTGGAATGTTCTAGGGAGAAGGGGAAGTTGTGTAATCAGGAAGTATTTCTGTGCAGCAGTCCTGATCTTGCTGAAGAGATCTTAGAAGAAAGGTTCATGAATCTCCTAAGTCTCCAGCAAATCGTGATTATTTTTCTCAGTCAAAATTAAATACTCTAATTTTGTATTTGCAACATTGTCTTCTTTTTGGTAAAAAGAGTCTCCAACTGAATACATTTCCCACAAAATTTGTCTCCTCTCTGGGAGTCTGATGGTTCATAATTGGTGTGAACAGTCTCATTTGCCTCATCTCTAAAATGGGGGTAAAAATAAGACCCATGTCATAGGTTGCCATAAACATGAAATCAAATGGTGCCTGGAAAGCATGTAGGAGAGAGTAGGTGGTCAGGAAATGGTCATTTTCACAGTGTTGTAAGACCGCGTCCTCACATCTGGTCAAGCTTGGCTGAGTTACTAGGAGGACCTTCTAGCAGTTCGGGACATGATCTCTTTTAGTGAAGAAAAAAATAGTGCTTTAATTAATTAACTAATATATTCAGCCATTGATCCACTCCATATTTATCGAGCATCTTATATACTGGACTGCCTGCTGTGTCCTGACGCTGTAGTAGTAACGCAAAGTGTCCTCTGCGAACGTTACCAAGGCGCTCTGTTTTGGAGAAGTGTTACCAACTCTGGCTCATTTGGCTAAATGCTTATTGAAACATTTCTGGGTTTGGGTCTAGGGACTCCAGACAGCCCTCGGTGACTAACTTCAGGGGCCAGCTCGGGCCAGGGGGACGCTTTGAGTTCTTCAGAATATCTCTAATTGACACGTAAGTTCTCTTTTGACCACATTCATGAGACCTCTTCCCCCACCAAGTAAACGTGAGTGTGGCACAGTGCAAGCAAGAAATGTGTTCGGTACGGAGTCTTCGATGGTGAAGGCTGTGAGTCTACTAGTGTGGGAGAGCCCGACCCCTATTTCTCTGTTGAGAGAAGTGTTCTTGGAAGCACGGCCCTGTTAAAATGTCTGGCCCCCGCCAGAGGGTGTGAAGTCTAATGGCTGTGCTGGCGTGGGGTAGGCTGGCTGTGGCAACTCGGGGTTTTCAGTAGAGATTTCTGAAGAGGCCATGTTATTCTGTTGTTTATGTTAATAGCATAAGGGTCCCAAGTTCTGAGCAGAATGTACTGTGTGCTTCAAAGATCTGTAAGCTGGAGGGGCGCCTGGGGGCTCAGTCGGTTAAGCGTCTGACTTCAGCTCAGGTCATGATCTGATAGTTTGTGGGTTCGAGCCCCGTGTCGGGCTCTGTGCTGACAGCTCAGAACCTGGAGCTGCTTCAGATTCTGTGTCTCCCTCTCTCTGTTCCTCCCCCTCTCACTGACTCTCTCTCTACCAAAAATAAATAACCATTAATTTTTTTTTAATTTATGAGCTTGAAAATATCTGGCTCAGGAAAACAGGAAAGTGAGGGTTTGTATTTGTCCCATTCCCAGGGACAAATTTGGGGAACAGTCTGATGGGGTGTCCCAAGGGCCCTTTGGCTGGATCTCAGCTTTCATCTGTGCGGAGGGAGGCCCAGGCAGGCAAGGCTGTTTTCCCATCACCGCTGGTTCCTGGTGCCTGGCAGTTAACTTGCCATCAACTTGTATGTTTGTGGACTCTAGTGTCACCGAAGTGGACTTTTGAGGTGGCACTAGGTGAGTGTCCTGTGACATTGGTCTCGCCTAACTTGAATCTGAGACGAGGCCCTGCAGGAGGCTCCCCTCCTTGGGGAGTCTTTTGAAGAATCTAGGTAACACAGAATGTGAAGAAAACACATAACCACATGTGAGACTTTTCTAGGGTTAACGTTTTGAAAAGTCATTAAAAAAAAAAACCAGGCTCCAGAACCCCACAGGCTAAGAGCTGTGGGCTGGATCTGACATTCGCAGCCCCGTGGCCTTACGTCTGTCCTGAGTCTCTGTTTCTCCTCTGTGCAGAGTTGTGGCCATGATCAGATTCGATAGAAAGAACCTGCGGCGGTGGGGGAGGGCGTGGGGGGACACGGGAAGCCTTCTGAGATTTACTACTGAGTGAATAAATGATAAAAAAAAAAAAAAGGAAAGAAATAAGGAACCAATGGAAGAATAAAATAGTCCTTGGGTCCCTTTCACCAAACGGTATTGAAGAGACTAGAACCAAATTATATTTAGTAAGTCATGTGTCAGTATTGGCCACATAATAGTGGGGTCCAGTACAAGACGAAAATGTGAAGCCCCATGTTCAAACATTATTAAGAATTTCCAGATGGCCACAGGTGAGCATTGAGCCAAGCGTGGGGCCCTCCTGAGCATGGGGGTCCTGATATGTGGGGGCCCTGGGTGATGCGTGGGCCACACGCCGGTGAAGACTCTAGGCCTGCTTACTTTCCTACACTTCTGTTCATTGGTTCACCAACTCTACGAGTGCTTCCTTTGTAGTCTGTATAAAGACCCCCCTCCAAAGCAACAGGTATAATTAAAATGTTTGAAATGCCTGGGTTTCTATTTTCATTTTAGATCTCTTCCAAAAAAACAAAAAAAATTTTTTTTAATCTCCATCGATGACATGGTTGGAAGAGGAGAAAAGAATCCACAATGCTCTGAATTCCTGTGCTTTTCATTTTCCCCACATTATATAGTTTGGAAATGATTTCTAGTTTTCTTACTAAATAGTGCATTCTATGCCTCACAGAGGCGGGGACAGCAGCCTGTGTTTATTGAAGGTGTAGCGTGCTTATTTCAAGTGTCATTAATCCACAGCCCCTGAAGTAAGAGAGCGAAGGGTGTCTAATGACACGGTGTTCAATCCGGACAGACACCACTCTTCGTTCCCCTAATGATCGTTTTCCCAGTGTGAGTGGCTACCATTTCAAAAGAAGAAGGGCATTATTTTCCCCTGCTTTTCCAGTAGTCGGATTGGCAGCAAGATTATTTCAGCTGGTGAAGGCTGGTGCTAATGAGGCCAAGGTCATGAGCTTGATCCCTGTCTGGGGCAGGTAGTTAACCTCAACAGAGACCCCAGACTCCGCCTTCCACCCCGGGCTGCCGGCTCACAATTCCCGACACGGGGGACCTGTCGGGCGTGTGGATGAAATAAGAAACTCATCTACTTGCGGGGTAACAGATGTGTGGTTACGTGCACAGCCCTTTCCTGACCGAGCCTTTGGCAGATGTCACTGGTTGATTTGGCAGTCTTTCCTACCGAGATCTGACGGACCCTCAGCGTCCTTCTCCACACAGTGTTCTAGATCAGGTCAGCAGATTATACCCCGTGGGGCTAAATTCAGCCCACTGTCTATTTTTGTAGACAAAGTTTTATTGGAACACATCCCCATTAGTTTGCATGTTGTCTGTGGCTGCTTTTTGTACTGCAAAGGCAGAGTTGAGTGGTTGTGACAGGCCGTGTGGCCCATAAAGCCAACATATATACTGTCCAGGGACCACAGAACAAGTTTGCTGCCCCTTGGTCTAGGTCATCACTGAATCAAGGAGAGTTGGCGTGTATCTGTGTGTTATCCCTGGGCTTGGGAGTGGTCACTCAGATTACAAACTGATTCTTCTTTTTTATTTTTTAAAGCTTCTTTATTTTTATTTGTGAGAGAGAGCAAGAGCACGTGGGGAATGTGGAGAGAGAGGGAAAGAGAGGAAATGCAAAGCAGGCTCCACACTGTCAGTGCGGAGCCTGATGCAGGGCTTGAACTACAGACTAGGATATCATGACTTGAGCTGAAATGAGGAGTCAGAGTCTATGGGGCTCCTGAGTGGCTCACTTGGCTAGATGTCTGACTTTAGCTCTGGTCATGATCTCACGGTTCATGGGTTTGAGCCCTGCACTGGGCTCTGTGCTGACAGCTCAGAGCCTGGAGCCTGCTTCAGATTCTGTGTCTTCCTCCCTCTCCTCCTCCTCCTCCTCCTCCTCTCTCTCTCCTTCTCTCTCTGACTCTCTCTCTTTCTCTCTCTCTCAAAAATAAACATAAAAAAAAAGCCATGATTTCTAAAAGATATGAAAGGTCTTTGAATTTTGCTGTGAGTTGTACTAATGGTTCACTTTATTCACTGATAATTTGATTAAGGAAAGGGAATGTCTGTCGAAAACACTATGGTAGCCCGTGTCCTACTGAAGAAGAGTTAATTTCTCCGTTCTGTGTGAAAAGGACAGCAGCTCTTACTTATAACATCTTCTCACGTCCCTTCCCGATGCTGCTCATGAAGCCGGCAGCTCCTGCTCTGGGCGTCTCCATTTGTGCTGTCTTCCCCATGTCCTGCAGAAGTCTTACCATTTGATCTAACATCAAGTACCTGTGTGATTTCTGGTTCCTTGAAACGGACTCAGATGGGTTGGTGTAGTTGCCTAAGAGGAGAAATCATTTAACAAATTCAGAGTCATTTTTTCTGAAGGAAAGAGGTCCATCTAATGCTGAGCTCTGGACTGCAGAGTCAGGGGTTTGATTTTCGGACAGGTGAGAAGTGGGCCGGGTTGCAAGCAGTCAAACAACACGAAAAGGACAGGAGTCTGGAAACATTGAAGAAAGTTGCTCTCCTTGTCTGTCTGTGGGTAGCCATTTGCTCTTGGCCTTGATGGAAGATGTCATTGCCCCCAAACTCTTTTTAATAGATATGATTTTCTTTGGCTATGAAGAAAACATTTTCTTTTCTTCTGCTGATAGTATCTTGACTATCCTGAATTTCCTTTGAGGAAACAGCCCCTCTTCCATTAAAAGGAGCTGTGTTCTTTACTCCGAGGGTGGATCCAGTGAAGCAGAACTGGCCAATCAGGGACCCAGGCTCCTCTGGCCATAGTGAATGGTCTAGGGGAGACCCATGATCCATGTTGGCCTTTTCAGAGGGTATGATAGGACTTGTGAGGGAACTGCCAGCAATAGAATCTATTTCCTACTGTCCTTAAGCTGGAATGATAGAAGTCTTGAGCCCCCGGGGACTGCAGAATGTACCCAAGGATGAAACCAGTGCAGGAGGAGGCTGAGCTGAAAGGGGGAGAGAAGCCATCTCCAGATGAGGTGACATGAGTCCCTGACATGGCCAGAGCCTTCCTTGGATTCTTCAGTTATGCAGTAAATTGTCTTTTTTCCTTGAGCAAGTAGACGGGGGTTTTCACCCCTTATGATTAATAGCAGTGCTGAGTTCTCCAAGCAAAGAGAGCCAGCTTTGTTAGAAGTCACGATCCTAGAAAATCATTCTAGGGTCATTCACCTTCAGCTTGCCCTCTCTGCTGAGTTCCCAGAGAATTTTTGTTAAGTTCATCAGTCCTTTGGTGTCCCTCGTGAAGAGATCAAACTGAAAAAGAGGCGGAAATCCCATTTAGTAATCAACACGACATAGTTTTTTAACTTGCTGGCAATTTTCTGTGGATCATTAAATTCCCCAAATATGAAACTTCTTCATTGATATGTGGATCAGGTAAAATAGCCTTGAATACAATTGCTATTTCCATGGTACCCAGATCCCCGAGGCCCCGAGCGGAATTTGTGCTGGTCATAATAATTTTTCTGTTTCTACCTTTGGCTTAACTCTTTAGCATTGGGTGGTCTACTGCATTTAACTAAATGATTTCTATAAAACTATGTGTGTATGTGCATGCAAACACCCAAATACTTTGTGGTCTTTTTTTCCTTTTTCCTTTTTTTTTTTTTTCCATTTCAGAATGACTTGATGGCAGTCAGAAAGGGCTCTGTCTCAGAACTGTCGGTACCGGACTCTGCATTGATACCCTACCAGCTTGCTCAGGAAGTGCCTCATTTACAGAAAGCACTGCCGTTTGGGGGCTTGGAGAAACCTAAAATGATAGATGATAAAGACGAATTGCCTTTTTCTTTTGAGAGAGAGCTAGAGATAGAGGGAGATGGGGCAGCGAGAGAGAGAGAGAGAGAGAGAGAGAGAGAGAGAGAGAGAGAATGAAAGAGAGAATCTTAAGCAGGCTCCATGCTCAGGGCAGAGCCCAACTCAGGGCTTGATCCCATGACCTTGGGATCCTGACCTGAGCAGAAATCCAGAGTCGGTCACTCAACCGACTGTACCACCCAGGGACCCCGCGATGAGTCACTTCTGGACTGATTTAGGAAATTCTACCATTTTCAAGCCTTCCGTGGGCACGGGGAGGGTGGGTACCACCGTGCCCACATTGGCCACACAGGCTATTTCAGACCAGGGGTTACAGCAGTCCTAAACAAAACCCCACAGCCCTGTCCTCCGGCACAAGCCTGCACCCTCCACCACTGTAAGTCGTCTTCGGGCACAGCACAGTCACGTCCGTGTTACGGGAGCGGAAACGGCCATCAGGGAAGATGGGACAAACCCTTTTGCCAGCGCGTCTCTAACAGTGTAATTCTGCAGCTCCCTCCAGTCCTCTTAGGATCTCCTGGCGTCTAGTGAGACCCTGTCCGTAAGCACCATGGTGGCTTTCCGATGGTTTCATCTGTCCAGCATTTGTTGCCTCCCATTTCGCCAATAGCGTTTTTGTAGACCTCCTCTTCCCACACCCAATCCGTGTAGTCGCTGGATGCCCCGGCCCTGCTCAGTAGGGGCGGTCATGCGCTCAAGGCCTGGCCAGTTAGTATATTTCATTCCCTTGGCCACAGTGATCCATTCAAGGAGAGACCCAGAGTAATGTTCCGCATTAGTCCATTGGAGTAAGCGTGGATGTCTCTGGAAACCACTGGGAAGGAGAACATAGGCTGTGATAGGAACATAAGCACTAAGTTCCCATGCGCCATTTTGGCAGCATCAGGAGACCCCTGACAACTAAGCCCATGCAAAGGAAAAGCCCAACTGACAGATGGAGAAACTAGTTCTTCATGACATTGTTTGCGCCCCTGGGTCTAGCCGTTCCTGAAGCCAGCCCATCACCATAGATTCCTCAGGTAGGTGAGTCAATAAATAGCTTCTTTTTTTTTCTTCCTTAAACTAGTCTGAATTGAATTTCTGTCACTTGTGGCAAAAAGAGCCCTGAGTTATACAAACAATCAGAGAGCCGAGCTTTATTTGCTGGGGTCTCTCACCTGTGTCCAGCATCAATAAGTCAGAGAACGAAAGACCCAGGATTACCTAGGCAGGAACTAGAGGAAATGTGAAAAGCAATTTAACACAATAGGAGTAGAATAACTCCGTGAAGTTGGCTCCATTTAATAGGTAGGGGGATGCTGGCAGAGTGCTGTGAATTGCTTACTTCCAGAATGACTAGGATTCTATAGAATGACTGGGGAGCTGGGCATAGACCCAGATTCTCCTCAAAGACACCCTAATGCTCAGACTTTGGTTGCGAATCTAAGTGGATGCTTCCCTGGGGGGGGGGGGTGCTTCCCAATTCTTCCAGAGGAATTGAATGGTTTTGTCAATTGCAAGTTCATCTCATACTGTCCTCAACTAGCCTCACAACGGGGGGCCAGGACTGGGCCTCCTCCAAGGTGAGGAGCCCACCTCCGTCCACTTAGCGCCAGCTGTGTACTCAAGGCTGTTCATCAGTACTGAAGAGCAAGAGCTCAGGAGCTGTAAGAACCAAATTCAAGTCCCTTTTTTGTTACTCATGGGCCGAAGAACCTCGGGTACTCTGAGCCTCAGTTTCCTTCTCTGCCGAATGCAGATGGTATGGGCACCTGCTTCGTGGATCCTGGTGATAATGAAATGATTTACTCCTTCAGTCACAAGAATGATGCATGGAAAGTTCTCAAGCCGGGAACAGAAGGATGCTGAATGAACGAACAGAAGAACTTTATCTGATGGCTCGGGGGACCCCGTTTGTCTCCTCATCCCTAACGTCTTTTCCCATTTTGCCTCAATCTTTTTAGATGATAATAATTATTAATATGAGCATAATAATACACATTATAGGAACGGCTTCTATTATTGAATTCCTGCCCTTTTCCAGATACAACACCCCAATTGTAGCTTCTGTCTTGTTGGGTAAAATCGAGCAATGAGGAGACGGAGGCTTGGAGAGGAGGAAGGTTTGCTCAGGGTCGCCCCGGCAAGCAGCGGCAGAGGTGGGGTTCAGACCCACGTCTGTCTGTCTCATTTCAGAGCCTGTGAGTTCCCGTGATGGGAGCTTTGCTATTCAGAATGTGGCCCATCACCTCGGAGATTATGAGGGACATAAAATCTCTATCCCCAGACCTACTGAATTAGAATTTGCATTTTAACAAGCCCCCCACCTCTCCTTCTGTGCACATGAATTTTGTGAAGCACTTTGCTCCCTGACCTTCCAATTCTGCGTCAAGATGCCTACAAACTGTGGAGTGCTTGAGTTTTCGTTTTTCGCCCCGATGTGGGAGTTTGTTGACAAGTTCCAATTCTTTTCCAATGGCAACGGCACCGCGCTTAAAGGCAGATTTAAAGACACGGCCGTGAGGATTCATCCTCTGGGGCCGCCATTTCTGGATCCCCAAACGGCTTCTCTTCTAGTTGTTTCCACAAATGAGCTGAGTTTCTCTGGAGGGCGCGTGTCCGTTTCTATCCGGGTGATGAAGTGGGTTGAAAAACGAGGTTTTTGACTGTTCTGCAGCGGATCCAGTTCCGACATATAGACGTGCTTTATGGATCAGAGTTGTTGACAGGTTCAGAATTACTTTAATAATGGGAAAATTGAGGCTATTGATTGGATCTAAATCCCCCACAAATATAAAAACTTGTTCTCGAAACTCCATGCCAATTGGAAATGCTCAAAGGGGGGAGAGAACCACCGTGATTTATGAGAACTGCTTCTCTTTCCTTACTCTCCTATTATTTTTTACTGTTGTACGTTTTAAAGAGCATTCATGGCTTAAAGGCTCCTTGCACAGTCTGTCCCTCGAGCTTCCTAGATGAAAACAGGAAAAAGATAAAGAGTCCTCGTGAAGTGTTGCATCTGAACAGGGTGCTTCTGTTTGTGAAGGACCAGGGGGAGGCAAGGGGTTGGGAGCAAATATCCAGGGTTTGGCCCTCACTCCCCCTCTTACCAGCTGGACAAATGCGGACACATGATTTATCCTTTCCTTGCCTCTGTCTCTTTAAAATTAAAATGGGGGGTGTGGCACCTGGGTGGCTCAGTCAGATAAGCATCCAGCTCTTGGCTCCTGGCTCAGGTCCTGGTCTTCTGGTTCCTAGGATCAAGCCTCATATCAGGCTCTGTGCGAACAGTGCAGAGCCTGCTTGGGATTCTCTCTCCCTCTTTCTCTGTCCTTCCCTTGTTCTCTCTCTGTCTCTTTCAAAATAAATAACTAAACTTAAAAAAATTAAAACGAGCATGATAATGGCACACATCTCTTTGTGTCGATGGGGATGTCAGCAGACTTTAGGAAATGTGTAAACATTTGGAGCCACCCCAAATAAGCGGGAAATCTCTGGACGCCTCGAACGCTGATTCACCATGCAGCAGGCCTCTGGGTCTGTCTGCTCAACCCTGCCTACATTTAGGAGTTCCGAAAGGATGAATCCAAGGGACAGAACACCAGGAGCGGCCCCCAAACGCAGCAGTGTGGTTACACAACAGGCGAGGCCAGGCTGCCGGGACTCAAGTTCTGCCACCGCCCCTTACTGAGTTTGTCCCACTCTTGGCCTTCAGGGTCTTCATCTCTCCGGGGGAGTAACGGCACTTACAGGACAGGCCTCTGCAGGGATTGTTTGCAAACAGCCATAAAGCACGCATGACACTGCTTTGCACGTAGCGCAGACCCATTCAATGCCAGCCAGAGCCCTCATTGCTGTTTTTGGTATTAATTACGTCCCTTTGTGAAATCTTGATTGCCGCCAGATTCACGCTCCTGCGCTCCATCAATTCTCCTTGAATGCAAAGTTAAAACAAGTGCCAAAAAAATTTACTGGCAGGGACATAAAGATGATAAATGAAAACAAGGCTTAGGGAACATATCACATTTTAATATTTTTGTGGATTAATTTTTAGCTAACGTTGGGGTGGGGAATGGTGCAGATAGCAATGAAAGAAGAGACAGAAAATAACAAACGTCCACCAGTCACAAAGAGTGCGGTGAAGTGTCCCACAAGGGTAGCGACGCGGCTCACACACCTTCATTCTGGAATCTTCTATTATCTACTTAAACCATGTCAACTGGTGAATGGGAAAATGTCACTTATAAACACACCAGAAAATGGAGGAAAACACCCAACAGCTACAAAATTAAGTCATCGGAGGCCAGTCAACCAATGTCTTGAATTCTAAAATTTTAGGAAACGGTTGAACTCAAGACATATTGCCTATTGTGATGAACTGGCAGGTAACGCTAAGTGCTGTAACGAAATACAGAACAGGACAGAGGAACAGGAAATGGCCAGGGGAAAAAGCAATTTTGGATAGAGTGGCCAGGAATGGCCTCTGTGAAGAAATCATAGAGAAGCAGAAGAGGTAAGTATATAGATCGCTGGGGGAGAACAGCCTTCTGGGCACAAGAAGAGCAAGTGCAAAGGCCCTGAGGTAGGATGAAGCTTGGAGTGTCTGGCAGACATTCCGGAGGTCAGGTTAGCGCCAACAGAGAGAGCGATGGAGTGAGTGTGGAGGGTGGAAAGCACGTGAGCTTGGCAGTCGGACAAGCCTTGGATGCTCAGTCAACTGGGCAAGTTACACAATTCCTCTCAACCTCTGTTTTCCCGTCACCCAAATGGGGGCACTAACACGAGCATGTTTCTCATGAATAGTCAGCCAGCAAGACCGTTTGTGAGCATGCTGGGTAAGGTTCCTGCAGGGTAGCAGGCGCCTGAAAACATTAGAGCTAAGAAACAAAACAAAATTGATAAACTGCAGATTAGCGATTCATGAGGTCAAATAAGCAAACCAGTGTCATCATTGTGTCCCATATTTACCATGTGCAGAGTGCACAAGCGTAGGCTCTTGGGTGCCTGTGTCCTCAAGCCTTCTGTCTGGTGGGGGTGACAGATGGGGACGGGGCTTGCCTGGGAAATCAGGATGGAGTTCTACAGGCAAATCTCACAGACACTGCTTGTCATCAGAAGAAACTGAAGTTAGATCCTCACTGAATTTGTATTGATGGTTTGATGATTTGATAAATGACACTTTCCTTTTTCTACCAGCAAAGTTGGGGAGAGGCATCTACCAGTGCTTCCCATCCCCAGGGTTGTCCTGGAGTTGTGTAGAAAAGGCAGAGGCGTTGTAGTACTACCCAGTGAGTCAACACCGCGGGGTGTGAGTGACACGCGGGGAGGGCGCCAGCAGAGGCGGTTCTGCAGACGATATTTAGTATTCATGAATTTCTCCAGTGACCGGCTGCTGCTCTTAAAAAACAGCACATGTGACTGAGGGTAGGAAAAACATCCAGTTCTTGAAAACAGCATCGCCTGGGAACACGCGCAAGATGAGAATGTGCTTTGAAAGTAAACGTTCTCAGAAAGTTGGCGCACTGACCGTGTCCTCTCCCGTGTCTTCAGACGTACAGCCGTCACAGGAATATGATGGAAGTGTGAGGCAATGCGGCTGATTGTTAGCAAACATTCCCGAATTCATACTTAAAGCATCTCATGCCCGTCAGGATAATTGTGAGAAAACGGAGTATCTGCCCTCGGCCTCTCCCTTGGAGCGATGACTCCATTCGGAGACGAGGTGGGCTCTCGGCTCAGGGAGAATTAAACTGTTCGCTGTCAGTGCATTTTCTCAGAGGATCAGTCTGTTCATTTTCTAAATTATTAAAGATACTTTTAAAATATCAATAGAATCATTAATTTAGAAGTTGAATATGTCATTGGTGGAGTATTTTTTTTTTTTCTTTGAAAGTGGATTTGATGTTTGGAAAGCTCTGGAAGCCATTTTGGTGTCTGATGACCTGAATGCCTGGTAGACCTCCCCACTCCCACATGCACATAGAGCTGCACCCTATTTCCAAAAAGGGGGAGCCCTGTCCACCTGGTGGTTAAAGCTCAAAGTTGGAAGCAGGTAGATAGAGGGTTTAAGACCTGAAGACATTTCATCTCAAAAAGTGTGCCCAGGGCTCTTACTTTTGCAAATATTTACAACAATGTGGCCATATGAACTTACTGCTGGGACCCTCACCAATGCCTTGGACAAGGTCCTAAGGAACCTGAAGCCTAAGCTTGCTTGTGACAAGTCTACCTCTGCCAGGAGTCAGCCTGGATTCCCTTGTGTCTACTCCCCACATCCAACCTCCAAGTCTGCCTTTTCTATTTCAAAAATATCTCTTAGAGGCATATACTTCGCTCTATAGCTCCTAGTCGGGTTCCTCTCGTTCAAGTTCTGGTGGCTTCTGGCCTGGCTGCCTGGAAGAGGTTCCTTCCTGGGGTCCTCACATAGGCGTTGGCACGTTGTTCATTGTTCTGCAGAGCAGCCGCAGTGCCTGCTGGAAAATGTAAATCCAAGTTTGTCACTCGTTTAAGAGATTCCTGGGGCACCTGGGGGCTCAGTCGGTTGAGCGTCTGACTTGGGCTCAGGTCATGATCTGATGGTTTGTGAGTTTGAGCCTCACACCGGGCTCTGTGCTGACAGCTCAGAGCCTGAGCCTGTTTTGGATTCAGTGTCTCCCTCTCTCTCTCTGCTCCTCTCCCACTCATGCTCTGTCTCTCTCCCTCTCTCTTGAAAATAAATAAACATTAAAAACAAACAAAAAAAGAGAGTCCCATTCACTGTGATCTAAATAGGAGCATCGTCCACAATTATCCTCTGCTACTGTGTCATATTCATTTTCTTTTTTATAATGTTTAATTTTGAGAGTGAGGGAGCAAGGGAGGGGCAGAGAGCGAGGGAGTTGGGATCCAAAGCAGGCTCTGCACTCTCAGAGCATGATGTGGGCTTGAACTCACAAACCATGAGATCATGACCTGAAGTCGGACATTTAACCAGCTGAGCTACCTGGGTGCCTTTCATCTTTAATTTCTTTGTGGTGTTTGTCACAATGTAGAATAACAGTAGTTCCCCCCCCATCCTTCCTCTTAGCTGTGGTCTTTCTTTATTAAAAAAATTTTTTTTAATGTTTCATTTATTTTTTTGAGAGAGAGAGAGTGCAATCAGGGGAGGGACAGAGAGAGAGGAAGAGAGAGAATCTGAAGACAGGCTCCAGGCTCTGAGCTAGCTGTCAGCACAGAGCCCGATGTGGGGCTTGAATCCACAAACCGTGAGATCATGACTTGAGCCGAAGTCGGACGCTTAACCGACTGAGCCCCCCAGGCGCTCCATGACATCCATCATTTGAAAAGGGATGTAAAACAGGAAACCTGAGATGGGGCACGTGTGGTGGGACAGAAGGGGGTCTGCACGGTGAACAGCAGCTCCTGGGAGGGGCACACACCGGTTGTTGGATGCTGGTTTTGTGGTGGGCACTGTATGAGGTGGGTCTCTAATCTGCCCACCACCCCTGGGCAGTAAGGAGTAGTATTTCTTCCATTTTATAGAGGAGGATGCTGAGGTTCAGAGAGCTTAAAGACTTTGTCTCCAGTCCCAGGGCTTGTAAGGGGGTGGAGCCAGAATGAGATTGGAAGTCGCCAAGGAGACTTTACTTCCTATGAAGACATTTACATCCGCTGTGTTTCATCTGAACAAATAAAAAGCATGGATTATGTCAGTTCCTTTCACTTTTTTGAAAAGTTCAGACAAATCTTTGTCTCTCTTCCTGGGGAGGAAGGTACATGTGACGGAAGAGGCTAACTCCCGAAGTCTGAAAACTTCCCATGATCTTCCCGGCAACTCCTTACTAAACAAAAATATCGTGCTCGCCAAAATACCGCTGCTCTCTTATTTCCAATGCTCTTAACAAGAAAAATTGCTGCTATTTTAAGAGTTTTCTTATAACATTGTCAAGAATTGCTGCCTCCCTCTTCAACGTATAATTTTCTCATTATAAACATCCTTTGAGTTTCCCATCTCTTTCAGATTTCCTTTCTTCTGCTCTTGGAATGACACATCATCGATGCCAATAATGACGGCATAAGCAGATTGTGTCATTGCTTCCAAAAAAGGACAAAAGAAGGCTAAAACTAAATCAGATGTCTCCGGTTATGCATTGGCCCCATTAACTTTGTCAGAGAATAGGTTCCTCTCAAGGTTCTCCAAGTGACCACGTCTGTGTTCAGGCCACTGGTCCCAAGGATTCCTGGGCTCTGAGGCATGTCTGTTAGTACTCTCTGGTGTACCTGGTGGCATTGTGACTGGATATAGCTTGATTTCTTATTTGGCCATTTGAACTTAAAAACTCAAATGGCTGCAAGAAAAGAAAAAAGATAAACGAAAGATCTCGTTTTGTTCTGAAACTTTCCATCGCTGGAGTTCCCTTATCAAAAGAGAGAGTGCATATATTATTTTTGTTCCACTGGAGTGGGTCTCATAGTCAAGGAGGCCTGAACTCAGTAGGCTGGTTGTGGAAAAGGCGTGTCAGGTCAATGAGCTCCTCAAGAGGTTCTCTTGAGGCCCGTTTCTGTGTTTGATTTACCGAGGGCTGTGGCTAAATATTGTGTTTCAGGCCATGGGCTGTGTTTAAGTACATACCGTGGCTTCTGTAATAAGGCTGACCAACCAACCTTTGATTGGTACCTTCTTACTCATAGCAAGAATTGCTTTTATTTTTTATTAAATATTGGTCAAGTCTATTTATGTGGGTCTATTTCTAGGTACGCTATTCCTTTGCATTGATCTCTGTGTCTTTTCTTTCAACCACATTGTCTTGATAAGTGCAGCTTTATAGTAAGTCTTGAAACTGGGTAGAGTGATTCTTCCAAACTTGTTCGTTGTCATCTGTAGTGCATTGGCTATACTTCTTTCTTTCTATATAAACTTTAGAATCACTTTGTTATTATTTATAGAATAGCTTGCTGCGATATTGATCAGAACTACATTGAGTCTATAGATCAGATTGCAGAGAATTAATGTGTTAACAGTACTGAATCTTCCAATCCATAAATATATAGTATGTCTCCACTTATGTAGCTTTTTCCTGATTTCTTTCATCACAGTTTTTGTTCTTTACATATGGATCCCACTTACATATGGTTACATTTATCCTCAAGTATTTCACTTATTTTGGGTACTTTTGTAAATGATATTGCTTCATAATTTTAAATTCCAATAGCTGCTATATAAGACTGAAAGTGGCCATTGTATATTAACCTTGTATCCTGAAATCTTTCTTTTTTACACTTGCTTGTTAGTTTCAATATGGTTTTTGTGTGTGTTTTGTCAGTCCTTTCAGATTTCTATATAGTCCTATCATTTATGAATAGACAGTTTTATTTCTTCCTTTCCATCTATATACCTTTTATTTCCTTTTCTTGTTTTATTGCTCTAGCTAGGACTTGTAGTATGGTATTGAATGGGAGTAGCAAGAGAGGACAATATTGCTTTATTCTCAGTCTTGGGGGGAATATCTACTTTTTCATCATTAAGTATGATGTTAGCAGTGTATACACACACACACACACACACAAACACAGTAGTTATACTTTAATTTGAGAAATTGAGAAATTTCCTCTCTATCCTTGGTTTGCTGATAGTTTTTATCATGAATGGGTGTTGGATTTTGTCAAGTGCTTTATCTATATAATTGATATGATTATGTGAGTTTTCTTCTTTAGCTTGTTGATGTGGTAAATTACACTGATTTTCACATGTTAAACTAGCCTTCTGTATCTAGAATAAATCTCACTCAGTTGTGGGAGTATTTTTATACTTGAATTTGATTTGCTAATATTTATTAAGGATTTTTATATCTCTATGCATGAGAGATGTTGGTCTGTAGTTTTTCTTTCTTATAATTTCTTGACTTTGTTTTTGTATTAGGGAAATTCTGGTTTCATAGAATGGGTTAGAGTGTTCTTTCTGCTTCTCTTTTCTTGCATAGATTGTGGAAGCTCAGTGTCATTTCTTTCTTCAGTCTTTGGGGCAATTCACCAGAGAAACCATCTGGACTTGGTGCTTTCTTTCTTGGAAGGTTATTAGTTTTTGATTCCATTAAGAGATGTAGGTCTATCCAGTTGATCAATTTCTCCTTGTGGAGTTTTTATGGTTTCTACCTTTCAAGGATTTGGTCCATTTTTTCTAAGTTATCAAATTGGTGGGCAACTAGTTCATAATAGGAAATCATATTTTTACTATATTTAACTTTAGGTTGATGTTCAAACATTTTCTAGTATACATGTGTACCTTTGGTTTTTAAATTTTTAGTTCAATCTGTCATCATGAAAAGGAGGAGACCTTGCAGAATAAATGCTGATACAATAGTGGAGGTGAACGAAACTACTGAGCAAAGAATTCAAAGTCCAAAGGACGTGAGCTTGCTAAAGGGAATCTTTATGAGGAGAAAATACTGTATTTGGAAATTAGTCTGTTTTTGCCCATAATTTTCTGACTCTGTTCTCAATTAGGATAGAAGAATTTCCCTTCATTTAGAATATTTTTGAAAGTGCCTGTGACCTGTTAGTAACCTAGTTGTTCTACAAGCTGTAAATTTAGATTAGGTTAGCTGCTGTTCTGCACTAATTCAGAATACCAATGAAATATGCAAATAAGGCCAAATGCAAAAGCAGTGCATTTATTTTAAATCCATCCAGCCTTGGTTTTTGACATCTTTGTAGCTGCACTTTGAACTCTGTCTTCCCATCTTACACAACCATTTGTAAAGTTTTTACTTGGGCAAAAATAATGGATAGAATTATCTATTCACCAAGAAATGACTCAGACCAGAGAGAATTTGGCTTATATTGTCAGGGCATTTATTCCCCACTTCTGAGCACACTGTCATCTCCTCTGCATCCATGCCCATCCTATTCATGGATCTGCAAAGGGTTAACATATGCATGAGGGAGTTTATAAATAATATCAATAAGAATAATAGCTAGTATTTGTTAAATACATTCCAGACATTGTGATAGGCACTTTATGTGTTGCCTCATTTAATACTTTTAGCAATGTTGAGGTAGGGTTTATATTATTACTGTTTTATACTTTGAGAAAATAAGGACCAGGCAGGGTAATTAAGTTATCTACAGTCACACAGGTAGTGAGTGATTAAGTAGGACATAGTTTTATAGCTGTGATAGATGATAAGAATGACGCCACAAAAATTCTCCTTTCCTTATTCACACCCCTTGCTTTGTGACTTTCCGGTCTGAATCAAGGCTTGCTTTGCCACTTGCTTTGGCTCCTAGCATGGGGTGGACCTGACTATATGCCAGTTCAAGCTTAGGTTGCAGGAGGGATTAAATACTTCCAATCCAGTCTCTTGGATCCATGCCTCTGCCATGAGAACAAGCTCAGGCTAGCCTCCTAGAAGACAAATATTAACATAGAAGAGTCCAGTGGTTCCAGCTGAGGTCATCCTAGATGAGAAATGTGTGAGAGAGTCCAACCAAGCAGCACCACCCACTTGAGGTTCAGCTGACCTTAGAAGTATAAATAAGCATGGCAGACACCGGACAAACTTCTGAGCTGACCCTTAGATGCATGAGCAATAATAAATGCTTGTTCTCTTAAGCTAAGATTTGGAGTGGTTTGTTACACAGTGAAAGCTAACTGATACAACAATATCGGTAATGATAATAATAGTGTTATCAATTAATGGGGACTAAAGGTGAAACAGATCTTGTTTTTTAAGATAAATTCATAAATGATCACAGGTAGATGGTCTTAACAGGACCGTATCTCTGATTTGCTCTCTTAAACTTTTTTACAATACACAAATCTTGTATTTTTTAAATTTTATTTCATACATTTTGAGAGAGAGAGCAAAGGAGGGGGAGAGAAGGGAGAAATATAATCCCAAGCAGGCTCTGCATTGTCAGCACAGAGCCTGATGTGGGGCTTAAACTCACGAACCATGAGATCATGACCTGAGCTGAAATCAAGAGTTGGCTACTTAACCGACTGTGCCACCCACCTGCCCCACAAATCTCGTATTATATGGTCTTTAGGAAACAAATTGTATGTGTGTTAGTAGAGCCATGTTTTTGCTGAGATAAAGCCCTTAAGTTACTTGAGTTAATTTTGAGGTTGTCTTAACATTTAGTCTGACTCCTTGGTTTCACATGCCCTTTTCAGTTTCTGTCTCACATTATACTGAACTGAAACTAAAAGGATCCTTTCAAAGAATAATGAATGTACTGTGCTCATTTTTGAACTTCATTCTCAAACCATGATGTTTGAATTCCTACTATTTCATCCAAATTACTTACAGCCAATAGGTACAAAATTCTACAGACACTCATAGAATGTTTAGTGGCAAGGAATAGAAACCTAATGCAGTTAGTTTATGAAAAAATGAGTTATTTTAAAGACAGGGGATAGTTGCAGAAGCCAATTCTAGGAAATAAGTGAGAAAAGAGGCAATGTGTCTGTCTCTGTCTCTGATTCTCTCTCTCACTTGAGTATATGGGCTTCTCCCGTTGTCATGCTCTGCTCAGTTTTTCTGTCTCTGCCAACTTCCTTTAGGCATTTCAAGCAGGTCTTGTGGTGGCTGAGATGGTTTGTCACCAAGGTCCCCCTTTCAAGACTGAAGGATTCTCTTCTCCAGCAACTGGAAGTGTTGGTGGTTAACGGCTCTCAGTTGAGTTGCTCTCTGGGTCTCCTTTAGCTGAAGAGAGCTTCTTTGCCCTGGGGGAAGCCTGTATCCAATGGCTGTTGTTGTGCACGGATAAGGGCTTGGTTCCCTTTCCTCAAGGCGGGAAACTGAATGGGAATCATAATTTCAGAGCTTCCAGCAGTGAGTAGGGCCCAGAGCAGAAAAAGGCCCTGCAGAGATCCAGACTTCAGTGCGGTTGTCCTGCTGTTTGGGTCATATGACCTGACAGCCCATATGGCATTGGAAGTATTTGCTGTGAGGAAGGATGCAAAATGGCGTTTGTGGAAAACTCCAGTAGGAAAATAATAATGCAGAGCCCTAGGTTTCTGGAGGACAGCCAGGCTATCTTCAGCAGAGCATTATTAACCATTTAAAAAATAGCTCCTGGCTTGCTTCTGACCTTGGTAGAGATGAGGTTCCTGATCCTGGAATATGAAGGAACCATGTGGCCAAGGCTACCCATAATGATCTAAGACTTACAAGGCTCAGCAGAAATGCTCTCTAAGATTGGGCATCGAGTATCTGGGATTGGGGAGGAGCAAGGCCAGAGGCAAAGCAAGTCAATGCCCTGAGCAGGTGGCCCAGCCCCCCGTGTCATTCACCAGGGTTATACCACTGCTTATCCATCAGTTCACACCTTGGCTACTTGGAGGTTCTCTGATGACCAGCGGATAAAGAACAAAAAGGAGCAAATTTGTTTCATGGATGAGTTGGTCCATTTTTTGGGATCAAGTTGTTGCATGCTCTGGGATGTTCCAGAAAACAATAGTGAAGAGAAATCCTCCTAATGGCAGAGCTTTGGGCAGTGCACTCCATTATCCACTTTGTGTCGAAAGGACATAATAGAGACTTTTGGATGGTAAAGATTGGTTTGGATGGTTTGGATGGTTGGTTGGGGGCCTGGAAGGAAAGAGATTAGGACAATGAGATTGAGATGATTTGGGAAAATGACATGTGAATCAATTATGGGAGTAGGTGCAATGTATGAATTTTCACGTTGCGTGTTAATGCCCACCAAAGAGCAGCCATCAGGGAGACAGAATGACTCAACTAATTGATGCCAGCCAGTATCTGTCACTGGCTGTCCTTTGTTGGCACAAGTGTGTGATGAAATAGAAATGGCGGCAGGGATGGAAAGCATGCATGGGCTCAACAACCAGAACTCTTTGATCAACAAGGCTGACCCAGCTACTGGTACCACTGGGCATCAGTCTGCCAGCATCAGTGCACGCTGGGCTCCTGAGAGAGTACCAGACCATGAAGAATCCTATCAGCCACTTGGTGGTACAGTGATCACATCAGTCCCCTCCTCTATGGAAGGCACATTTCATCTTGATTGATTTCAGTATCTATTCCAGGATAGCTTTTCCTGTCCTTGCTCTCAAGGTCTCTGCCAGCATCATGTCCCAAGGCTTTAAAATATTTGATCCAAGAGCACAGAATCTTACATGACATGGTGGTGGACCATTTTCCAGTAATGGAGGTGTGGCTGTGGACACATTGCTTTCTGCAGCCACTAAAGTTGCCAGACTGACAGAGGAAAGAATGGGCATTTGAAGATGCAACTGAGGTATCTGCTCAAGATGATGACCTGAGAGCATGAGGTGCCATCTTCTTGGGTTCAGCATATACCCTCTCAGATCACTGTGTGTTGCCGTGTCCCAAATGGGCAGAAAACATAGGTTTTGAAAGCCAAAAGTAGAAGGAAGGCTGACCCCACTTGCCACGATTCCCAGGGACACCCATGGGGGATTTCAACTCCATCCCAGCTCTCCTGGGTTCTTCCTGAGACGGAGCGCCATGTTGGATTTTGCATTGAGGCACCTCGTTTTCCTCATCCCAGTCCCAGCCCTCATTCAGTTAATCACCCAGTTCATGTTTTTACTGTTCGGGAAAAGTAACAGTATGTTACTATGAAAACATACTCTGTTTTCAAGTTCTAATTCCCAGGACAGTTGACCTAAGCTATCAGGGATTCGTGGAACCTGGTTCCGGTCTCAGCTTTCCCACATGCAGACGGTCTAATCTTGGATTGTTACTTAGTCCTCTGGACTCTAGATTACATTCTCTAAAATGACAGTAATCATCATTGTAATCTTCTAGGTTTGCTAAGGGTGAGCGGGGGAGGGACGAGTTACATGACGTGGTGTGTGTAACAAGCTTACCATAGTGCCAGGCACAGTAATACTCAGAAACTGGTAGGTATCATTTCATTCCGATTACCACTACGACAATTACTACTCCTACTGTTACTCCTACAAGTACTATTACCTCTCAGTGTTATTGGGACGATATAATAAGATTATGTATGCCTGGCATTCAGTGCATGCTTGGTAAATGATAATTACTCAATTAAACATAAATGCCACTAGAAAGGGTAGCACATTAGGCTTATTGATGACACTGTTTTACAATGTTGCTGCGTACAAGACCTTCACACACAGATGCATTGCTGTTCCTCTGTCATACTATTATTGTGATAGTTGACATTGTGTGACATATATAAGGTGTGTCAAGCTTCACGTGGGTTACCTCACTAAATCCTCTGCCAATTCTAGAGGTAGGTACTCTGATTTATCCTGGTTTTGCAGATGAGGAAACTGAGGTCAAGGTTAACACATAAGCAAACTTGCTCCATGCCTGTGCTCTTGGCCATTGTGTTATGTTGTCTTTGATGTCCCCATTATCATTTATTAGGCATTTGCCTCAGGCAGAGAGGACAGAGGACCCCTTAACAGAGCTAAGGCAGTATGGAAAAAAGGATGGATTTTATTTTTTATTTTATTTTCTTAAAGTTTAAAAAAAATAATGTTTTATTTATTTTTGATACAGAGAGAGACAGCATGAGAGGGGCAGGGGCAGAGAGGGAGACACGGAAGCCAAAGCAGGCTCCAGGCTCAAATCCACGCACGTGAGATCATGCCTTGAGCTGACATGAGAGGCTTAACTGACTGAGCCACCCAGGTGCCCCTAAAAAATAGAATCAATTTTAGGCTAGTTCTGGAGGATGAATATGATTTATCTAAGTTCTGAATCTTAACACCAGGCAATTAACTTAGTACTGGATACAAGGTCCTTGCCAAGTTTCATTGTGACCTTCTCAGTCTCAGTGTAGACCCTCTATCATTCTACCCTTTATATAATTTATTTAGCAGCTCGGCCACATGAACCGTTGTACACTTTTGGGTGGTTTATTTTGTTCTGAAAGAAGAGTGTGTGATACCAAAGCCATGAAAGTTATTACCAAAAGTAATAAGAAGTAAGAGATAATTATAAATTGATATTAAATCTTTCTGATCCATATTTTATTAGTTGCCAGGTTGCATTAATCAGAGGGGAAGTGATTACCAGGAGTGTCTCTGCCATTTTGAGGTCCCACATTTTAACCTACAGTCTGAAAAGCTTTCCAGTCCTGGAAAAATCTAAATGGTCACCCCAGCGAATTGTCTTAGGGGTCAAAGATGGATTGTATAGATAGTATGTGCCTTAATGAAGTGGCAGAAATGTGCTCTGATAAAATTTCAGAGCATATTTGATATTCGAACTGTACTTCAAAAATTTAGGCCATTTTTTGAAATGTTTTAGGGAAAGTCTGGTGACAAAATGGTGTTAAGTGATTCTAGAACTTTCTACCAAGCACCATGTTTCTATAATTCCAACGCAATGTGTAAGCTTCAAGGGACCCATAGACTTTGTAGGTGAAGGAATCAAGGCTTATAAATGTGCATTGATTTTCTGAGGTCTTATAGTCCCAGAATCTTATTGATTGACTGATTCATTCAATCATTCATTAACTCACAATTACTATTGTCTACTCTCTACCAGGCACTTGTAGTAGACCTTAGGTGCTAACGTGGAATAAGACAGACCTGACCCTTGACTTCATGGAAATTGCTAAATAGCCGGGGGAAATTGAAGATAGATAAATAATCATGCTAATTAATAACATATGGAATTTCTGGGGCATCTGGGTGGCTTAGTCGGTTAAGCATCTGACTTCGGCTCAGGTCATATCTCACAGTTCCTGGGTTTGAGTTCCATGTTGAGTTCTGTGCCGACAGCTCAGAGCCTGGAGCCTGCTTCTGATTCTCTGTCTTCCTCTCTCTCTGCCCCTCTCCTGCTCATGCTCTGTCCCTCTCAAAAATGAATAAACGTTACAAAAATTAAAAAGATATAAAACACATGGAACTTCTGTGATAAGATCTATGGTTAAAAAAGCACAGAGTTAACATAGGTATATCTTCCTAAAATTGGAGAGTGAGGAAAGGCATTTGAACGGAATTCTAGAGTTGCATTGTCCAATATGGTAGCCACTAGCCAGCTGCATGTGGCCATTTAAATTTAAATTCATTAAAATGAAATAAAATGTAAAATTCAGTTCCTCCATTGTATTAGCCATATTTCAAGAGCTCAATGGCTACCTGTTGCTACCAGCTGCCCTCTTGGACAGTGCAGATCTAGAACATTCTTTGATCATAGAACATCTTGTCAGACAGCGGTGCTTAGAAAAATGAACGTGATTTAGACCAGTGCACTTTCATGTGGGTTCCAGGGGTGAGGAGTGTGGTTCACGTGGGGACCTGAAGGAAGGCTGTGGTATTTCAGCACAAGGATGGAAGACGGGTGATGGAATCTGTAAAACCTCGTCCTAGTGGGGTCGAGGCTTGATCTTTCTTATTTTAAGCATGGGAGTATTTGGTTTTATAAACAATCACTTTGTGGCAAAGAGCATGGGTTGGAGGGAGCATGTGTGGTGCTTGACAGTTGAGAGTGAATTGTAGGCCAGCGTTGACTGTCATGGAATGAATGGCTGATCGAAAATGAATTATGTTCTACCCGAACCATTCACAGTGCTGTTTTAATCAGCACTATCAACCAGATTTCATTAGTATCAGTACTAATTGTAATAATTAGGTAATTATTATCAGAATAATTAGTTGGATTCAATTATTGAATCCCAGAATTCACCCTTTTCTTTCATTACTTTGTCCAGAAACATTAGGAGCAACGGACCAATGCCATTATACTCCTTAGTTTTCCGGAAATGTTGGAAAGTGCCAGGGGGGCCCGGCTGACTCTTAATTTCTGCTCAGGTCATGATCCCAGGGTTGTGGGTTGGAGCCCCTTGTTGGGCTTTGCGCTGAGCATGGAGCCCGCTTGAGATTCTCTCTCCCTTTGCCCCCTTCCCGGCTTGTATGCACTCTCTCTCTCTGTCTCTCTCTTAAAAACAGAGTCATAAACAGAATCACTTAGCTCCTTGCTTCCAGCTCTGAGGGGTTGATTGGGCATATCCAGGGCAGTTCTCTTGCATGTCTCTCTAAACGGTTCATGTCACGGGCTATCTTTTGCTCTTTACTATTGGAGACAGAGTCTTTAGATCTAGTCATAATAGCAAGCTGATTCATGAAACCCTGACACCAACTCAGAAAACTCATCTTTTTTTTTTTTAAAATGAATTTATTATTTTTATTTAGTTTTGAGAGAGTGCATGAGTGAGTGGAAGCAGGGGTGGTGGGGCGTGGCGCAGAGAGAGAGAGACTCCCACGAGGTGCAGAGAGAGAAGGAAAGAGTTTGGAACTCGGAGTGGGACTCGAGCTCACCTGAAGCGGGGCTGCAGCTCACCTGACGTGGGGCTCGAACCCATGGACCGTGAGATTGTGACCTGAGCCGAAGTTGGATGCTTAACCAAGTGAGCCCCCCCCCCCCCCCCCCCCCCGACCCCGGGCAGCCCAGAAAACTCATCTTTAAAATTCCATTCCTCTAGAACAACTCCTGGTATGAAAATCTCTTCTGTTTCTCCCGAGAAACAAAATCAATAGAAGTGATGTTTTAACAGCGATCTGGGCATCCCAAAGCCCAGTCAAGTTGACACATGAAATTAACCCCACAGTGCTCTAATGTGGGAGAGATCAGGATTCCACTTTCCACGTGTCAGACACTGTGCTCGTCCTTGTGATTGGGAGGAGACATAGATGTGGACAAGATGGCCCTGAGCTCTTTCGCACTAGCCACCCGAGAGGGTGGCTTTGACCTGAGCCAGCGTGTGCTGAGTGCAGTGAAAGAGGTGCATGCAGGCTGCTTTTGGTCTTTGGAGGAGGAGAGATAAAAGAATCCTGAAAACCACAGGGAATAAAGTTCAGCTGGATGTGAGTGGGTGTGCCCCCAAAGCCCACATGTAAAGCATGTTTTGGGCGTTAAGAGAACACTCCCCCAGTTTGAATCCTCTTTATTGCTGGATTCAGTTCTGAGTCACTTATCACAGGCTCTTCTCTGCTCTCTATTGAACTAAATGTGCTATGCATTCTTCCTTAGCATCCCTGTCCTCGTGTTGGAGTCCTGCCCTATGGTCTTTCTGCCATGACCTTGATTGCCTTTGCCAAGGCCAAGTCTAGTTCTAATTCCTATGAGATTCTTCTGTCTTGATGTGGCTTCTGGAATCTTTTACTCTCAGCTCCTAAGTCTATCTGCAAAGATAACTTTTGTTCTTTGTTCCTGTGCCTACCATTCCCTGCCCACCATTCATCTTGAGGGCAAAGGTCTGGACAGTCTTTAAGCTGGGACTTAACAGATGTGTTTTGAGCAAGTAGAGGTCAGGCTCTGGATCCTTATTGTCATGCACACTGCACTCTACGACACAGCAAGCTGAAACCAACTTGTTATCCCTTAGGGGTTTTATGGCCCAGGCACCAATGTCCAGAACCTATTAATTCACCCATTCATTTAACAAAAAAATATTAAATATCAACGGTGCAGTAGGTACCATGTGGGGTACAGGAATTAATGATTCTGAACAAGACAGAGGTGATCTCAGATCTTGTAGAATTTATAAGCTGTCAGGAAGGAAAACATACTGATTAATGGTAATTGTGACAATTAACAAAAAAAACCAAACCTGGCAGTTGTAGGAGGGGAAGGTGTCTGGGCCAGGAGTGGGGCTCCGTGAGGAAGTGGCACTTAGGTTCCCCTTGAGAAAATGCAGGGGTGACTCAGTAAAAGGGCAGAGGCGCAGGGAGGAACCATCTCAGGCAGAGGGGCCTGTGTGCATGTAGGAGACAGGAGGGGTCAGAGTAGGCGGTGAAGGGCCACACTCAACCTCTGTGGCTGCCCTTGGAGGGTGGAGAGCAGAGGAGAGAATGTGCTGAGGCAGGTGGGGGCGGGCGGACGTGGTAGGAGACGTGAGGACTTGGGTTTTCTCTGCAGGTAATTAATGGGAAACTGATGGAGCCTTTTCACCAGGGGAATGATACGGTCAGAGTTGAATTTATAAAATCCCTCTGGCCTCAGTGAGGAGAGTGGAAGAGGAGAGGCCCCCTGGGATCAGGGTGAGCAGTCGGAAAGCCCTTCACGTCTCACGCAGGAGATGGTGGGGATGGGGCCAGTGCAGTGGGAGCGGAGGCCCATCTTCCAGAAGGAATTCTCGGGGATCATTAGAGGAGTGGCCACTCCCACTTGAGGGCACACGATCTCTGTTCCTGCTGACTGTTCATCAAAAAATTAGATACTGTGTTATAGGAAAATAAAATTGATTCCTTATTTATTCCCAAGAAAGTTACAATTTCAGAACTTTCTGGCTGAAAGACAAATAAAGGAAAGGCAGTTCTGAGCCCTTGAGAAGGAGGGGGTGTGCCAGGTCGGGAAGCGAATACTGAAAACCTGGGAAGGGGATGCGCAGGGGCGTCGGCAAGAGCGGTGGAGGCTCCATGACCCTTCTCTCACCCACGTGGCACGCCGGAAACAGGACCCCCTCGACACCTGACCAAAGCAAAATAGCTCCTGTCGGTCCTCTTTGTGAAGGTTATTATCCACCATTTCCTTTTGAAAAACCCTACCTCACAGAAATCTGCAGTCTAGGGCTGAGCGTATGCGGGCTCTTTCTAGGATCTACGTGATGCGTGGGTGCCAACGGGTGTGCGTGCGTGCGCACACTCAGGCTCACACACACAGACTCGAGTTTATATAGAACTTGAGACTAGCTCCGTACGTCTGTGTGTGTTTTCTGTTTGCCATGACCATGTTTCCATAGCAATGTGAATGCAGAGTTTTTGAGAGGCTGTTTGGATAGAGCCTTGGCAAACGAGGCGAAATCATTAATTGCTCCTCTTTGGCACCAGCTTGTTATTAAGGAAGCTCTAGAGGGACTGAATTGGTGGGCTTTGGAATGACATCTTTAGGTCCCATGGCCATCTGTGAGGGAAACAACACTGCTCTTTTTCTTTGCTGTATGCCATCCACAGAACACTCCATGCCTGTCCGTGCCAGGGCCACTGAAAGACTTGAGGTACACGCAGCAGGCATTGGCTCCTTTAGTCTGAGATTTGGGAAGTAAAGGTTCTTGCTAGACCTGTTATTGATTACATATGTTAATTGTCTGTCTTAAGGGCACCCCCCTCCCCCCACTAGCTCTCTAGGCTGAAGTCCTCGCTTTATCGCCCTCAAAAGCTCACTTTGTCTTTTTTTAAAAAAATTTTTATTTGTTTTTGAGACAGAGACAGAGCCTGAGCAGGGAGGGGCAGAGAGAGAGGGAGACACAGAATTGGAAGCAAGCTTCAGGCTCTGAGCTGTCAGCACAGACCGTGACGCGGGGCTCAAACCCACAAATGTGAGATCATGACCTGAGCTGAAGTCAGAGGCTTAACCGACTGAGCCACCCAGGGGCCCCTCTAAAGCTCACTTTGAACCACACAGTCCTGTCTTGTTACTGCATCCAGTCAGCTCACCTTCCTTAGTAACACTTTCTCATCAACTTAATCATACCATCTTCTTGGTTAGAGCTAAGAATACAAAAACACTAGTAGGCAGATGTTCATTTCATGTTAATTTATTTGCCCCTGTATCCTTTTACTATTTTCTATTGAAAACAAAACACAACCCTATTACTCCAGGGATTTTTGGTTGCCAAGGGCAGAAACCCAACTTGCTCCACTTTACATATTCATGGGACATCAAACAAGTGGCATCTGTTCCCTGTCACCAGGGGGAAAAGCCCCCTGCATCCTAGTATCAGAGTTGCTAAGAAAAACCACAGTACAGTCAAGGGCTGGATGGAGCACGCTTTCCTTATATAGAGAAGAGACAGCAAGACCAGCTTCAGTCAGATCCCTGCCAGAGGGTGACACAGGGCTGTTGGCCTTCTCACATCCCTCTCGTGTTCAGCAGAAGGACCCCGCAGGGGACAGACATAGCAGAGGGTGGGCCACGTGCCACATGACATGCACAAGCAGAACAAAGGATGCTCACTGGATCTGAAGCAGGAAGATACTCCTGCTCAAGGAGATAAGCCCAGCACAGGCTGTGAGGACTCTTGTCTCTTGGGAAGGAAGTGTTTTGGACCCTTGGTTGGTACTTGTGAGGTTGAAAGGTCCAAAGACTGCACTAATGAGACTGTGCCTTTCCCAGTCGGCTCCCTTTGGCCATGTCCTGATATGGAGGGGCTCGTGTATGAGTAGGCAAAGACACTGTAAGACTATTTTCATCTCCATCTCTCTGTTTCTTGTCTAAGCTTCCTTCTCTTGGCATCATTCTCTAACACCTGTCAAAGAAAGATGCTACTAGTTGGCCATGATTCCTGGCTGCCCCATTGGTGCCCAACTCTGGAGGTACCTTCTCTTCTGCTGCCACATATAAAATCCTCACAGGATAACTCTGCTTAGTTTTGCATGGATGGCATGGTCATCTCTGGATCAACCAGTCTGGCCAAGAGCATGGGGTATGAGGGTTGGCTAGGCCAGGGTCACAAGTCCATCCTGGGAATGTTCTTGGCAATGGTCAGCATTGCTCCTGTCAGTTGCAACATTGACATGGAGTGGGAGCAGATTTCCAGTGGAAAGACATCTGCTTGCCTGTAAAAACAAGATACCTACCCTGCTGAGTAACCTCCATTTAATTCAGGTTACCTCCCCCATCTTCAGAACTGAAAGATATCTGCACCAGGTGGATTAATGAAACATTAAAATCATCAAACATTAATCACTAATTATCACATTAAAATGGCCAAGGAAGCTTTAGAATATAGATTCCCAGTACCCCATCCTTAGAATATCTGATCCAGTGGCTCTAAGACTTACCCTTTGAATCTATAACATTTTTAAAAAAGATTTTATTTTTAAATAATCTCTGTATCCAACGTGGGGCTTAAACTCATGACCCCAAGATCAGGAGCCACATGCTTGACTGACTGAGCCAGCCAGACAGGCGTCCCTGAGTTATAACATTTTTAATACTTTCTTGGTTATCCCGATAAAGATCCTACTTTGGGGAACGCTAGTGACTATAACCACAGTAGGGTGACAAAGTGTAGAATCCTAAAAGAAAGCATAAACTTAGCCAAGAGTACTTTCAGAATCTAATATATAATTTCACTGTAATTCTTGAGAAACCATAGTCCATTTTTAGCTCTTGTCTGATTCTTCCTATGCTGATGGAAGGAGGGGGGTCAGGCTTGTGGGATATTTTTGGCCACCAGCATCTGAACCCCTGTGTCCAGGGAGTTGCACATCTTATGAGTCTTGGCAAGATGAAGGATTACCCCCATTTGTGAAGCTGAAAACGCCAGGCACATACGTGTCTGGCTCCCTTGCAGCTATGCGTAGATGTAGGTCCTACCCATGCACCACGCTAAGACCTCAGCTTGTGGGGTTGGGACACTAAACAGACCCTGTTGTTAAGCGGAGACCAAGGCACCCAGTTATGGAAGATATCGGGATATCAGGAGACTAAGTGGGTGCTTGTCTAAGACAGAAGGCACTCTCTGAGGCTGCAGATTTTCCATGCTTCAAACCTTTTGATTGGCTGGTGGCTTTGACCGTGCCGGTGCGAGCAGTTGTGGTCCTTTGATGTTAGCATATACTGTTCCCACTCACACCATCCTAGTCCTCAGCAGTGTTCTGCGACTTCACTGAGTTCCTGTAAAATGTAGAGCTCAGAGGGCAAATAGGAAGCCTGTTGTTGCAGGTATTCTGAATGCTTTGTAGAAGCAAAAAGTTCAAAGTGGAAGTAAAGAGGTTACAAACTGGCCATCCCGAGCTCCGTGTAGCCCTCCACAGCCATGCTTTGGGTAACTCAAACATTTTGAACATAGTTTCTAACTCCTAGAAGTGAGGGTTTCACCAAGGTATCTGAATCTATCTTTTGGTTGGAAAAGCATTACTAGGGTCATCTTGTATCAGGTTTACTAGATGGCTGCCTGTTGGAGATGAGGCATAGGCCCCCCAGACTTTTATGGTTAGCTCCTGCTGGGGTCACCCGTGCCTGGTCCCCAATTAGCTTCAGTAGCCAGCATCCAGCTTTTCAAGCAACCAAAGCCAACTCTGACCAATTTCAGTAGGAAAGGAATTCAGTAAAATATATTCAGTGGTTCCTTTAGTGGAGGACTGGAGAGGCCGGTGGGAGGTAACACGGGCTGGAATGACACATTGGCCTGCGTCCCGCTGCAGGGCTGTGAGCGCCCAGACCCGATGGAGGCCCCTGAATGTGGACCCTTTGCCTGCTGCCCATGCTACCATGTGCTCTGGTTACGTGGTGCCAGTGACTGCCCCTGAACTACGGCCCCTGGGCCACTTTCCCCAGAAGGGGTTCGACAAGGTCCCTGCTCCCTCCTCCAGACTTCTAATTCAATGTCTGGGGTACATGGGTCTGGGTTGCAGTATGTGGGTCACGGCTCGCACCCTCACTGCAGGGGAAGCTGGAAAATGAGTCCCTGGCACTTTCAGGCTCTGTGGTAGGCGACGGGCTCTGCTTCATCAAGAAAGAAGAGTCTCTCGATGTGGGGAGGGGGTTTCCAATACTGAACAACCCAGAAGAACAGCGTGTACCCACCACAGCCCCTGAGCCCTCGCCTCGTGCACACCAAGCCCTAACTGAATATTGGTTGAAGAGAGTATAAGACTAGGAACTTCAGGGGGAAAATTATAGGGAGATGGTTATAAAAGAAGAAAAGCAGAGGAAATGTGGAAAGGCAAAGGGAGAGAGAATAAAATACAGCCACAAAAGGGGAGAAATTAAAGTGACTCATGCCTTGGAAAGCTTTGCTCTAAAGCACAACCCATCTATTTCCTCACTCATTTGGTTTTTCTTATCTATTTTTGCTTTATAAAGACTCTACAAAGCCCGTGTAAAGCTCTGTGAAATTCATTTTTTTTTTTTTTGTGGTCAGGAAATATTGGACCCAGCTCAGTCAATCGCCAAAACACCAGCTGCCTAAGTGATGAGTTGGTCTATCCAAGAGGTGGTTATTTAGCCAACAGACAGATGGCCAAGAAAGTCCAGTTACTTGGTGTACTGTTTGTCATTTAGGATGCTCGCAGCCAGCTGAAATAGCCAGAAGCTAGCAGAGTCAGAAGCCATAGCCCATCGTCCTGGGCTTGGTCCTGGAACCCTGCAGGTACCCAATTAGCAGGCAGAGGACAGAGCAGGGGAGATTTTGCCTCACTGCGCCCACAACCTCGCAAAGGAGGCATCCTCACAACCCCCTGGCAGATACGAAAGAGGCTGAGCCGGGAGCGTGGCCAGAAGGAAGATACTCCTAGCCCAGCTGAGGAAGTGGAAATCAAGGGCCAGCTGTGGAAACGGGGGTGTCCAGGAAGGAAGGGCAACTCCACAGCACGTTCTCCAGAAACACATTCTATTCCAAGTAGGGAAGGAGGGCTCCCTGACACTTCATCAACAATTAGTGAGAATTAGAGGGAAGACAGAAGTTGGTTTGTGCAGCTCCCTAGGGTTCTAATTGGCGGTCTACTCAGAGAAGGTAGCTGAGGTTAGAATCTTTACCCATGAACTCCAACGAGCATCTAACCCACCTGTGCCGTGTGCTGGGAACCGTTCTGGGGCATCGATCGCGAGAAGTAACAGGCAGCCCACGTAGCACCTCTGGTGTGGTAGGGGAAGTGCGTGATACTCTGAGCCACATGATAGGACCAATGAATGTAAACTGCCGTTGTGGTTGAGTGCTCTAAACGGAGAGCAGCCACTTACTTACATATATAATATTCGGCATATATGTATTTATAATGTGTGTGTGTGCACGTGTGTGTGCACGCATGTACATCTACATATATGTGCCGCCACCTTGAGTGTACGGTCAGGAGCTTTTATTTAACATTCTGTGATTTGCAGCCTATCTTCTCCCACTGCTGTAAGCTTCACTCCCACATGCCCTCTGCTGATATTAATAATTCCAGGGACACAGCAATTTCTCTTCTGAAGTCGGTGTCAGGCAACGGACAAAAAGTAGTTTTGAACCTACTGGAATCCCCTTGCATTAAAAACTTTTTTTTAATGTTTATTTTTTTGGGCGGGGAGAGTGAGTGAGCAGGGGAGGGGCGGAGACAGAGGGAAACACAGAATCTGAAGCAGGCTCTAGGCTCTGAGTGGTCAGTACAGAGCTGATGCTGGGTTTGAACCCAGGAACCACAGGATCATGTCCTGAGCTTAAGTCTCATGCTTAACCAGCTGAGCCACCCAGTCTCCCCGCCGACATTGAATTTTTTAAAAAAAAGTTTGTTTATTTTTAGGAAAGAAAGAGGGAGAAAGTGCAAGCAGAGGAGGGACGGGGGGGGCGCTAGAGGACCCAAAGCAGGCTCTGTGCTGACAGCACAGAGTCCAACACGGGGCTCAAACTCACAAACCAGGAGATCGTGACCTGAGCCAACGTCAGAAGCTTAACCAGCTGAGCCCCCCAGGGGCCCCCCCCTTGCATTTTTGTTCCCACATGTCTGCTGTGGTGGAAGGGAAGGAGCTTTGGCGAGAAGACAGACGTCCTGCAGTCAAGTCCAGCCCAGTCATTTACTCTAGCAGAACAGGTCTGGCAGCAGTGACAGAGACCCTCTATTTTCCTATCTGTGAAATGGGGGTAATCTGATCTACCCCTCAGTTAATTGGAAGACATTATCAGCCATTGAAGTTTCCCCCCAAAAAAAGAAAATAAAGTAATGCAATTGCGTTAAATTCGAGGAGTAGATTCTAAAGTCAGTGCACAAGAGAGAGACTGCTGAGTCCCGCGTCCCCTGCAAACCCTCGGAATTCTCCCCATGGTGTCTGCGCCCCAGCTCCGAGGGAGCCCACGCAGCCTGCTTTTCCTTCAGAGTAGAAAGGGGTTGCTGTTCCTTCAGCTGAGCCTCAAGTAACGGGTTGGCTGGCTTGTAGTGACTGTGTTGTGGGAAAATACTTCTCCATAAACACTAGAGTCATGCTCCGTGGAGCAAGGTGCGCATGTCAGGCGGCTGCCTCCAGAGACACGGGTGTCCAGCCTCCCACTCACTCCAGCAGGGGCTCATGGTGAAGACGGTCACCTTTTGGAATGAAACTCTTGCTCTTCGTCCCTTAAGAGAAACTCACACTCTTAAACTCAGGACAGATCCAGTGTCTAGGATCCTCTGACTGCCAAATAGATAATGGACTGCCAGCTCCTTACGGCCTCTCTGTCCGGCTCTAAGGACACCCACATATTTGACAACTGCACCATCTTTCTGATTTTTTCTGCGCCGCGATGACCATTTCAGGCCAGCTGTTCTCGACTTTCTGTACAATTTCCCCTTTGGAGCATCTGTTTCTGATAATACTTCCTTCAAATACTTCGAGTGATGAGACCCAATGATTAAGAGAACGAGGCAGAAAGAAATAAAAGGAAAATCGAGCTCTTTGTCCCTTGCAGGGAACTTGCAAACCTAGCTGATGCCTTAGGGTCACCTAAGGGCTTTAGCCATGTGATGCTGTCTCATTGTGGTAGGACTCGGCCACTTCTCCTCTGGCGGTGCCCGCCCGGAACACGTGGCTGGGATTCCTCTCTCTGCACACGGTGTCTGCACCTTGCGTCTCTCTCACATGTTGGGCTTGCTGTATTCTTCCCTGTTGTAATGTCTGTGGGGTTGACTTGTGGCCAGTTGGCTTTGGTCCAGAGCGCGGTCATGTACCTCTCCCCTTTAGTCATTAATAGATTCGGTAAATTTATGGTAATAATCACTACCTGTACTGAAACACTTCCTGGCTCCCGATACTGTGCTAGGCGCCCTGCATACATTTCCCTGCTCAGTCCCCGCGGGGAGCTATGGGCTGGGCATTATTTTTATGATTGCCATTTTCCTGGCTAAAAGAAGGTTTCTAACTTACCCTGTGGACATGAAGCTAGTAGGAGATGAAGATGATTCTAAATACCCTGTTTTTTAAAAAAATTTTTAAATTATTTTTAAATTATTTTTTATTTTTATTTTTTTAATTTTTGAGAGACAGAGAGAGACAGCACAAGCAGGGGAGGGTCAGAGAGAGAGGAAGACACAGAATCGTAAGCAGGCTCCAAGCTCTGAGCTGTCAGCACAGAGCCTGAAGTAGGGCTTGAACCCACGAACCATGAGATCATGACCTGAGCAGAAGCCAGACACTTAACCAACTGAGCCAGGCGCCCCTACCCTGTTTTCTATCAAAAGGCTAATCAGCCTGACTGCAGATGGACCCTTGGTGGATGTACCCCACCGGCGGCATCTACAGAGTCAAAGCACTGTCTGCCTCATGGTCACCCGGGGGCTAGTTAATAAACTATCTTCCAAGTTGTGGGCAAAACCATCATCTCGGCACAGGGACGGAGAGTCTGCCTTGATGATAAGCCTCCCAGAAGATTCTTATAAGTGGGGCCCATTGGTTTGGACTCTACATGCAGACCCTCCTTACGTATGCAGTAGAAACTGGCCAAGTACAAATCATGCATTGAGCTGGGGCTTTCCCTACCTGTCACATAAAGAGCCCAGTTAAACCTAAAATGTGATCAGAGCTTGACTAGTTGCAATGCAATTTTTTTTTTCTTAAATGTATGCTGTGAGGCTTTCTACATCTGGGCATCTTCCTAGACATCGAGTGAATGATTTCTTAGAGTTGGATCAATATAACAAAATAAAGAAAACTGCTGTTCAACGAATGCTGCATATGAGAAAGAATGTCAGTTCCTTTTCTCTCTAAACTTTAATTAAATTTAAAAAAATAAAAAAAAAATTTTTAAACGTGAATCACAATATCCTATATGGTTGTTGTGGCTGTTCCAGTCAGAAACATCCGAGTTACGTTAATAGGGGCTTCTTTCCTTCTGTCATTCCTCTCATGCTGACGGTTTGCTGTCTAACGTTTCGTGTTTTTGTTTTTTTCCTTGCTTATTCAAACCTGTGTGTGGGGGGGGGGATTTACAGACTGTTAATGTGGAATCCCACAATCCAGGTGAATCCGTATCTTTTCCTTCCCACGCCACCACGTGGTGCCTGTACCGCTCTTCTAGGAATGGTCCTCGCCCCTTGCCCCTGCTCTGGCCATGCACCTGCTTGCTGGGAACCAGTTGTGTGCACTCAAATTCTGCTTCCCTGGCCGAGGGGTGGGTATTTGGTATCAGATAGGGCAGTGGGCTCCTCCCCGGGAGTCTGGGGTGTCCTCTGCATGGATGGATCTGCGGCGTGTAAAGTTGGGAGGGTCTGTTGCCATTGTACATCATGTAGGCTCCAGAGGAAGCCAGAATGCAGTGAGCAAGAGAGCGACGCTGATGTGCGGAGGAGAGGGAGAGAAAGCTAGGGATGGAGAGATGGAGAGGAAGTGGGGAGAGTGGAGAAGGGTGAAGGGAGAGGAAGGAAGAGAGAGAGAGGCAGGCAGGCGGGCAGTGTTTTGTGTAATCTACCAGGCTTCATTTCATTCCCTCACTTCTGCCCTTGGACTCTGGGACACAGGGTCCTTCCAGTAAATCTTCCTTGTGCTTCATTGGCTTTCCATTCTTGGTGATTACAGGTGGACCAAACATTTCAAGCCTCCCCCCTGTCCCAGGTTTTGGAAGGACTTTTACTTTTCCTGTCATACTTGTATCATAGACAGTAAGTGGCATATGATTTCTTCTCTGAGAAATAAGCAATGATCTGTTGCACTTTCAGTAAACCTTTTCATTGTTTCCCCCACTTACTGGCTCTCCGCTAACTCCTGGGCCCCTGAGGAGTTGGTCGTGCATGGAAAACAACAAATAAATCAACAACTTCAGAAAAATGTGAAGAATACAATGAATGATAGAAGTATGGGTATTACGGGAAGACCACAGAGAGGCATTGGATCTGTCTGCACCTGTAACCTGGAAGCCTGCTGGCTCGCTGCCACCTTAGCCAGGGACCTTGTCCAATGTGGCACTTGGAGGGGACTGCAGAAGAGAAGTGTCTCAGGCAAATTTTAAATCATAACATCAAGTAGAAATGGTTTCTAAATCATCCATCTACTTTCCCCCCATGGTACCCTCTTCCTACAAAGCAAGTCAATAGTCTCCATGTCTCCAGAGGGGTCCTGAAGATTACTTATCACTCAACACTGCTCTGAAACTTTCCGGATTCACTTAGTACAGGTTGTTCACAGAGCTTTTTTGTCCATAAGCTCCGTAATCTCCCTTGAGGAATAGTGTTTGCTTGAGCCGGCCACTATCACTGAAGAGAGCAAAGGGTAATTCAGTGTCCCAGTGGACTCTAGTCTGGTGATGATGTGAGTCTCTCCATTGCTCGCTCGCTTGCTCTCTTGATTTTCCACCTTTGGCATGACTGACCTGGGGTGGTGATGCGCAGAGTCTTCTCGCATTCAACCATGGGGTTAGTTTTCAGGTGAGGTCCTTTGAGGTCAATAACATGTGTCGGGGCACCTGGGGAGCTCAGTCGGCTAAGTGTCTGACTTCGGCTCAGGTCGTGATCTCATAGTTCGTGGGTTCGAGCCCCACATTGGGCTCTGTGCTGACAGCTCAGAGCCTGGAGCCTGTCTTCGAATTCTGTGTCTCCCTCTCTCTCTGCCCCTCCCCTGCTCACACTGTCTCTCTCTCTCAAAAATAAAAAGAAAACATTAAAAAATAAAAAAAAACACATGTCTATGTTGGCCTTCTTCAAGACATTTTATTCAGAAACAGAAAATCGCTCATGATCCTTACTATCCTGGGCTTGTTTGCAACTTGGTTTCTCTAAGGGATGGTCAGACAATCAGTCATGGAAATTGTTGACCTCAGGAGTCATCTTTCCTATGCAAGACCAGTTCAGATTCTAACATACTTTACTAATCAACTTCAAGTTTAGCCCAACGGCAGAGAGATGAAATCATTAAAAGTCTACGAACAAAAATCCCGGGCACCAAGGATAATCTGAGAATCTCAGGGCAGGGAAACAGTTGAGTCAGAACTAGGTTTTCAATTAGTACATTTTCCACTGGAAAAAAAAAAAAAAGGAAAAGAAAGAAACAGATCCCTGCGGTGGCTGAACTTGGACTTGGCCCTGCTTCTTTTCTCCTGGGGCTGCTGGGGCTAGAGGTGAGGGTGGGGAGCCGGTGATACTTCCGTTCCTCAAATGTTAGGACATTTCCCACGGGCAGGGGTGGGGTTGTTAATGTCTTCTGGCAGGAGATGCGTGGCCGCATGTGGTCTGATTTCTGCGATTTTGTTCTGACGAAGATTCAGGACAGCAAGGAACAGGAGTAGGTTGCTAAAATGAGCTCCAGTGCAATGGGTTTTGCTGCAAGGACACAGGAGGTTTGCCAGGGACCCAGAGTTAGACCAGAGTATCACTGGACTTCTTGTGAGTAGGAATCAGGACTGGAGATGGGCTGTTCATTCCCCTGCCCCCTCCATCTCTCAGAAGTGCACCGTCTCCAAAACTGGCTTCTGTCCAGAGGTGTGGTCAGTCCTTCTGTTTCCTCCAACAGGTTCCTCTGTGTCACCCTGAATGTGGCTCCTTCGTGGCCAGTTCAGGAGATGACAGACCTCTCCTCTGCAGGACCCAGTGCTTCCTGGGAGCCATTTCACTGCCTCATTCAGATCCCGAGGAGAGAAGGTCTGGTAGCCCCAACTCATGTGCTCAGTTAGGACGTACAAGGCGTGGGCTTCTGCTATTGAATGGATTGATAGGAGGTAGAAGCCACAAGCTACCCCTGTTCAGTCCGTGGTGGGAAGGGAGACAGGACACCGTGACTCACAAGGTCAGATCACTTCTCCTAGTAGGAGTCATCAGAAAACGCGGGGCTCCTCATCTTCACCGCACCCTGAATAGGGGACATCTTTTATAGGGAACCAAGATTTTCACCTCCAATTACCTACAAGGCTTTGAACTTGAATTTTACTGAGAGAGATTCCTTTATCCCAGTGTATCCTATTAGGTGAATGAAGAATAATTATGTTCTATTTGGAAGCATCTAGTCATTCCGTAATCAACGGTGTCCCTGCTATGGCCAATCTGCTAGACATGGCGGCTGTGAAATCAATACTTCTGGTGAGGAAAGGAGGCGCGAGGGAAAACGTTTCTTTATATCTGAGTTCTTGCAGGAAGGAAGATGCCCAGAGAGGAAAAAGACGCAGAGAGGATATTGGGGTTGGTGGGGAAGACACCTTCTTGAGGATTTAACAATTCTGTCACCAAGGGACCTTTTCTTCTCAAACCCTTTCCAGCCTGGAATTGAGCAACCCAGGTCCCAGTTACTAACAGATGTCCTGGCGAGGGAAGGCAGGTGCCTACCCCTACAGGAGAGAAAGAGGAGCCAGAAATGAGATCGCGCCTCTGCTCTCGAAAGACAGCATCAAATGAGAAGAAATTGCAGCTGCTATCCAGGCGACTGTGCTAAGAGCCTGAAGAGAGTCACCCAGTGCAGCAAGGGTTTATGTGGAAAGCCATGCCAGGCTTAGGGTGGACATCAGTGCCCGGGGGAACGCTGGCTCTTTAGCTGCAAGACTGTAGGGAGGCGGGGACCAGGGGATACCAAAGAGTATTAGTATTCCCTATGTTAACAGCTCGGAGTTGCACCGCGGTGCTTATGGCCCAGCTCCTCTGAAGGACCTTGTGCGGACACTAGGCTGCAGATAGAGGTCCGGCTTCGGCTGTGGGAGGGGCTTGAGTCCCTGCTGAGGATGTGCCCTCACTCAGGAGGGAATTCGCAAGTCATTTCTCTGTGGGGACACTGTTCAACAAACCTCCCTCCAACTAGTAATTAGTCAGGAATGGCTGATGGGGATGTTGTTTGGATAAAGGACTTGGTGCCCGTCCTGTGTCAGCTGGAAGTCTAAAAGGAATTTGGGAAGGGAGAGTGACATGACCCCGAAGCTCCTTAGAGCTGGAGGGAGGGCAGGACCCAACCTCCCGGGGCCCTGCCCTCTCGGATAGGGTAAGTGACTTGGCCAAGTTCTCGCAGCCAGACCGAGACAAGCCCTTCCTCCCCAGCGGTGGCTGTGGAAGAGGAGGGTAAATCTTGCCAATCAGAGGCCAGGACGGCAGGGGGTGGCCCCGGGGTGGGGGTGGGGGTTGAGAGCGACACACCAGGAGGGGAGAAAGGCACTGTGTTCCTAGCAGCGGAGTTGGCCTTTTTGTAGGGATTCGGTTTCGGTTTCGGAGGACTTACTCTCGCCGTGTTCACTCTCTCACTGTCTCTGGCCTGGCCTGGGGGCGGGCTCGCCGGGTGGGTGGGAAGGCGTGCGCCCCCGCAGCTTCTGCGGCTCCCGTTCCCGGGGCGGAAGGCACCGGGCACCTCCTCCCGGCGCCCCCCTCCGGCTCGGGTCCGCTCCCAGGCTCCTCGAGGGCTCGCGCGGCGCCAGGGCTCCTTGGGCCCGGCTCCGGGCGCGCCTCGGTCGGGACGCCACCCGGCTCCACGGCCCGGGGC